>NC_089274.1:5343942-5943942 GCF_963678975.1 Dysidea avara | reverse complement strand
AGGATCACACAATAACACAAATACTGTTATTCTCAAATCACTGAATCATCAAAATGCTTTACAGACTGATGGCATTGTGCCTATCACTAGCAGCACTTTACAAACAGGTAGCTATACTGTACATACAGTGTTTATACTACATAGTGCATACCATGAAGTACTACGTAACTGTTACAGTATATAACATAAACAATACAATAGGTGATTGCTCTGGATCAGTCATTGAATCCTCTAATAAGCTTAGGCCAGATGAAACTCCAGCAATTCAGACCATTGCAAAAACTGGTTACAACAAGCCTTCATATCCAGTTTTAGTTGGTGACACTGTAAGACCAAGAGTTAATAATAAGAGAGTGGAGAGTGTCTAACGCCGTATAGTCCTGTATTAGATGATTGCGCAGAAGTTAAATGGCTTCGTTTCCGCGTAACGTAGTATTCGTCCGGTTTTAACCACAGAAATTTTGCAGCCGCATGGAGATAAATGCTCGAGAATTCACGAACGTTTTCGGGCGGGAATGAACGTAAGAACATACTGTGCATGCATGCTAGGATCATGTGAAAATTGTTTCTCTACAAATGTTTCCATTGTTTTAACAGAATCTGCATCCATGTAAGCAATAGATTCAAATCCTGATGTAAGAAAGCATTTCTGTACATATCCTGGTAACCTTTCTTTCATCAATGATAACAACTCTGATGGAGAAACGTGGAGAAAAACATCCGGCGAGGTAAAATTCGAGGCAAAATCAGAATCACTACGAACAAAAACTAAATAAAAAAAGCCATCACAAATAAATTTTAAAAATGCTTACCATTGTTAGGCGCAATCTGTGAATTTGCGCAGTTTATAAATTGCGCTGCGCATTTTGCGAATTCATAAAATGCGCAACAATTTATAAATTGCGTAGGTGTCGTGCTGCCATATGGCAAGGCGAGATGCGACACGTACAGCCTGTTGTATCGGTTGCCGACCTACTGTCGTTCCAAGTGTTGGATCACGAGATTTCCTCATGGCAGTGTATGCGAGGTGTGAATTTCACTATGACTTTGTGAGCTACGTCAAAAGAGGGTCAGAGAGAGCCGGCTATTCGAAAGGTTCTGTAGAGGAAAATATCTTGGTCCCAATCACACCTCCAAAAAGCAAAACAAAACAGTAATGGAGGAGAAGGTGCAGAAGATCGAGTTTGATATCAGACCGTTTTGAATGGAGTGGAAAGAAGTGATGCTCTAATTAGCCCTGCCTTTCATTACTACAACAAAAAAGTTTGTTTTGTTAAACTACCCAGAGCTGAAGTTGGAACAAACAAAGGGTAAGAAACTTCGTGCCTGCCCTTCACAAAATTTTGTAATTACAGAATGAGAATGACCATCATTTAGTTGCAACAGTTGTGACATAGTAGAGCGTGTGCATTCAACTGAAAATGGACATGTAGACTACAAGAAAATACTTGCACAGATATGGAAGTATAATATATAGTGAATTATGTATGCTATCATATTCTCAAGCATCACAAAAATTTATAGCCACTAGTCATACGTTGTGGAGATGGGTGATACCAATATTCTGTACTGAACAAGTAGTCCGGTTCCCAAGTTAGTAATAATGCCAAGTTGTGAAGGACAAGTCAGGCTGGATTTTAGCTGATATTTTTGCAAGAGACCAAACCTTTGTGGTCCCCATCGACCTATCAATTTATGGAGCCCACTTATCAATCTTCTGATATATTAGTTTGCAAAAAGATTACAACACTCTAATAGAACAGTCATTTGTTCTAATAGAGCAGTCAGTAAGTGATCTCAGAAGGAATCTGTAGGGGCATCCCTCCAGACCCCCTAGTAAGACCATGTGTGTATTTTGCACACGGTACTCAGCTTTACAACTACCTGGAACAGACCTCCTGCTATGGGCTTGATTTCTTCACTGTTCAACATTGCTTGGTACCTTAATTTGGCATATATACTGCAGTACGTATAATGAGAACACCATGGACCTACTTGAGTCCTCCTTTATGCATCTTTGCTGACAGCGGAAGGTGTTGATTTGTGGTAGCTAGCACCATGTAATGGCTTCCCTCAAAAATTATTGTAATTATGCACCTATTAATTGCTTCAGCAATCAGTTCGATATACATCATCACATTGTGTCATTTGTATACCATTATTTAGTAAACATGTACGTGTTTGTTCATGTTGTGGTAAAATGTATCTCTATTAGCTTAAATAACGTTCTTGATGAATAGTTGGATTTCTTGGTGAACCAGCAAATTTCTTTTCATCGTCTGTTGTATTATACCGATGAGTTATGATGTGTCACATGAATTATAATGTTTGTTTATTTAGAATCATTGGATACCTATTGTCAATCTTGTGGAATGATTAGTTTGGATGATGATACAACTGACATGGTGAGGTCTAGTTATATGCATACAAATTAATGTATGGATTCCATAGGTCAGGTGCAATAGTTGCTCATGGGGGTACCATGAACGGTGTTTAGGAAGACATGTGGTTATAGCCAGGCAAGATGAAAATGGATACAACTTTTCTGGGTCTTGCTGTTCATCAAATGGAACTGTACCTTTGTAACTCATGTATTGGAGCCTACTTAGCTATATGTGTAACACAGCATACCTGATTCCAAACACTATATGTTTGCACTAATAACTTTATCACACAGAGGTGACATTATATAGCTAACCACGTGTCATCTGGATGCATGGGATAATGTGAGAGTGAAACTAACTACGTGTACCATTTAAGGCTGGACATTAAAGATATGATGTTGGACTTGAGTTACGATGTACCAAACCTTATGTGCTGATATGCATTTCATTACTGGTGCAACATGTGGATAGAGGTATCTTTCCATCATCCTATTATTATATCTACAAAGTTTTTTGCTTTGTAGTTTTGGAAATTCGATTTCACCAAATCCAATTTCCAAAGTTGAAACTGTTGAGCTTTACCATATCTGGTTGACTTGGCTTTTGTGGCCACCCAGCGTTAATTGGCCAATTAATTGAAGCCATTATGCATGCACGTTATTACACTGCTCTCAGTTACAATAAGGTTTCTACACACTATCGCGATATTAGCTTATCCTCCTTTAAAAGAAGCACATTGAATGCATCTCCCCTTCCTTCCGTCTAGGCTGAGGCTTCCCTTATAGCTATATGCTTCACTGACAGACTCAGTAGAATAAGTGTATGCACGAGTAGAATAAGTGTAGCTATGCACTAGGTAGAGGGAAGGGGGTGAGCTACCCCTGGGATCTGATCCGTAATCTGAGAGTTGGTAGCATAGGCTATTCTAAGGAAGTGGGCCTGGAGAGACATGTGCCTCCTTCCCTTGCTGAACAATGAATTACTTAAACTATTGGGGTAAGTTATAGTACAGCTAGCTATAGATAGGCATTGTTCTTAACATTCTTAACAATTATCAATTAAACCATTTTAAGCCTTTAAATTCCAAAAGTCAAAAAGTCTGAGTGTTAATTTACATTCCCCCACTCCCTCAAAATTCCAATTTATACTAAATCTATATGCAACAGTATTGTGACCGGATTTACAAAAAGGGTCTTCCACACACATCCAATTCCATGAACTTGGAAGGCCATAACTTTGTGTTTAAGAGACGCACAAATCTGATATTTTCCCTAGCCATTATGCAATGTTGGCACTAACCACTGACCAAATTGCAGGTCAATAACTTGCTGTATTTCAATTCTATGGATCGTCAAAGTTGATAAATTAGATGTGTGTGGAAGACCCCTTTTCGCAAATCTGGTCACATCTCCCCCAGGTCTAGAATCACCACTTAAGGTGGTAGGGTGCACCAGGGTAAAGTTCATGCACCGGTCACTTTAATGTCAAGGTGGCATCTGCTTGGTAGAGTTTACTAGATGTGTTATAATAATATTATTATGGTAAGATTACCATGTACACTGTATCTCACTGCATACAAACATAATTTGTATTTCTAAATTTATTCACTGATGTAGATAGATATATATGTTGTGCAGTTGAGGGAATATGACCCAGTGATGCTTATAAATTTTATAGGCATCAGTATGGTAAGTGATTGAGGATTCTTATTTTGTGTAAAATATGATTACAGGACATTATGTATCATAAATACACCCTGTCCATATTTTCAAAATCAAGCCACTCTGCCCTTATTTAAAATCTAGTACGGATGGCAGCAGTATTCTACTCTGGTTTGATTGAGTAGTTGTGTGCACCTGTGAAGTCCTGTGAACTGAAAGAAGACATTTTTTATACCTAGCAATTCAACTGCCTACCAGAGCAACAAAAGTCAAATATACCTAATAGAATAGTCAACATTAGATTGACATGTTCACTACATTTCCTGTCACACTGACACATGCCACTACACACCAACTACTTTGTTATGACACACCACTCCATCATGGCCCTTTTCCTTGGCTTATTTCAAGTAAAAGCACTAACCACCTTGGATGCCGACCTAAATGTATGCTACTACAATAAGGCAATGTATTACATTAAATAAATATTACACTAGAATGGGTGAAGCAGTTATCTTGTTAGGGTGATAAAAACAGGCTGTAACATAAGGTGATTCACTGGCATTGTTGATAACTCCAGTGTACAAACTTGTACTGGAGAAGCAAGAGGATAAAATAAACAAATAAAAGAAATTACAAAGTAAACACCTAATATTATAATTATTAAAGCATGTGGTCTGTGTGCACCACCAGTGGTTTAACCTTGGAACTAATACTACCCACAATATGTCAGTTATATTTTCATACTGCTCAATTTAACTTAAATTAATTTTGTTAACACTTTCCAACAAAAATAATTATATACCTGTACGAGGGACCCAATGCAAGAAATCATATTGAGGATAAAACAATCAAATAATTGATACCATACCAAAGAATGGACTAGAGTTTTAACACACAAACTCTTTCCTTACATAATTCATTTAATAAAGTAAAATAAACCTGATAGAACAGTTACTATATTTACTACACACCCTATTACACTGACACATACCTCTACTCACCAAACACATCTTTATGACATACCACTCCATCTTAACTGCTGCTGCTGACTTACCTGAAGCACAAGACACTATCGGGCCTGGATGCAGATATAGATGTACATTACAGCAACAAGGCAGGTAAAATCAAACTACACAAGCATGGGTGAATAACTGATCTTGTTGACAGGCTCCATGCAAGCTACAGTGACCAAAATTGCAAAAAAAATACAAAGTCACATCATACTATTTTAACACAGGGTGATTCAGGGACCTAGTTAATACTCCAGTATACAAACTTGTACTTGGTCTGGAGAAGCAAGAGTAGAAAGTAAACACATAGTATGCAGCTCATCACAGTGTGCACCACCAGTAAAACTGAAGCTACCAATAACTGCTCAGTTACTTTATTTCTTTCATATAGGTAAAATTTAAACTTAGATTTTCAACTATTCCGCCAAAAAAACCTGTATGAGGAATCCAATGCAGAAGTACTATGTAGGACAAAACATCATTGCAGAAAACGTACCATATGTTGGCACCAAAGAACGGACTATAGTTTCCACTGCATTAACCTCTTAATTTCCTCACTTCTCAACCATGGTACATTCAAAATTTGCAGCAGAACACAATCACCGGACTACTGACTTGATGTCTGCATGATTACTGTATATTCTGCATGTACAATACATACAGTATTCAGTGTTGGTGATTCAATCACTTGAAGTGGTATCTCACTATAGTCAATGATGTATCAAACATCAAGTAGCTAGACTAGTCAATAGTGTCATGTAAACCATCTCATAATAGTCAATGATGTGTCAAATATCAAGTAGATGTAATTAATAGTCAATGGTGGTGTGTAACCCTTCTCAGAACAGTCTATATTGATGTTTGAATAGCTAGAATAGTCAATGTAGGTGTGTTAACTATTTCACAATAGTCAATGATGTGTCAAACATCAAGTAACTAGAATAGTCAATGATCCGGTGGTGTGTAAACCATCTCACAACAGTTGATCGCCATGTGACGTGTCATACATCAAGTATCTAGAATGGTCAATGGTGGGGTGTTACACACCAACATTGGCTATTAAAGCTACTTGAAGTTTCATTGACTGTTGTGAGATGGTTAACATACAACCATTTACTATTCTAGCTACTTGATGTTTGACACATCACATTGACTGTTGTGAGATGGTTTACACACAGTGTGTAAACCATCTCACTTACAGCAGTCCATGGTTATCTTTCAAGGATCAAGCAGCTAGAATAGTCAATAGTGTTGTGTAAACCACCTCATAATAGTCAGTGAAGTGTCCAAGATCAAGTAGCTAGAATGGTCAATTGCCCACTGGTGTTAAACCATCTCATAACAGTCTATGGTGATGCATCAAGCATCACGTAGTTGGAATAGCAAAGGTTTACATGCCACCTGGTTACTTGATGTTTGATACATTACCACGGACTGTTGTGAGATGGTTTACACACCACCATTTACTACTCTAGCTACTTTACGTCTGATACTTGACATGGATTGAATCTACAGTGACACCTGTCTTAGTGGCCACCTGCTAAAAAGACCACCTCTATAAAAAGTTTCTCTAGTTAGACATTTTTATGTTAACCCACCACAACCTTTGGCCTATGAAGGCCAAAAAGTTTCGGCCCGAAAACCATTTTAGACAAACAGATGGACTCTGATATTGCAAAGATTCTAGCTTATCACTGACTGTTACATTGAGATGATGATAATGGACACCTTCCAGCATAGAATTACTATGATATATACAGGTAGCTCTGTCTTCCGCTTTCGAAAATGAAGTGCATGTCTCTATAGGAAAAGTTTATTCTCCACTGTAAGTGTTGTATTGATATAATACTAAAATGCACGCTACTAAAGTCAGTTCAGTTGTTTACCAAAAGCTCAGTGTAACTCATAAATATGTATGGTGTATGGTGTAGCTACACTACATCACAACAATAGTCAACCACAACTTCTCAAATCTATAATATCCTGCTGGGATGTTATATAGACAAGAGTAATGTATGATAATATACAGGAAATGGTCAGTATAATGAGGTGATATTATTAATGAGGTCATAAAATGTACCTTAGCTGTGTTCCAGACCTACTTGACTTGGCCACTAAAAAACAGTTTAAAACTGTCAAAAGTCATTAGCTAGACATTACACTGCAGTTTTTTTACCCTGCTATTATCAGAATTCTTTTAAGACACACAAGATTACTGTAGTTGTACATTTATAATAGATCACCATATTTTTTTGTTGTGCCATCATCAATCATTGAATTTGAGGTAGTCTACACACACAACCATTGACTATTCTAGCTACTTGGTGGTTGACTCTTAATCATCAACCATTGCATTGTGAGATGATTTTTAGCCATACGACCATTGACTATTCTAGCTGCTTGATGGTTGACACATCACCATCGATCATTGCATGTGAGGTGGTCTACACACATAACCACTGACTATTCTAGCTACTTGATAGTTGACAAGTCACCATCGATCATTGCCTGTGAGGTGGTCTACACACACAACCACTGACTATTCTAGCTACTTGATAGCTAATTGACACATCACCATCGATCATTGCATGTGAGGTGGTCTACACAGACAACTACTGACTATTCTAGCTACTTGATGGTTGACTCTTCATCATCAAACATTACATTGTGAGATGATTTTCAAACATACGATTATTGACTATTCTAGCTACTTGATGGTTGACACATCACCATCGATCATTGCATGTGAGGTGGTCTACACACACAACCACTGACTATTCTAGCTACTTGATAGTTGACACATCACCATCGATCATTGCCTGTGAAGTGGTCTACACACACAACCCCTGACTATTCTAGCTACTTGATAGTTGACACATCACCATCGATCATTGCATGTGAGGTGGTCTACACAGAAAACCATTGACCATTCTAGTTACTTGATAGTTGACACATCACCATCGATCATTGCCTGTGAGGTGGTCTACACACACAACCACTGACTATTCTAACTACTTGATAGTTGACACATCACCATCAATCATTGCATGTGAGGTGGTCTACACACACAACCACTGACTATTCTATAGCTACTTGATAGTTGACACATCACCATTGATCATTGCATATGAGGTGGTCTACACTGACTATTCTAGCTACTTGATGGTTGACACATCACCATCAATCATTGCATGTGAGGTGGTCTACACAGACAACCATTGACCATTCTAGCTATTTGATGGTTGACACATCACAGTCGATCATTGCATGTGAGGTGGTCTACACAGACAACTACTGACTATTCTAGCTACTTGATGGTTGACACATCACTATCAATCAATGCATGTGAGGTGATCTACACAGACAACCATTGACCATTCTAGCTACTTGATGGTTGACACATCTTTAGTATACATACATCCATATAAAAATAACATCAAAATGGATATCTCGACCCCTGATTAGAGTAAAAACTAAAGGTCCCCCTGATTACAGTAAAGGTGGCAGTGCTATCCTTTAATAGTTTGATAGATGTATCATGCATATCATTTAAATGACCTTAAGTACGTACACTGTCATCCTCTGCATTTATGTTGACACAAAAAAATCCTCTCTTATTCTAACTCGTGCTACCAGGTGTAAAAGACAAAAGAAGAAAACTTTGACCCATTAGCCTTTTTGCTTTTGATGCCTATCATATCATTATCAAGCATAATATCTTATGTGCCATCTTTATGGTCTGCATGCAGTGACATTCTGATTTAAGGAGATGCCCATCTCATACGGGTCAGACACCAGTGAGCCACACAAAATGTGCCCTCTCAAATTTGCTTCCAGTCCCACCAATCCAACAGGGTTACTGTCACTATGACTATTAGACCAGTACAGAGTTCGAGTCTAAAAATCTGAAGCTGCATCTGAATCAATTTTGATGTTGACATTGAATCTGGATCATCAAATGAGTCAGATTGATGGACCGACATTGAATTAGACCATTATATTATGTATCATATTACTGACATCACTTATTTAACAAAGTATCATGATGTCACATTTGAGAATCACAATATTTAAAACCAAAATGTAGAAATTTCAAACATTGGTCACAATACCACTGCTGGATGACTCCACTATTATTGGAATTTTAAAGATATACAAGATTACACCAATTACGCATGTATAATACTGCAGATAAACTAGATTCAGTGAAAAAAGTAACATACATGTACAAGATTCTTACAGTTGTGCTTTAAGCTACATGGTTATAGCAATACACATAAAAGTCCATCACGAAACATTGTTTTGTTATTGTTCACTAAGCTGTGAAAAATATCTTCAAAGCTTGGCGATTGTTCAGTAAATGTCTCCATCCTAGTAGTCACCAAATCCTCCCATTCTGCCAATGGATCTTGTCCGAACTCACCGAACAGTGCCTCCATTCTCTTCATATTGTCTGCCAGCTTCGTCGGCTGCTGGGACCACGAGTTGTCAATAGGTTTTGTCTGATTGTTTTGAGCCATCAGCATGTTTGGAATACCCCTGCCTGTACAAAAAGAAATGATGATATAACTTATAAGATTTAGTGACAGTTATGCATAAACACTGTGCATTAATTTTTGTTGATATACCTCGGATTCGATGCTCATTCCAGGCAGCCACAAACTTTTTCATCCCTACTTGGCTAACTTGGATGCTATACCAGGAGACACAAAATTTGACATCGTCATGATGATGTTCCAAGTTAAAATCGTGGTTTTCTTGCATTCAATTAGGATGGCCTTAATCGAATAGCTTACCCTTCCATTGACTTCAACCCGGATCCTTTCAACCACATGATTCTATTATACAAAAGTCAACACGTTATCCAATGCTAACAAGTACACTGTATAGCATAATAGTGTGTATGTACTGCTTGTTAATTAAAATTTAATTTTGCATCAATGCTAATATTTTATCCAATCTTTAAAATGTATCAAAGTTATTTATCCTGTATGTGTATCCAATTGAAATATCTACTTTAGCTAGTTGCTGACATTGTTAATTTTACTATCAGAAGGTTAATGTTATTTCATCACGTCATAAAATCTCACCTGGGTTGAGGATGTTTGCAAATGAGGTGGTGCAGAAGGGTTTCTTCTATATTCTGCCAGCTGTTCCTGCATGTACAGCATTAGATACCACTACTTCCCCTGATCAACCCTGAGTTGATCCCACATTCCATAGTGGCAGATGATCTGTCTAAACAATAATAAACAGACACTTGTACATATACATGAGATGGTAGTATGTACAGTACATATAGCACGTATTATACTTGTAGTGCGTAACGTAATACCTGTATATACACTGTCTCGTAAACAGTGTAGTTGTTTTGATTGGCATAGTAGTAAATGCCACAATTTTACAGCTAAATCCATCAAGTGCACATATGTGCGTTACTCTGAACATCACGTTCTTCTCGTTTTGGTTGATGTGCAGTTTCTGACCAAAATAATCTGCATGGTAGGTTCCAGGGTTTGTCATCCAAGCAACAGAGTGTCTGCAGGCTTGAGAGTACAGAGACGAAACAAGCCTCAGAGACTCCCCTACTCTCTTCTCTCCAGCTTTGAGTCCTGCGGATGCCAATACCCTAGTCAATGTTCGACGTCCATACACTGGACCCACCTGGTTTTCAAATGTTAGACAAATCTGATAATACTAACAATGAAATAAACTAAACAATGTAATATTATTTGTTGTATTTTTTTTCATGTTAAGATAGATAATATCACTTTATCACTTATCCAATCCAATTACATATTACTGTACATACTAGCTAACTACCTGTTGAGCAACCTTGCCATGTGTAAAGGCTCATGATATTTTAAAATTAAATTCAACTAATTCCAGTACTACATATTGCTGGGTTTGCACACTATGATATATTTAAATGTATAACACATTTATATGTATTAATGTCAATGAATGTCAAAAGATAAATTGACACAATGGAAAGAGTTAACTCACCTCACTGACAGCAGTGGTTACAATCCTATCTAATTCAGCTTTTGTGAGCCTGCTTGTCTTGTGTATGTCTCTTTCACGACAAAATCTACAGAATGAAATAACTAGCTGACTGTATACGTATATATTAACTAATGCATTATGTCATCTTATGATCTATACATTAATCCAATCATTAAGTGAAGTGGCAATGAGATTCATGGTCGGAAGAATTTAAAGCTGTTTGTCGGTCCCAATATGGCTACCTACATTTTTCAATCTGACTCTTTTTTAGTCTTATAATAGATTGTCTTTATAGAGTCTACATTACTCTCGCCATCATGTACTCACTTGCAAACCTTGCCATATGCATCCTACTTTGGTTTAAAAGGCATGTGGCACACATATCAATGATAGCTATACGTGCAACCACATTTAACAAGTATATTTGTATACATGCATAGCTAGATGTTCTTCATGGTCATAATGTTCGGTGAGCCTTAGCTAACAGAGATAGAAATGTGATCATTCCGTGTGACCAGCAAAAATCATACCTGTCTAGTCACTATTGAACAGTACTCGCCACCAGGATCAACAAGTTTGAGTGTGTAATTTCACTTTGACCACTTGATTTAATTCAAACTATGTAAAAATAATGCCTGACTCATTGTTAATAATATATTATTTCATCTGAAGGCTTTGTAACTCCAGGATTTTTGTCACATGGGAAGGAAGGGTCTGCAACAAAAAAAAGCTGGCTGCTGATAAACCTTGTTGTACAAAACTCAACTTAGTTTGAGTTCTTACTTCAATTGATCGAGTATGTGTCAGATGTATGTATCCAAGTATTTGCATGATCATGGTAGCTATAAGTTTATTTATATTCCATGCTCAATGTACTGCAGACTAGCATGCATAAGTTCACACTTAGCTAGTTTTGTACCACCTACAGTATCTGGTCTAGAAATTCATCCTGAGTTACATATTTTGTATTAATTATTTCAATAGCTAATATCCATTTCATATGTGTTGATAATGATAATGTGATGTGCATGACTGTTTTGTTACATGTATAATCTTTGTAACTATGTAAATGTTTGTAGCTAACCAGCACTGGGTGCTTCCATGTACAGTAATAATAAATAAATATCAGGGGTGGATATAGGATTTTTCCAAATGGGGGGCTGGAACTGGTTACAGACATAACAACACATGTACAGGTGACTGAGAAATAATTTTTGTGATGCTGAATGGTTATTATGCAGATATTAAGAGATCATGTTCATCAATGCATAGTCATATGGTCATGACAATTTTGGAAATTAGGCTCTCTAAAGTGAATTTGAGAGTGGTTTCAGCATGATTTTTTTTTTAATAGAGCAATATCATAACTATATGTGCTATAACTTATGACCTCTAATATTAAAAGCATCACATGCTTTGTGTCAAAAACGATGTATATACAGAATCTAGGGCTATAAGGGGCAACTACAAGTTGATAAAGCAAAGGTGGGGGCATAACCCCTTAGCCTCCCCCTCCCCTTGGATCCGCCGCCCCTGAATAGAGTATAATTGACTGTTCAATTAGAGTATCTCGATCTTCAAAGAAAATGGAGTGAAGGGGGCTCGTTTTCACTCTTTAGATCCCTCTCTTAGAGATAAACAATGGTTTTATGGTGTTACATTATCACTTTGCACTGCTGCAAGCTGGTGCAAGCTTCCCGACTCGAATACTGACTTTAGCTAAAGCAGCCTACTTTGTGGTCGCATGCAGTCCGAGGTCACACATACTTTTTATTTTTCTCATGTAATGATGGTTTTCTCTCAAATCGACTGTGATTGTAACTATAAGCTTTATTAGCCGATCAGAACACCAGCACTAGTTGCTGGCATTCCATATAGCAGGCAGTGGAGCCATATAGCTAGCATGCTTAGCTAGCTACTGATTTAGTCATGCCATACCGTATATTGACTAGCTAATGCAGTAATAAATGAAAAAGAACACTGCTGCAAACCGATCCAAAGAGGAAACGCTCCGTCCTCTCTTGCCAGGAAACCTGTGCTGTAAGTGAAGACTAAGTCTTTTGTCGGTCCATCTCTCCTTTTCTATTTTCTCCCTTATAAATGCTTCCATTTCATCTAGCAAGCATTTCCCAGACATTATTGCAAGCTTATTGCTATTATGAACTGTAGATCTTGCATGGTGTAGATAACTTATATATACGAGATAAGTGGTTAGATACCTACTTAACCCTTAAACCCTCATAATCCAGAAAACTGGATTTACACTTAATAAATACGCATGCTTTGCACAAAGCACTGTAACTTTCGAAGCATCCATTCTATGGTTATGCAATTTATGTCATTCTACTCGTGATGTAGCAAGGATCAAAATGATACCCAGAATTTTACCCTAACGCTAAATGTGACTGAGCCTGCGAAAATAGGGCATGTGGGCACATGATTTTTGCCTACTTTTTCAAACTTCCATCACTCATAACACTTTATACCATTATGCTATGGAAATGCAATTTTCAGCTCTTAGTAAGAATTTAGTTGGCTTTTATGATGCAAGTTACAGATTTCAAATATTCTGTTCCAATAGTGAGATATGATCTGTAGTGTGACAGGGTGTAGTTTGTGCCCACATGCCCTGTTTTCGCAGACCCGGTCACAAATGGTGAAGTCAAAACCAGCCGTGAAAATAACTTTTCTGTAAGAAAACACGCAAAACCTTTACATACCTTTATAAAATGGTCGATAACTCGATGGTAGCTGATCCTATCGCTTTGCAACAGCTTTCATTCAACTCTTCGTGAAATTCTGCATCAGCCATATATGACTCACGTGAGTAAACCCACAATCGAAATTAAACACGTGGCAAAAATTTTGGAACACGGAGATGTGACTCGTCGTTCACCACTTCATATCAAGTAAGCCACTGTAGTTACAGTGTTTATTTAACCTTCTCCAAGTAGCCCAGTAAACACACTTTTAATCTATGCCGTGTATTTGTAGGCTGTAAGAATTAATTTACCCCACCTAGTGTTGCCATGTATGCCCATATTGTGTAAACACGCATTTCCGAAAAGTTTTCTGCGGGTTTAAGGGTTTTACATGTGGTAACAACTGAATTCAGACAAGTAACTAAGGCCACTCCAAGTCATACCTTAGTTTCTGGTCACTCCCAAGCCTACAAATGGATGCGGGCGGGCGGATGATCAGGACTTCAGGACTATAGACTCTACTGTGACAATATACTGTATGGTATTATTATTTGCTCAATTTAGCAAATTCATGTTGATTTTATACTTAACCAACAACATAAGTAGTTGTGCTTCGGCAAAAAATGCACTAGGAAAGTTGTTGATGGATCATGGCTAGCTATACACTGATGTATAGCATTTAAGTATATATTTATTTATTTATTTAGAATATACTATAGGAAATGTTTTGCTCATGTAGCTACTTATACTTTCCAAGTGAAATAAATGTCTCATTAGCTATGTCAGGAAAGTATTACTATGACTTATAGCTAAGTTGTTCAAATGATCATGATACACAATGAAATTTAACTTCTATTTTCACATCAGAAATTCTTCATTCAAATGTAAAGTCTTAGCCCACTAGCTATGTGTTTCCAGCCTTCTATTCAGTAACCTTGAGAAAAGTAACTGTCAAAGTTTTGAGTCATTGAGTGCTCCAGACTACTGTTTTTTAGTGATCATCTGGGAATGTTTAAACTGTAAGGGTTTCTACTTGCCAATCTAATTTTAGTTATGGAAAAGTTTAAGTTTAAGCTCACCGAATGTTGCCGGCTTTCCATACCCCTGTAGTGTTCAGTGATAAGGAATTAGACTAATCATTAGAGGACTACATTTGAATTATAAAGTTAAAGCTATGGCCCATCTGCATGGACTAGTAGTTAATGCTACTGAAATTACTTTGGTTACAGAAGCTTTAGTAACAGTTATAATCTGAACAGCTATATAATCAAGGACAAAACTAGCTATAGTTAGAAACATTTTATTAGTGTGGCATATATACCTAATATATACCTAATATTAGAGTTAAGAGTAGTGTGACTGCTCTATTGGAATCCCTGAATGCTCTATTAGAGTATATCGATCTTTTGCAGTAAAAAATAAGTGTCTTGCTGGGTCACGTGCACTTAAGCACCTGTAATATTAATAATAGTCCTCATAAACTAGGGTTTCAGGTTTACCATGCGGGCGGGTGACCAGAAACTAAGGTTTGACTTGGTGTGGCCTAATGTGTCAATTTCTTGCCTACCTTTATATGTGCTAGCTAAACGTTATTGGTAGCAATATAAGATAGCACATAGTGCTGTACAGCCTTGATACTGAAATAAATGAAATATTAATAAATGCGACCTTCCCTTCAGTGCTATTCATAAATGTTAAAAACATTAGCTAGCTAGTTAACAAAAGCAACTTGGTAGTGGGCAAACATTAGCTAGTTAACAAAAGCAACTTGGTAGCTAGTGGGCTTAAAAATCGAAGAGGGTACAACATAGGCGATTCTAAGGGGGGGCCAAGGCCCCCCCTGTTAAAAAATAACTTTTAAAAAATCTTGGGGAAAAGTTGCTGTATAGATTGGCAATGTTATTTTTAGCATTTTTCATGTTTTTAGAACAAATTTTAGGCTGTTTTCAAGCCTTTAAATTGCAAAAATCCTGCAGCTTCTGGGGGTTGCACCCCCAGACCCCCTTGAAAATTCTATAGCCAAACAACAATAGTTATGTTGTTCCCTACTGGGCCCCCCTGTAGGTCAGGTCTAGAATCGCCACTGGGGTACAAGGAGTGCCCACTTTTTCAGCCATGTCCTTAAAGTGATATTAACAATATCAAGATACTGTATTAGAACAATCTAAACTGTTATAAAACAGTCATCTCTTACCATCATACAATTAGCTTATATCCCCTTTATCACCCTAAATGTTCCCATTACATGCATGGTAAACAAAGTTGTGAGTATTTCTTATCCAAAAGATATATAAGCATAAGCATAATATTATGTCAAAACTGTTCAGAATACATCACCAACCAAATGCGACAAGATGCTATAGTTATGCATAAGAATTACTGAACATAAAAATTTAGAGTTATAAGTGTCTGGGGTTGTCCCTGAATCTGCTTAGTACTTAAGCTAGGCAAACTTGATCATTTTTTTCATCCGCAAAATATGGAATTTGGATGCTGGCGGGAGGTCAATTTTTGTTATTCATTTTGAAAGAAAATGCTCCAAACCACAGCAATAACAATCTATCTGTAACTGTAAATTAAAGGTTAACTAATGCCTTCTTAAAAGTGATATTCACACTATACTCTTTTACTGAGCTGCTAGGGACATTTCTTGTGCTGTAAAGTGAAAGCCAGCATCTGAGCACGATACATGGACACAAGACTAATATCAGCATTTGAGGAGGCCAGGTAAAAGTGATGTGCATGGGTCAGGATGAGAAAACAATTAAACAAGTTTGCCTGGCATTATGCTATAAATTCAAAGCCATAACTCCACCCATATTATTAGACTCACCAAGTGATGATATACTCTCATTATTGGTGATAAACCTTGAATCCAACATGGGTCTACAGATTGCAAACAAAAAAAGAAAATAAATTAAACATTATTTTTCTTAATTAGTCATCATCATTCACCTTCTCTTTTTCTCTTTGTGTAAATTTTTTTTAACACATTGTCCATCAGTGATGATCTATGTTAACATCATTATGAAATGGTTGTATATCTACAGCGAAAGATAGACAACACATAAAACTTTCATCTGTCTTTCAGATAGCCACCGCAGAATCTGACTGACCTCAAATATGCAGTTACACATATAAACACATAAAATCATCATCACTACTTGTATGAAATGATTCCCTAGTGCTGTTTACCTCTTGTGTGTGTGTGCATGCAGTCTTATGTCTAGTGAAAAAAAACTTAACCACATGTAAGTCTGTAATGTGAAAGCTATAACCTTTGAGACTGTACCAGTCTTAACAGGTTCATTAGCAACTGTACTGCAGCCCCATAGGAAATCCCAAATTATAGAATTCTTAATTGCACAATTCAGGATTGGAGATTATAACTAGGTTAGTGTTTAGTAAAGATCTGACCATTGCATTGTTTACTTTCATTCCATTGTTTAGGTTAACTGACAGTTATAAGGGCTCTATAATTTGTGATTTCCTATAGGGCTGCAGTACAGTTGGTAACAAATCTGTTAACAATGGTGCAGTCAAAGGTTTGCTTTGACATTATGGGCTTAACCATGTGGGTTTTTTCTTTTGTCATCTTTCTGGTCAGCAAATATATAATTATACCAACATCAACAATGGCGGATCCAGGATGGGGCATTTGGTGCAAATGCCCCCCCCCCCCCTTCAAGAAATTGCATACAAGATCGAGATACTCTAATAGAGCAGTCAATTACTCTAATAAAGCAGTCACAATGTTCATGAGGCAGTGTAGCTTACCTATGAAGCTATAAATAGGATTTTATTTTATATAACAGACGTGATATAGTTGGTAAGGATAACTAGCTATTATTGTCGTGACCTTTTTTTTTTTTTTTTGGTCTTCAACTGGTTTTCAGCAAGTTTATTGGTCTTCAACTGTTTTTCAGAAAGGTGCCCCCCCTCTTTCCAAACTCTGGATCCGCCCCTGATCAAATGGCTTAGATCAGCTTGCACTAACACACTCACAAGTACACTATATGTAAGAACCAGGGGAATCATGCCTTAAGTTTGTAATGACACTTCAGGCTGCTCTTATCAATGTTGTCTTAGGTCGCCGACTGACTACCTGAAATGGACTAGAGCGTTGGCCTAGTAATCAAAAGGTTTCAGTTTCAATGCCGGGTAAGGCCCAATTATTTTGGTGATGTTGTTGCTTCCTTGAGCAAGAAGCTTTACTCACATTGCTCCAGTATACCCAGCTGTTAAATAGGAGCCTTGTGACCTGGTGTCAACTGGGCAAGCAGCAGCTGTAACATCAATGGGTACCTGCATGGTGTTTACTGGGGAAGCAAATGCCAACTGTCCATGTCTCACATAACAGGTGAAGGCTCAGGTGGGACTTTGTGTGCTCACACCCTCACCTGTGAGGCATGGTACAGCTTTCTGTGGGTTACTAGACATACCCCAGGAAGATTTTCCAGCGCCGTCTCTAGTGCCTGAGTAGCACACAGGTGTCCCATTGCTAGTCACTGGGTAGGCATGATTGTGGCAACATGGCAGCCAAAGGCTTTGCTATTTTTTTGATT
Source organism: Dysidea avara (assembly GCF_963678975.1). Lineage (NCBI taxonomy): Eukaryota > Metazoa > Porifera > Demospongiae > Dictyoceratida > Dysideidae > Dysidea > Dysidea avara. The sequence continues at coordinate 5,925,611 of NC_089274.1, read as the reverse complement.
TTTTTTTGATTTGTGTGTGTGTGTGTGTGTGTGTGTGTGTGTGTGTGTGTGTTTTATACAATATCAAAGCTACCAAAGACATGGATATGCATGGGTATTTCATGAATTTCTAAACCAACAGTGTAAATGGGCCATGAAAATTTTACTTATCCCGTAGAATGGAATTTTCATGGTTTTATATAAACATTTTTTTCATGGGCATTTCATAGCAATTGCCATGGGCCATGCCATGAAACTGTCATGATTTCCATTGCACATTCTGTGGGTCATTCAGAAATTCATGGAATAACCATGCTTATTCCATGGCCAGTTTCTCTGGTATTGAAAACGGTTTGACAGCAGACAATTAAACTATAGCTACTTAACAGGTCTGTTCATAATTTTATGATGCAGCTTGAAATGCACACTGCTGGACATGGGCGTATTATCTTTTAGGTGGTAGCTGTCCATTTTCAGGTAGCCAGTAGGCGACCTCAGTTAGCCCAGTGACATTGATAAGAGCAGCCTGAAGTGTCATTACCAACTTAAGGCATGATTCCCCTGATTTTTACATATAGTGTACTTGTGAGTGTGTTAGCGCAGGCTGATCTAAGCCATTTGATGTTGGTATAATTATACATTTGCTGACCAGAAAGATGACAAAAGAAAAAACCCACATGGTTAAGCCCATAATGTCAAAGCTAACCTTTGACTGCACCAGTGTTAACAGATTCATTAGCAACTGTACTGCAGCCCTATAGGAAATCCCAAATTATAGAGCCCTTGTAACTGTCAGTTAACCTAAACAATGGAATGAAAGATAATAACAGAGTGCTTTATTTTCTTTAATTAAATGCTGACTTGCCTAGCTATCATCTCCAGCCCAGAATTGTAAAGGGATATATATATATTTTTGTTAGGCAACGCATAATAACCCAACAACAGCAAATAGCTTGTCACCTGCACACGCACACACACACACACACACACACACACACATACTCAAGCGTGTCGATCAATCCCGACCCTACAAAGGCCACTTAATTTAGGAGATGATAGCTGAACCCACAAACACCCACAACTGAGCCCACAAACATTCAATATTCATCTTCTGAGTGTTTTCAAAGCCAGCTCTTGTAGCTTAATGTTTAGGGTGCAGTTCCATGCAGGTTGGGGTTGCTTCACTACCATGTACTGCAAGGCGCAATACAAACAGTGGTATAGATTTCCACACATGCCATTATCTTCGTAAGTGTATTCAGTGTGCCTTGTAGTACACTGTATTTGCAGACCTAGTCTCTTAGTGGCCAACTTTAAAGGTGTGGGAAAACTCAATGCAGTAAGATGCACACTGGAATGTAATCAGTGACCTCACACCAACATATACTTATTATCGATTGTAAATATGTGAAGAATACTAAGAAGGTGAAGAGCCTGTGAAAGACTTAAAAGCCTGTAAAGCATCTTGTTCTTCAACTTAATGCCTATTATCATCTTGTTCTTCAGCATCTTGTTCTTCAACATCTTGTTCAACTTAACACTTCTCTTGTGCCAGAAAGCAAATTCTACTCTGGTACAGCCGCTGAACCACGGCGGTTTGTTGGCATATGGAAGTCACTGGCTATATTCTAGTTCTCGGACAATCAATTTAAGAACTCCGGAACAATGTATTTCATTGTAAACAAGTGACAAACACATAGAATTATTCATATTGGTTGGCATCAATATTATCCTCTATTTGGCATGAAGCAATTTGATCGGTGGCACTCAAATTTGAGTGATGCCACTTATTTTTTACATTGAGTTTCCCCAGACCTTTTTTTCAGAGTAGGAACTCAATCGATATGCACTGTGAAGGTGAAAAGTGGTCTGGCCATGTGAGACTAAGTGATGTCACCATTTACATGCATAAGACATAAGACAAACCTTAAAAATGAAAAACATTGTAATGGAACATGCCTGTCCAAATTTGTCTTCCGAATTCAGCATAGATATGATGGCATTAAGTTTTCCTTACTTGCTGGTAGGGACCCGCCAATTATGCTGGCATAATTATGAGCATAATAGGTGCCTGAAAGCATTGAGCATAATGCTAGCATAATAGGTAGAATATTTTGTAACAGTATGAATTCTTGCTTATAACCCTCACAGAAAGATCGATATACTATAATAGAGCAGTCAGTAACTCTAATAGAACAATCACATAGCTGACTGTTCTATTAGAGTATATCGATCTTTTCTGTGATATGCATTTTACAAGTAAGTTTGTGTTTCAGCCACTATAATTTATCCATAAACTGGAAATTATTAGCAGAGCATGGTAACTGAGGCATAAATAATTGGGCATAATTTGAGCATAATAGGTAAGCATTGAGCATAAATTTAAGCATAATAGGTAAATTTTTGAGCAGTGCAGCATAGCATAATAGGTAAAATTATGAGCATAATCGGCGGGTTCCTACTTGCTGGGCTATGTCAAAGTTGTAGTATTTTGGTTCTGCTGTCCTTGCATTGTTTCATGTAATAGTCATACTCCTCCTTAACTATCTTGAGATGTCTTTCAACAGTTTTGATGGCCTACACATAAAAATTTAACTTGACCTGTTATAAGTACAGTAGTTATCATTCTCAAATAAAAAATATTGCACTTCCATGCTTAGGTCATGTATTATGAAACATAATAGTACATTATTTGGAGCATGGGGACCTACCTTTAGAAACCAATAGTAAAAGAGTAGCCATTGTACAGTACCTACTACATTAAAATTGTATAGAAACTCTAGGCATAAGCACTACCAGATTTTCTGCTGATATACACAGTAGCCACACATAATATTCTAGCACACCCACTCTTTTCCCGTGCTGCAAGAGATATGATACACTTCCAATAGACAAGTTGTGATATCACCCTGTAGCATGTGAGGTGTTGATAAGGTGGTAAAAATTTTGATCAGTTTTCATTCTTCTGCACTTTTCCAGTCAATACCTCAGTCCCATTGTGTTATACATCTCACCATACATGTTTGCTTCACACGCTATGACAGTACATCTCTATGTCTAATGGCTATGCAATTTTACAAGCAATTAGAGTGTATTTATATTTGTATTGTACTCGTAGGCTATGATCTACATGTCAGTTGAAAAAGTGCCCCAACATCATTTAAATTCTCCCCTCCCCCCCTTCCTCCTGCCCATAATTTTGAAAGACCTGTTTTGCCTCCCCTGAAATTATTTTCTAGTTGTTTTGATAATTGATGGCTAATTGATTTATAAATTAATTGAAACTAAGAGCCCTAGTCAATACCAATGTATTGGAACAGATTGGTATCGGCAATACAAAGCTGTTGATACCACCAGAGGACACTCATCTAAATTACACTAACATAAAATTAATTAACTACAATATGCGTGATCAATTAGCTCAATGTAATGCCATGCAGTTTACTCATTGAAACTTTTGAAAGGTAATGTAAAGACAATTGAAATAAAATGTAAATGATCAAGCATTACAAGCAGTGTAATGAGAACAGTGGCCATAATCTGTATTGAATGCTCTATTAGAATATATTACGCTGACTGCTCTATTAGAATAATTATCTCGATCTTTTACAAATTCAAGCCACACAAATAGAATCTATGGCTCTAGTACTAAGCAGGGCTGGAGCAGTGGAGCCTATGGTGACATGGTGCCTTACATGGTGCTGGACCACTTTTCAGCTACTGAAGTACAGAATGCTGTCTGGTAGTGTTCAGTTGAGTGGAAAATCTGGGGTGCCAAAACTCAGGCTGTTGTTGAGCATTTTTACCGAGGCAGCTGCCTTGGTTGCCTCAATGGTAGCTACGCCACTGTAATAGTATTCTACAGAGGAGCAGTGTAGCAAACTTATAGATAAGGCCACTCCAAATAAATTTTCTGTTTCCCGTCCTGGACTCAGGCATATATGCATGCGGGCGGGCAGTCCATTTCCATTATTTCATTATAAGATTGGCAGCTTTTCAAGCCATTATTTGCCTGGCACAACCACATAAAAGCATGTTTAAGCTTGTACCTTCCTTCTTTAGTTGCAAAAATAACACAAACGTGGAGTTTGTGCTGACTTGATAGCACTGCTGACTTGTGAGCTGACACTGTTTCAAGTAAGCCTGTCAGTATACAAGAATAACCAGAAAATAATGGAAGAATACGGAATAATGGAGTTTTTAGAGCTGGACAGTAATCAGATGCGGCCGGTGGACGGGAAACAGAGAATTTATTTGGAGTGGCCTAAGGAGATATGGTTGGTGAGGGGTAGCTATTGTCATTGTGAGCAGGTAATAACCTTTTTTTTGGGTCTTCAACTTACAGCTTGGGTCAAGTTGTGATTCAGAACGGAAACCTCCTTGCCTCTGGGGCCCCACTTTAACTCTTTGCCCTGGGCCCCTTAATTTCTCTGGGCGGCCCTGTTCTCATTACATGCACAAACTTGCAGCTAGAAGCAACTGAAGTTTCAAGATAGTTCAGATTTCTAAATGGCTTCCTGATTCAATTGTAGCGGCCAGTGATTGACCCAGTTCACTCAGCAGTTCACTGAACCATTAACCCTAATTCAGCAACTAGCTCATCACACTCAGCAAATGTTGCAATCACTGAACTCATTACACACATCTTATGATTTTACATTGTATTTTGTAACATGCAGCATCAGTAAACGTTTCGAGCGGTTTAAACATGCTTCAGGACTTGCAGAGAAGTCAGAAGAAAGTCAAATCAATACATTGATCTATACAATGGGCTCCAAAGCAGATGACATTTTTCAATCCTTCAATTTGTCGACTGATCGAGGATCAGAAAAAGTATGACACTGTTGTTACTCGTTTCCAGGATCATTTTATTGCTCGCCGAAATGTTATTTTTGAGAGAGCTAAATTTAACTCTCGCATACAAGAAGAAGGAGAATCAGCAGACTCTTTTATTACTTCCTTGTATGGACTAGCAGAACACTGTGGGTTAGGTACACTACACGACAAACTAATTCGTAATGGTTTTGTTGTGGGAATCAGAGACACTACTGAGTCTATCAGAGAAGCTACAAATGGATCCCAAATTCAATTTACAGAAAGCCGTTAATGCTGTTCGCCAGAGCGAAGCTGTAAAATCGCAGCAAGCCACAGTAAGGGGTGTGGCTAAGTCCTCTGATGACGCCATTGATGTTCTGCAAAAATGTAGGCACCCGAAGAAGGGGCGGGGCTACAAAGTCCACAAACAGTTTGGCAGATATAGCGACAAACTACCAGTGCAGAAACCTCTCAGCAAGTTTCATAGTAAGGCACCGAACAATTACAACTGTTCTCACTGTGGACAATTGCCAATGCATCCACGACAGCAATGTTCAGCCAGAGATACTACCTGTCACCGTTGCTCTAAGAAAGGACACTTTAAGTCAGTGTGCCGATCTAAGGCTGTGGATGACATTTCAGGCAATAACTCCAATGTTACCTTAAGCACTGGAGAACTATCTTTCCTTGATACAGTTTCTTCAGAAGTTTCTGTTGTACATGGAGGAAGCCAACCATGAACTGTTGTACTTGGTCTGAACAGTAGTCAGACAGAACTATTAAAATTGACACTGGAGCAGATGTTACAGTTGTACCAGAACATGTTTACAACAAGTCTAGAGATGGACCTTTGAGCTCCTCAGACAGAATACTCATGGCCCAAGCAAACACTCCCTACAAGTATTGGGCAAGTTTCTAGCCACTTTACAGAAGGATCAATCCAAAACACAAGAGCAAATCTATGTTGTCAGAGAGCTACAGAAAGCACTTCTAGGAAGACCTGCAATTGAGTCCTTAGGGCTACTAATTCGTGTTGATGAAGTGTTGTCAAGTAAAACAGTTTTTGTTTCCAAATTTCCTCATCTTTTCACAGGCTTAGGCTGTATGAAAGGAGCTTACCACATTGATCTCAGACCTGATGCTACTCTGTTTGCTCTCACAGTACCTCATAGAGTAGCTATACCTCTCATGGAGAAAGTCAAAACTGAACTACAACGAATGGAGAAGATGGGAATCATCTCTCGAGTCTCAGAACCAACCGACTGGTGTGCAGGTATGGTAGTTGTCCCCAAACCTGATAGGAGAGTCAGGATTTGTGTAGACCTCACCAAACTAAACCAGAGTGTGCGACATGAGCGACACATACTACCATCTGTTGAGCAAACTCTAGCTCAGTTGGGGGGAGTTACCATATTTTCAAAACTGGATGCAAATTCAGGCTTCTGGAAAATTGAACTGACCAAAGAATCAGCACTGTTGATGACTTTCATAACTCCTTATGCAGTGTTGGGAGTAACGCGTAACGCGTTACGTAATATTATTACTTTTGTGGTAACAAAGTAATATAACGAAATACGCTATGAAAACAGGTAATATAACGCAAGATACTTTACTTACAAACGTAACACGTTACCTAAGTAATATAATTACTGTAACGAGTCTAATATGACGTAATATTATTACTAAAAGTAACGAAGTTACTAATCTCATTAGTAATCCTCTGAGTAACGCCTAACCACAACGAAGTAACGAGGCCTACTGAATGAAGTTTATTCACTAGCTTCTTACTTATAACCAAGATTTGCACATTGTCCAACAACGCAATCATGTCACGTGATAAGGTGGTAGTTTCACACGTGACAGCTTAAGGCTGTGGACACAAAGTAATATAATATGTAATATTATTAGTTACTTTATTTTATGGGTAATATGTAACTGTAACTAAATAGTTCTGTTGCAAGTAATATGTAATATGTAACTAGTTACTTTTACAAAGTAACTTGCCCAACACTGTCCTTATGGTAGATATTGTTTCAATCGCCGGATTACTTCTGCTCCTGAACACTTTCAGAGACATATGTCACATATTTTAAAAGGCCTAGAAGGTGTTGTTTGCCTTATTGACGACATTTTAGTGTATGGCAAAACCCAGGAAGAACATGACAAACACTTGACTTGTTTTACAAAAAGTTGCTGCTGCAGGCAGTACACTCAATCCAGCCAAATGTGAGTTTTCCTGCAAAGAAATCAGATTCCTGGGACAGTTGGTTGATACACAAGGCATCCATGCTGACCCTAGCAAAGTCAAAGCCATAAAACAGATGAAAGAATCTAAAAACATTTCTGAGTTACGTAGATTTCTAGGGATGATCAACCAACTAAGCAAGTCCACACCAAATTTGGTAGAGAACACTAAACCTGTTCGTGATCTACTGAGTACTAAAAATCAGTGGACTTGGGGGAGTACACAACAAGAGGTATTCAAACAGCTGCAAAGTCTGGTGAGTTCAAACTGTGTACTTACCTTGTTTGATCCTTGCAGGAAAACCTGTGTAAGTGCAGATGCGTCCTCATTTGGCCTGGGGGTGGTGTTGACTCAACAGCAACCATCAGGCGAGTGGAGGCCAGTTGCCTACATTTCAAGATCTATGACTCCAACAGAACAGCGTTATGCCCAGATCGAAAAGAAGGTTTTGGCAGTGACATGGGCATGTGAAAGGCTTAGAGATTACTTAATTGGTCTTTCTTTTCACATACAGACTGATCATAAACCCCTTGTGCCGTTGTTCACCTCCAAAGGCTTAGATGAACTTCCTGTTCGTGTTCAATGCTTTCGTCTTTGTCTGATGCGTTTTAACTTCACTGTATCACATGTACCTGGCAAAGACCTCATAGTGGCAGATACACTCTCAAGGGCACCAGTTTCATCAAGAGTTACTGATGATGAAGAGTTTTAACAAGAAGTAGAAGCTTATATCAATCTCACTGTGCAACAGTTACCAGCTTCTGAACACAGACTGAAAGAGATTATGGCTAGACAGCAAGAAGATGACACATGGAAAACACTAATCAAATACTGCCATGATAATTGGCCACATCGCAGCCATATTGCAAGTTGTGCTAAGCCTTACAGCAGCTGAACTTTCTGTGTGCAATGGCCTACTACTCAGAGGTGACCGAATTGTTATTCCTCAATCACTGCAGCCAGAAATTTTGGGGAAGTTGCATTGCAGACATCAGGGAATATCTAAGTGCCGTGAGAGAGCACGTCAATCTGTTTGGTGGCCTGGCATCAACAAATACATAGAAGTCATGATCTCCAAATGCCTGATTTGCTGTAAGCACAAGCAGCAAAACACAGAGCCATTGAAACCAACTCCATTTCCAGAATATCCCTGGCAAAAGGTGGCCACTGATCTGTTTGAGTGGAAGAAAACCACAGATGTTTTAGTAGTTGATTACTATTCATGATACATTGAAGTGTGTTCCCTCAGAAGTACTAGCTCTGCAAGTGTTATTCACAAGCTTAAAACTGTCTTTGCTCGTCATGGTATTCCAGAGAGCTTAATGTCAGACAATGGTCCACAATTCTCTTCACAAGAGTTTTCCAACTTTTCCAAGGATTATGGTTTTGATCAAGTCACCAGTAGTCCCAACTATCCACAGACCAATGGAGAAGCAGAACGAGCAGTGCGAACTATCAAAACTCTACTGTCTAAAAATGATGATCCACTATTGGCACTACTAACATACTGTTCAACTCCTTTGCAAAATGGATATAGTCCAGCTGAATTGTTAATGGGTCGAAAACTCAGAACTACTTTACCTACTATCTCACAAACTCTCCAACCAAAGTTACCAAACAAGAGAACTTTACAAAGCAAGGAGGATGATATGAGAAATAAACAGAAAGCCAATTACAATTGTCGACACAGAGCAAGAAACTTAGAACCACTACTACCAGGTGAAACAGTGTGGTTGCCAGATCGTGAGTCTAGCGGAACAGTAGTCGAAGAATCTAGTCCATGGTCTTATACAGTTCAAACCCCCAATGGACAGTTTCGATGAAATTGCAGACATATCATTTCAACTCCAAGTAACTCATCATCAGAGTTACCACCCAGAGCTGAAACCATTCCAACTAACAATGATTTACCCACCAACAGTAACAACCAAGAAGATTCAGCACACACTCGTACTAGAAGTGGCAGAGTGTCTAAACCACCAGATCGATTTATTTCTAGCAGACTGATTTGAACTGGTTTGTTAATTTTTGTATGTTTTAGTTTTATTTATCCCAGAAGGGGAGACGTAGTAATGTGTGGTTGTAGTTGTATGTTATATTATGTGGTTTTTAATGTGTGGTTGTAGCTGTATAGTTTCCTAATGTATTATGGTTTGTTGTAAAGGCTTCATATTGTTCTATTGTTGTAGCTGATCTATATCTGTGACTGAATTTGACAAAACAAGGCTTCGACGCACAAAGCTTCGTTAGGAGATATGGCGATTTTAAGGAATCATTGTGTAATAACTTCCCAGTGCCTACAGCTGTGCAAACTAAATTTGCACCAATTGTTCATCTGTTCACTAGCTATCACTGAGTGGGTGTATACATTTCTGATACCCAAAATTTGCCCTGTTTTGAGCAGCTTTTTCCGAGCGGGAAATAATATCACAGGTGGCAGTAATAGGGTGGGAGGGTGAGGGTGGACGGTGGTCTTAATATAGGCATATAAAATGAAGCAAGAAGACGATTGGAATCCAGAGGCCAAGTTTGGGCTCTCCATGGCCCTCAAATTACTCCAAATTGACTGAAAACACTATTGGCGAGCTCTCTGTGAAGTCCCAGCTCACTACACACCATTATCACAAAGCCATGGCCATTTAATGGTGCCAATCTCACACTCGTGGCTTTGACAGGGTCGGAAGAAAGCTGCTACAGAAACCAGACTTGCCAGTGCTGAAGGAAGCACAGTGTGAAATATGATAGTGTATTAGACCAGCAATCCATTTCTGGTAAAATCGTAAGTTTGATTTTGTGTGTGTGGATAGTCTCGCGGCGCCCGACCCTAAAAAGAGGGTCTGGTGAAACTGTGTACAAAAAGTTTGAGCTCTGGAATGTTTATTGGATGACGTTTTACGTGTTACGTAAGTGCACTGTTTACGTCACAACATCCATTCAACAAGATCCGCTTACAGCATCACCAAACTAGGCATGCGCCGATTATGCCGGCATAATTTTAGGCATAATAGGCATGCCAAAGCATCGAGCATAATGCCGGCATAATGGGCCAGCTTTGAGCATAATGCGAGCATAATAGGGAAAATTTTCAACAGTTTATACTAGAAAACGTTACAGCATACCTTTGGGTTTAGTAAAGTCCAAAAACGCTATGTCTCTGACTCTCTGCTTGTTGTCTTGCATTGTTTCCCTGTTGTAACTAAAGCTCCATCAAAAATAATTATCTGGAATTAAGCGCGGTGCTAATTTTCGTACTAATTTGAGTGCTAATTGTGAAGTTCAGTACTGTTAACTGCTCTTAAATGGATGTAGTTAGAGAAATAGATTTATCCTCTGACTCTGATGTCAGCGAATCAAGTGACGTTGAGATACATGACAGCAGTAGCGACGTTTGCGGTGAATTGGCATCGAGTAGCAGCTGTACTTTGCTACAAACACACCAGAGGGAAGAGACTGAGAACGCAAGTGAAAGCGATATAAGTACCACACAGAAGAGAGCCCAGTCACTCTTGGATGTGCTGAAGTGCCCACAGCCATCTACTTTGGCGAGGAAACGAGTGATTACCACAAACAATCCTCCAGCTGGTAAACGTTCTTGTAAGAGTACAAACCAACGTAAAGCTGCAGCTAGCATTAAGCCAAAACAGCGGATTGATGAATTCAAAGGCGAACACCTGTGTGTATCTAGTGGGAAACTATTTTGCAATGCTTGCAGGGAGGAAGTTAATCTGAAAAAGAGCAGTGTAAAGAATCATATTCGATCTGTCAAACATAAGAATGGTAAGGATGCATTAAACACCAAGAATAAAAGAGAAAAAACCATTGCTGAAGCAATACAGCAACATAACAGTGAAGTACACCCTAGAGGGGAAACACTGCCAATGGAACAACAAGTACACCGTGTTAAAGTGGTAGAATCTTTTCTCAGAGCTGCAGTTCCGTTGAGCAAACTACAGCACTTCAGAAAACTGCTTGAAGAAACTGGATATCGTCTTACTGACAGGCACCACATGTCGGATTTGATCCCAGTAGTTTTGAAGCAAGAGAAAAGTAGAATACAAGGTGAGATTTCTGAACAAGATGTTTCAGTAATATTTGATGGCACTAGTCGATTGGGTGAAGCTCTTGCTATGGTAGTGCGTTTTGTTACTTGTGAGTGGAACATTGAACAGCGTCTTATCAAAGTGCAGCTGTTGTCGAAGAGCCTCAAAGGAGAAGAAATTGCTCGAGAGCTTATACACACTTTGTCTACACAGTACAGTATTGGTACTGATAACCTCTTAGCAACCATGAGAGATCGAGCAGCATCTAACGGTGTTGCTATGAGAACAGTTAAGGTGCTGTATCCTAATCTAGTTGATATAGGATGCTTTTCACACACAATTGACAGAGTGGGAGAAAATTTTCATACTCCAATACTTCATGAGTTTGGAATAGCTTGGGTGAGTATGTTTTCACACAGCCCTAAAACCAAACTGCTTTGGAAGGAACTAACAGGAAAGCAAATGATTTCCTACAGTCCTACAAGATGGTGGAGTCGGTGGGAAGTTTACTATCAGGTTATGGTACATTTTGGGGATGTGGAGCCATTTCTTAAGAATAATGAAGATCTTCCTTCTGCTACAAGAACCAAGCTGCTCTCGTTCTTCACTGATGACAAAAAGGACAAGCTTCAAGTTGAGTTAGCAGCTGTAATCGACTATGGTGTGGAGTTTGTTAAAACCACTTACAAGCTGGAAGGAGATGGTCCCTTGGTTTTTACATGCTATGAAATAATAGATGCTTTGCAAATCGCCATCAAAAGAATAGAAACCCGTGCTCCTAACACTGAGGCTGTGATCAACTCTGTATCAAAAGGGTCTCACACAGTTAAGGAAAGACTGAAACAGCATGCCAAAAACTGCATGCAGCCTGGTATTGCATACTTTAATAGACAGCTAAGTACCAGTTTGAAAATCCCACTGCAAGCTTTCAAGGCAGCACGTTTGTTTTCTCCCCATAAAGCTTATACTATGAAACCTGATGATAAAATGGTGGATTCATTACAAATATTTCCATTTCTTGTACATGTCATACCATCATTAAAAAGTGAAATGCCACAATACATAGCAAAAACTGCTGATGTCAGTGAAGATTTGAATCCGCTTGACTGGTGGAAACTGAATGCTGGTGCGCTGCCATATTGGTCATCTGCTGCTCGCAAAGTGCTTGTTTTGCAACCGTCTTCTGCAGCTACAGAAAGGGTTTTCTCACTTTTGAATGCTTCATTCAGTGACCAACAAGAAAACAGCCTACAGGATTACATAGAGACATCACTTATGCTTCAATATAATAACCGTTGACATTATAAATTATTATGCAAACCAAACATTAGAACAAAGTTGTTTCCTTTAGCTACCCATGTGTGTTTAAATAAGACTTATGGAGCATAATTGGGTACAATGGAGCATAATTGGGGCATAATAGGGAAAATTTTGGAGCATTGCTCAAAAGCATAGTAGGCAATTTGAAAAGCATAATAGGCCTAAGCCTAAAATAGCGCTACTTTATTTATTCAACATTAAAACGAACCCAACAGAATTGTATGGCTGTTTTCTCAATGAGTTTAAGCAGCAGAGTCACCGGATGTAATTAACCGTAAGCCGCGAATCTTTTGAAATGTACGCATTACATAATCAATTTGAAATCAATCTCGTTATGTACAGACTTGCTCAACCACAAAGTTACGTAATACAGGAAACTGGTTAATCACGTGATCACCGCACATTGCTGTTGTGGTCAACACGTTTTCTGCGTAACAATGACGAGTGAGTGATAAAGGAGATAAACTGGTGACTGTTATGAATATGGAAAGCACCTTGATGGAAGGTACGGTAACTCACAACTAAATTTGCAGTGACTTGTGTATGCACACATTCATAGTGATGAGTAGTCTCGCGTGGCCAGACCGCTGTTCCGCGCAGGGGCTTATCGATTGTAGATTATAAGCGCCCGCGCCGAATAGGGTCTGGTACACTTCCAATAGGCCAGTTGTGTTCGCACTTTATTTAACAGTAATATAGCGTTGACCAACTCGTGCTGGTCTTAGATCATATGCGCCTGTATTTGAGTGATGGACTCGAGGTAGATGGAGTCTTGTGCTCTGTGTTTACAGCCTCAGTGTGACACTGACGGTTCTCGAAGATACCGCAAGTTGTTATATGGAAAGGCAAACAGTTGTTCAAATGAGCTGGCGATTTTGAATCGACTTATTTTTGCCACATGGCCAGGATTGTCAGTGAATTCTTTTGAGAAGCTAACTGAAGAAAAGGCATACTTCTGTGCACATTGTCAGAGAAACTTGATAAACTACAACAAAGCTGTTGTGAAAGTTAACCAGCTATCCTCTGACATTCTTTCTAATTTAAGTGCACCACCACAGACAGAGTTGTCTTGTTCCAGGCCACACACAGGAGAGAAGCGATCTGCTGAGACTGCCCAACTAGGGGAACCTGATCAAGAAAGAGAAGCTGATGAAAATGAAGCTATAGTAAGCAATTTTTATGTACCAGTATGCTCCTATACTAAATTGTCAAATAGAACACCACATCAACAGTATCCACAGGACCCAATACTCCAGAAGTAACTGTGAGTAGCTATGCATGTTTAAAAATCTATCGAAATCATTATTTTGTAGGTGAAGATTAAAGGCAGAGATGGCCGCGTAAGGAACCACCGTATTACACCAAAGCGTAAACCAATTGTAACATCCCTAAGCAGAAAGTCGTACAATGCTACATCAGAGAAAGTTGTTGAGTCAGAGGACCTACATGACTGCACAATAAAAGCAATGGCCAATAAAGCTCATGAAGAGATGAAGGTATTGAATTCTCCAACACATAAATCAATGTTAAGGGAGTCTCCAAAACAACTTGAAAAGTTTAGTTGGGAATTATTGGGCTTAGAATTGAAGGAGGCTGTTCCTACACTTTGGATGTTCCTACATGATCTACTGCCTAATGCTAAGGAGAAGTTTATCTGTTTCATAGTTTCGATGGTATTGAAGATGCAATGCAAGCAACTTTGCCAAGTTCAAAAGGCTGTGTCAATGATGTTATATGCAAATGGAGTACACAAGCAGGTATTAATGTTGTCTGTTTAATGACTCTTCTACTATTTGTAACAGGTTTTTCGATGCTTACAACCATTTATGATCACCGTATCAGTGACAGCAACTGCTAACACTGTTAGAAAACTGTCTGATAATCATGATGCAGATGTGATATCTTGGGTGAACAAGCTATTGATGACTATTAAGGTTAGACATGTTCATAATCTCAAACTTTTTAAACACACCTTATCGTCTTAACATCTTTAACAGGCTGTAGGACCAGGTGACTTTTAGCACTATAATAAAATAAATAAAAAATAATGGTTATTAGCATTGAAATTAAAATACTTTTAGGTATCCGATGACCAGCCACGGGCCAATAGTGACCCATTACTTTGTTTGGATATGGCAAATGATGGAAACGACAGCGACGAAGATGATGATAGCAGCTGCTGCAGTGACTCTTCATTTGGAGATTTTTTATCTGATGATGACTTTGATCTCAACGATGATGATGAATTTGATCTGGATGATGACGATGACTTTGACCTGAATGATTTGCAAGATGCGAATACTGAGAGTGCTATAAATGAGAGTTGCCATCCAAGACATGATAACGGTGTCACGGCAGCAGAAGTGCACCAAAGTCCTATGTTGATCCAGTCACCAGTTAGCCCTGATGAGATCAGCTTAACTGTTTCTGCCAACCAGCCAGTGAATGGATATGTCATAGTAGGGGACAACATAGATAAGAATGTACGGCCTTCGTTCCAACGTCATGACCGTACTACACGGTCATTGCATTATTTTCATTCATATGCTGTGCAGAATAGAGTCAACACTGCTGAAATATCAGATGATTGTCCTTCTTCTATTGACATATATCCTGATAATTTTTTGCCTAGCTCGGATGATGTGGAGAAGTTACTCAGTGAATTTGAAACCCTAGTAGCAAGGTGTGTATTCTGCTGCTTAGTGTCTCTTTGTAATACATTGATTATTGTAGGATTTTGGTGCAAAGCATGGAGCAATTCAAGGATCAGCAAAGTTTGGTGACATGGCATATCCCCAGTGCATTTTCTAAGGAAATGGCTTGCAAGTCTGAAGTGGTATGTATATTCATATATAACTGATTCTATAAAATTTGTACAGTAGATAGCTATGTGTCATGGATTTGTTGTATTAGATATATAATATACTGTAGGCGACGTAATCTAAATTTTCTGATACTTGTGATATATGTAATATCTATCTGCATCTAGGTACCACTTGGTGTGATTCTGAAGAATGAAGCTCTGCTGAAGGAAATGACTGAGGTGTTAGATGATTTGAGTAACTATGTTCCAGTGCATGTTGCAACCAAGACAGTGTCTGTAGAGGGAAAAGATTATACAGTTGATGACTCAAGATTAATCAAGATCTTGCTTTTTGGTGATCAGTTAACTGCTGCTCGTGCTAGAGGTGCCATTACATTACGGGATGATGACACATCAGCTTTACATCGATTGGAGGGTTTTGTTCCTGCTGTTGCTGACTGGCATGCTAGAATGTGTCTATTACAGGTAACAGGTGTATTATTTGAGTACAAGTGTTACTAATATACTACAGGCAATGTGGAAGCGACTATACACCAAGAAGTCAAGTAAAGATAAAGGCACGCTGTATCAACTTAGGAACTTAATCAACCGTACTGCCGTTAAGAGTGATCCTTCTAAGTGCATGAAGGCAACAGAAGATTTTTTGATGGTTGTGTTGCACGGGTACATTGTTGCTGGTGCCACAAAGCTTATGAAAGATGAGCCATCCAGAGTTTTTACTTGCAATGATGTTGCCAAATGCGTAGTTCGAAATTGGATCAAGATGAATTTATTCTCAAACAACTCAAAAACACCACCCAAAGGAACTGACTACAGTTATGCACTGGATGTCATGAGTTTAGGCTTGCTGTGGCATGGCTTCCATGATGCTGTACAAGAGGGTGATGGCGATCGCATTATTAGATATTGGCGGTTTCTGATGCCTGTATTTAAACATACTGGCCGCCGAAATTATGCTTTGGAAGCATTCAAATTATTATCTCAGACTATGGTGATGTCACCTAGACAGGTTACTGAGCTAAAGTGGGGGAGAACTATCAATACTGTTGGAAGAATTGGACACAATATAGCTTGCGATCTACATATGGAACATTTAAATGGGCGTGTGAAGTCTATGATGGAGAACCTGGGTTCAAATTTGAAGCCCCAGTGCATACAAACTGTAGGACGTACACTGGGCATTATCAATAAGCTGTGTGGTCGTTTTGAAGATGAGGCTGATGCTAGTAAGAATAAGGACTATCACACATTTCCTGCATTTAAAAAAGATTTGGCTATGATAGTATCTCAATTGGTGTCAGATGATGTGTTCAGTGAAAGTAGTCAACAGAATCTCCAATCGTACAAGAGGAGTCCTTTATTCCAAACATTTGATTGGAAAGCAGTGACTGAGTGGCTTAAAGAGAAAATTATAAACTTAGATCTTTAAAATTGTATTTTAATTATTGTTTTTACACTTAGCACAAACACACAATCGAGCACACAAATCACAACATCTACATGCAACAATATCGTGTTTGTCAACATCACTGAAAAGAAAATCTTTGAACAAGAGCGTTCTTCTACAGTGAGATTGATTCTCTCCATAAATCTTAACGGGCTTTGAAATGTGTTTCATGGCTCCTTTCCCATAGTATAAAATGGATTCTGCCTCACTACTATCTCGTCCAGCTCTACCAGATTCTTGAACCAATTCTTCCAAGGAATTGGGTGCACCCCAGTTGATGATTCGAGTTATATCTCGACAATCCACCCCCAAGCCAAAAGCAGTAGTGGCAATGATCAACCTTAAGTTGGTCTTTTCTTTACAGAATTCTTGTAGGGTCTTCTCCCGTATCACTGTTCTAGATGCCGATGTAAAAAGACTGAGCATTCGAAAAGGAAATATACTGGGAGCTGTTGGTGGTATAGCAATGTTCTGTTTTAGTAGCCTCTTGATTCTTACATGGAAATCACCACACTGCGGCAAACTTTGACAAAACAAAACTGTTTTAGGCATGTCAGCCTTCATGCTTATAAGCTCCTGAGCTAGTATTGAACAAAGATCAGCCATTTTAGGCATAGGGACAACAAAGTACTTGATGTTTGGCCTCTCAGGAGGAAGTCCGACCATTGTAACATTAGTCATTGACAAACGTTCAAAGATACTCTTCACTGTTTCATGTGTAGCAGTGGCTGTGAGAGCAAGAATGTTTACTTCCTTATTAATCAAGCTCCGGATTGTCCCTATCTCAGCAAACGTCCTCCGAAACTTGTCACCCCTATATTTTGGAAAACAAATGTGTAGTTAAAATTAATCACGTCTACCTAAAAGTGTAGGTGGTACACTAAAGAGGTCTGACACCCCTTTCACCCTTGTAATTACTGCTATAGCAAATTATAAATCAAAAACATGTGGTGGAACTGTATCAGATATCTCGGAAGTTGCCACACCCCGGCTACGAGCTGGCTTACCATATCTTCACACAGTGAGCCTCATCTACAACTAATCCTACTAAGTTTTGGGAGTACACAGAAGTCAACAACATTTTCCTGATCTTTGCATTGCCCAGTAAACTTTCTGGACTGATATACACAAGTTGTACTTTGCCTTTCAATACATCATCTATGTTTTCGAGTTTTTCTCCAACATACTCCACTGATAGGCCTTTCTGAGATAAAATTCTTTTTTGATCCATCATCAGGGCTGTCAAAGGGCTTACAACTAAAACAATGCTTTCCTTTTGGCACCCTGTAAGTAAAATAAAACCACTGAACCAAATTACTTACTGATTAGTCTTACCTCTCAGTTTATCAAAAATCAGCGAAAGAACTGCATATATGAGAGACTTCCCATAACCAGTCGGCAAAACAACCAACGTGTCATTTCCAGACAAGAAGCTTTGTATCGCATTGCGCTGCTTGGGTTTGATGGTGTCTAAACCTAGATCTTGAATGGAATCTTCAATTGCTGCATCTATAATAGACGAACTTCCACAGACATGGGCAGTCCTTTCCATTTCTAAGTCTTAAATAAAATCTATCCGGCGCCTATAGGTGGATGGAAATAATTTACACCCAACATTTTGCTGGGTCGCGAACACAACTGGCCTATTGGAAGTGTACCAGACCCTATTCGGCGCGGGCGCTTATAATCTACAATCGATAAGCCCCTGCGCGGAACAGCGGTCTGGCCACGCGAGACTAAGTGATGAGCGAGTGAATCACTATTAATTTTTGTCTCGAGCTTGTAACTTATACTGAACATAATGTATGGCATTGCTATCAGGTGGTTACCAATGCGCCTGACAATGTCATGCATATTTAAACTGTAAGCTCACTGGTTATGTACACGTGGGGCAAGGTCGAGGACAAGGTTGAGATTTGAACTGTGATGAGCACGACTGAATCTCTGCTTTGTGCTGTTGCAGTTTCACCGTAAATTCTTACCGGTGAAACAACATAACCAAATGGTTAGGACAGTGGCTTATATGCCCCATGATGCTGGCCGGTTCATGCTGTTGCAGTTTCTTGCACTACTTACCATGACTATAACTGGTTATTATGGAACTTTGAGACAGTTTCTATCCGTGTTAACCTCCTACAAGTTACTAGTCTTGTCCAAGGTGGATTTGCCCGCACATACTCAAGTGCTTAGGACACTTTCCCCAGCAGATTCAAGCCTAATAGAGCTCTATATGACATGCTTAATATAATGCTACAGAAATGTTCATTTGATATCATTTCTCTTGTAATGCTGTGTATATACTCCCGGACACTAAACAAGACTATGGGACCGACCATAATTGACGTAGTAAGATACATGAATTATAGTTTAGCTTTTTTCATTGTACCAGTGATAGACATGATGTCATGTACTCATCCAGTATTTTCTATAACACAAACTGAGTACGTATGCAACAAAATTTAATATTTTATCTTCAAATGTTTAGTAAAACACTTGTTCGTATTCTTCCTATTGTGTTGTGCGTATTGTCCAATCTTATATCAATTGCTTTATTTTACAGATTATTAAAACAAGATGCCACAGAACTTGCCAGCTTGAGCAATCTTAGTGTAAGTGTATTTTGTTTGTGATCTTACAATAGACCATATGCAATCTTGGGGGCATGGCTTGTAGTATTGATCGTGTGCAATCTGTAACCAGAATGTCTTAAAAGAATACTATAGTAACTTCTCGGATGTTCCTTTCATCAAGAGTATGAGCATTTAAAATTTTTCCAGTATAGAATTTCTTGCTCTCAGGAATATATGAGACTATGCTCTAGATTGCACATAGTCTATAACAACAAATACAGTGTCCTCAGTAAGGAGATTGATTTAAAACCCCTACCTCACCACCAACATACATTCACATTTGTACCACCCTTTAAGCAAGGCCTAAACTGTTGGTCATCACAATCCTAGAGGGGAAGGTCTGAAAGCTACCGTACAGTAGATAACTTAGGCAGTGTAAAACATAGGTGAATTTGGCAAATAGTCCAAGTTTTTTCCTCGCCTATAGCCATTGTTAGCTATGTCACTGTGTAGAGATATGTTACAAAACACACCGGGGTGTAGCTAGCTTTCTGAATTACCCGGGCACAAGATCTGGCTGTCCCCTTTAACAAGCAATGCGAGCCCATCTCTGTGGACTCTTCATTACAGATTTGCTTTAAAAGAAGTTATGCCTAGCTAGCTACTACACTGCTGTTTGTACAGCTTAACCCTTAAACCCGCATAATCCAGAAAACTGGATTTACACTTAATAAATACACATGCTTTGCACAAAGCGCTGTAACTTTCGAAGCTTTCGTCCCTCCTATGGCTATGCAATTTATATCATTCTACTCATGATGTAGCAAGGATCAAAATGATACCTAGGGTTTTATCCTAACACTAAAATTAATGGTGAAGCCAAAACTAGTCGTGAAAATAACTTTTCAGTAAGGAAACACACAAACCCTTTACATACCTTTATAAAATGGTTGATAACTCGATGGTAGTTGATCCTATCGCTTTGCAACAACTTTCATTCCACTCTTCCTGACATTCACTTTCATAATTTATTGTGTTGATTTTTAGTTAAGACCAGCAACTGTTGTCACAAGTGATGAGTGTTCCTCTTATAATAGGTGCTAGTGGCACACAAATGTTTATTCATTGGAGTCATGTGCATACTGCTGAGGTAAGTCTATTGTCAGCTATGTATATACTGTACCATATGGATATCAAATCATCAATCGAGCATTGTCATTTGCTTAGTTCATTCAGTGCTATTGTAAGAATGATGTAGATTGTCGCTTTTCTGCCTTACAATGTCACTGGAAAATTAGTATGGTTTCAGAGTGACCTAAAATGCTTCTGGGAAGTTCTGCAATAGTGTTGATTTGGCTTGTGAGATTTTGGCTTCATTTGCTGATTTGATTGTCCAATTTCTGTAATGTGTTTAGTGGTCTTTTATTTCAGCAATTGTCATCTTGATATATAGGTGTTCTGGAGACTATGGGAAGACACCACACACGATGCAATTGGTTTATAATAGTGTGTATTCTAACTTATTCTGTAACTAAGTTTTGTTTGTCATATCGATTGAGTTGTGTATATTTTTATCACTTGTTCAGACCTGTTGCATATTACAAGTTTAATCGAAGGTTAACTTGAAGGTGGCCATAATAACATTAATAGATGGGAACTAACGTTGAACACTATGCACTATTCAGTAAATATCTAAACGGTAGGGTTAGCTTGATCACTATGCATTATGGTATTCATTAGAAGGTATCAACAGGTTTGGGGTAGTACCATATGTAGCAGCCTACCTGTTCTAGATCATTCTATGCTATAGCAGGGCAGTAAAGGAGCAGCATTATCACTAATTGTTTGCAGTGCTGGAAACTTTTTATCCCACCAAAGGTCCATAGTACCAAACTACAGCTGGTTAGTAGGATATGGGCTGCATTGTAGCATATCAGTTAGGAGGGATCATATAGGGCAT
This sequence comes from Dysidea avara, assembly GCF_963678975.1. Classification (NCBI taxonomy): domain Eukaryota; kingdom Metazoa; phylum Porifera; class Demospongiae; order Dictyoceratida; family Dysideidae; genus Dysidea; species Dysidea avara. Next base: position 5,904,411 of record NC_089274.1, on the reverse strand, counting down.
CTGGTGTTGGGTAAATTGGCATACCACCAAATGTACCTGCCAGAGCTTTATCATAAATGTTGGGGTACACATTTACCATGACCCAATCTCAGAGGGTCATGTGATCTCACATGACAGATTAAGGGTCAGGTCACAAGGCTACAGCGCTCCAGCCCATTCTCCCAATCTCGATGTCTTGTTGTATTGTGGTCATTGCCACACACTGGTATACAGAATGTTTGTTTCAGCTCTATAGTCAACATCATCTTCATAACACTCACTGCCGTGATGCAATGGTTCTTTCAAAATGATGCACTTGCAATAATCAAGGCTTGCAACACAATAAATGAAGTAGTGGTGAGACAAGCATATCAAATGTACTATCAGTACATGTACATCAACCAGATGTGTAAGCTTCATACTTGGAGCACAAAACTTCTGACTGTGTAAATATTATTGCAACATTCAAGTGTGTGTTGTAAATGACAATTGCAAGTCCCTAGATGGCTCCACAAACACTTCTGTACAATACAAGTGAAGAATAATACCAACATATAAATGGACACTTCATTATGTCTTTTCACTCCTTGCATTGTATCATTACAGTACATTATACATAAACATATTATGTATTACACACTTAGATATGCTACAAAGGAATTGTCAGTTTCATGTCGTAATTGGCTAGTTCGTAATTAAGTCACCAATTGCTGCAGATTGATTGCCGTCTTAAGCTTCTTGGTATAAGGACATCTACAGATCATCTAAGGCTCTTCATCATAATATAGGCAGGGGGCTTATCAGTGCTGAAGCGAGTGGACTGATCATCTATCACACAGACTTCTCACTTCCTGGAATATAAATGCTAACAATAAATTAAACAATAATAATTATTATTGTGATATGTAATGTGTAAATAATATGAGGTGGTATAAGCAGTGGACCTGGAAATGAAGAACTCAATCGGTACTTCACATTCATGCCTGTTACCTCTACAAGTCACAGCATCCCATCTTGCATGGCCAGATCACTTATTCTATATCATGGTGCCTCACACAATCCCTAACATTTAATGCCTACACTGAAAGAGGGTTTGGACTGCTTAGCATAGGCCATTCTGATGGGTGCTCATTTTCACACCTCCAGGTACCATACGCACCATTAATATTAATAAATACTAGAAGTTTAACTTCTCATGCACCACATGAAGCACACAAGGCTATTATAATTTTGTCAAACTGCTTGTGTAACCAGCAGCTCTTGCCAGCAGTCACCCTTTCACTGAAAATATTCCTGGAAAAATTGTTACACAAAATTTCTCCAGTTAAGCAATACTAGTGTACTTGTCATACAGAAAGCCAGCTGTAACCAGTGAGCAGCCAGTCCAGACGTGACGATAGACGTCATGTGATGCATGGTGCAGAAGTGCTATGACTATGTAAGATGAGACACTGTGACTTGCAGAGGCATCTAATACAATAGAATGCATAAACACTAGGAAACATAAAATTTCTGGATTCCTGCAGGTCTTTGGTCTGGGTTTATTAATTCCTGGGGTAGGGAATTATATTAGTACTAACTTGTGTACAATAATCTGTATGTACTGTGTAGCTATAAAATACCTTAAAGGAACATCTGAGAAGTTTGACTAGTATTCTAGGGATGGGAGGGTATTGACATTTCTGTCGTACGATTATTGTCATGAGCCATTATCACAATTATTGTACATTTAACCACTGTACTGTAACAAAAACCCTAAAATATTCAACTAAATGGCAAAAATATTTAAGATGATCGATTATTATGTGATAATTGCCAATTTTAATTATCACTAGTTAATGAAAATTAGACGATTGCCAACTAAATAATCATGATAATTGGATAATTGCCCATCTCTATAATATTCTTGCATCAATACTACAAAGCCATGCCCCCAAGATTGCATATGGTCTATTGTAAGATCACAAACAAAATACACTTACACTAAGATTGCTCAAGCTGGCAAGTTCTGTGGCATCTTGTTTTAATAATCTGTAAAATAAAGCAATTGATATAAGATTGGACAATACGCACAACACAATAGGAAGAATATGAACAAGTGTTTTACTAAACATTTGAAGATAAAATATTAAATTTTGTTGCATACGTACTCAGTTTGTGTTATAGAAAATACTGGATGAGTACATGACATCATGTCTATCACTGGTACAATGAAAAAAGCTAAACTATAATTCATGTATCTTACTGTGTCAATTATGGTCGGTCCCATAGTCTTGTTTAGTGTCCGGGAGTATATACACAGCATTACAAGAGAAATGATATCAAATGAACATTTCTGTAGCATTATATTAAGCATGTCATATAGAGCTCTATTAGGCTTGAATCTGCTGGGGAAAGTGTCCTAAGCACTTGAGTATGTGCGGGCAAATCCACCTTGGACAAGACTAGTAACTTGCAGGAGGTTAACACGGATAGAAACTGTCTCAAAGTTCCATAATAACCAGTTATAGTCATGGTAAGTAGTGCAAGAAACTGCAACAGCATGAACCGGCCAGCATCATGGGGCATATAAGCCACTGTCCTAACCATTTGGTTATGTTGTTTCACCGGTAAGAATTTACGGTGAAACTGCAACAGCACAAAGCAGAGATTCAGTCGTGCTCATCATAGTTCAAATCTCAACCTGGTCCTTGACCTTGCCCCATGTGTACATAACCAGTGAGCTTACAGTTTAAATATGCATGACATTGTCAGGCGCATTAGTAACCACCTGATAGCAATGCCATACATTATGTTCAGTATAAGTTACAAGCTCGAGGCAAAATAGTGATTCACTTGCTCATCACTTAGTCTGGCGGCACCCGCCCTTACTCTATGCGATGGGGCGGGCGTTGCCAGACTACTCATCACTATGAATGTGTCCAAGGGCATCGGAACCGGGGGCCAGGGGGGGCCAGGCCCCCACACTATTTTCAAAAGCATGTTTTGGTCCTCCACTTTTTGGGCCAAGTACTAGTAGCCAATCAGCCAAAGTTATATACACACACAGAAATGCATACCTCCATACGAGAAGCCATACAATCATCACGCAAAAGCACTCTGGGGTGTGGCATCACCAGTCCACCGCAGAGGCGAATCCAGACTTATAGAAAGGGGGGGTCAAAAATGAACTGAGGCACTACATTGTCTCTGGATTGATAAGGTGAGACCAAAAATAATAAAAAAAAGGCCACAGCCAGTTGACAATAGCTGCACACCTCACCAACCACGCATTTATAGCTGATAAAGTACATAAAAATCCTTAAATAGCTCACTACACACTACTCTAATACTGTGACTGCTTTATTAGAGTGACTGCTCTATTAGAGTATCTCGATCTTGGTATATTAAAAATTTTTGGAGGGGGGTCAAGAGGCCCCTTTGACCCCCTGTATCCGCCCCTGGTCCACCCCATTCATTGTACTGTACGAGGCACTGTATTAAACACAAAAGCACCTGTAATTTTATTTCTGTTCTGCTTGCACATGATACCTGTTGTTGAAATATTTCCTGGATCCCGTGCAGTGAGAAGTTTGAACAGTAGAAAGAGTGTCATGTCCGTGATGTTGGAAAGATTGAACTCAAATTGAGGGTGGTAACAGATCTAAGTCTAAGAGGGCAGTCACACTGTAGTGCACGAGTGTATGGGAGTTGCTGACTACCAACGATTAAACCAGACATTATTAAGACTTTGTGGTGAAGTTGATTTATGAAGAGAAACAAACAAGGATGTGGAATATCAAAGTGGCCAACCATGAATGCAGTGTAGTATTCACCTGATCTACACTCAGTTTGGGAACACCTGCTAGAACAGACATCCCAGCTTATAGTTCCTTAAAGGTAACGATGTTTCACTTTGCCGATAACAACTATTAATGCTGTAATCCTTGTAGTGTGAAGTACGTAAAGCTCGCATAAAGAAAAGACCTTGATGTGACCATGATTTCTCATGTGATACATACATGCATTAAGCACATGCAGTAGGTGTAGAGGAGCATAGCGGCGGGTGTAGGGAGTGAAGAGATAGCTATGCACTATATGTGTAGGGTTGTTAGCTAGTGATAACACACCCCACAACACCTTTATATAAACGTACGTATGAACTGGGTACAGAGGAGCCGTATCAATGGGACCCTGTGTGTCTGAATGGGTTTATGGTTAACTGGTCATGGCTATCTTTGGCCCCCCAACCCTGAAAATCGTTCCTACGCCTTTGAATGTGTGCATACGCAAGTCACTGTAAATTGTGACCTGATCTTGGAAAACCTACCTCTTTGGCACATGGGCCAATTTTCTGTTTTATAGCTTAAATTAGGTACTAGGTGCTCATCTACCTTGTGTTAAAATTTCAGCTTAATATCTTTAAGCATTCCTAAGATATGGCCGATTTTCTGTCCTGTACATTACAAACTAACTTTTATGGTAATGTATTGAGTTCTGTGGGTGATTAAGGGTGACAAATGGTGACAAATCCTTTTGTTTACTAATAATTCCATTCTTACCATCTAAAATACTTTAAAAGACATTTCTGATAGTTTAATGAAGTATTCTTGGTATTTTTCTGCAATTAAATGGCATGTATCATTGTCTAAGACTAAGTTTTAGCTATTCCAGCACCTGAACAAATCACCCAATTTGTAAGTTACTTGTTGTCCCACGCATGTGAAATTACTACATGGTCTGATATAATCATCTATATCTCCTAGGAAAAAGAAGCTATGGGTATGAAACTTCACAGCAAGAAGGTTTAATAGTTGCTTTATCCAAATGTGCAAAAAAATTAATTTTAAAAATATTGTTGAAATTTTCATTTGAGTTTTCCCAAAAAGTTAGCTTGTGCCCAAAAGGTAGGTTTTCCAAGATCCGGTCACAATTTAGTTTAACACAGGAGTGAGTTACCGTACCTTCCATCAAGGTGCTTTCCATATTCATAACAGTCACCAGTTTATCTCCTTTATAAAGTCACTCACTCGTCATTGTTACGCAGAAAACGTGTTTGACCACAACAGCAATGTGCTATGATCACGTGATCAACCAGTTTCCTGTATTACGTAACTTTGTGGTTGAGCAAGTCTGTACATAACGAGATTGATTTGAAATGGAGCGATCTGATTGGAGCTTCCAACATTCCGGCAGCGCCAAACTTTTTGTACACAGTTTCACCAGACCCTCTTTTTAGGGTCGGGCACCGCGAGACTAGTGTGTGGAAGCCTTGTTATATGAAATCCGGTCACATATCTATTGTATGTATGCTATTGTTTGATCAGTTATTGTCTAAGTAAAGCTGAGAGAAGTCGCGTGTAGCTAGCTAGGCGTCATATAGCCAGATATTACAAGTTCAACAAGTGATTTGAACCGTTGGTCCGGTCTAAAGGGTCTAAACCGTTGAATGGGTAAAAGGTAGGAAGTGACGTACTGGATCACGTTTTTCCGCTTTGCGTTTCAGTCGTGTTGCAAAGATTTGGACATCCTCAGTAGTAGGGTTGTACCGGATTATCAAAAACTGGTGGAACCAATCAGAACGCTCCACGCTTAATCAATGCATTTTTGTTATGTTGCGTCAAAAGAATGAAAGACATACGCATTCTATAAAAGTAGACCAATCCACTATCGCCTGTGTAAAGGCGAAGAAAGTTCAATATCTCTGCCACTGGTTTAGGTGAGGCACTTCCGTTAAGACTTTTCGTTACGTCATTATGTTCAAATTAAATTCCTCTAGAACAACTCGAAAGGGTGGGCGCCACCAGACTAGCCGGATACAACACTACTCAATCTCACGTGAACTACAACAATATGTTCTAAATATAGCCTAAGCATATGACGTGTATGCATATTCAGTGTTTTACTTCAGTCATGTGACTTATTGGATGTTGCCTATGCCATAATGCAAAATCGTGTAGACACCGGGAGTGGGATAACGCCTTGTTACTACACCAGGAGCATTTGTACCCCGTAGCCTGCCAACTGTACACGAACTGCTACAGGCATAGATAATTAGCTATACACCTATGCTGCAGGTGTGCAGCTATACTGCATTAGGCGCGAGTATTGCGAAAGTCAGTGACGAGTAATGGACAACCAAGAAGATAATCATCAAACTGATTGCTCGGTTCAGGAGAGCAGCGACAACTCAGAAGATGTTACAGAGAGTAACACAGAGCCAGCCAGAGGTTAACACAAACATAGATAGTATATTCGGATCATGGATAAAACGCGATCAAACATACAGTGTAGTGTGTGATAAGAAAGCTGTTATGATCGTGTTTTATCGATGATCCGTATATTCTACGTACCATGTACTATCTATGACACAATGTAGACCCAGCGACTCATGGGTATCATGGATCTGAGCCGCACCCTAGAACTGACAATAGCGAGGACAACACGGCTATTGTGAAATATGAAGCCGCCTTAGATGCAAAGGTGAACGTGCTGAAGGATGATAGAACCACAGATATAGGTGATAGACTGACCGGCGATGCTGAACGAAACGATAGTGACAGACTGTGTAATCAGGGAGTCAGGCCTAAAGCTGCAGAGCATATGCCATTGCACTCAAGGGCACGACGTAGACCTGAGCCTATGCTGATAGTCCCACCGATGCATCCTATTCCGAAGGTGATCTACCAGCCGATTGTATCAATTATGCAGCTGCCGCAGGTACGCAGCATGCTTGCACTTAAAAACAGTTGAATGGAGAGGGAGTATAATTTATTCATAGCTAAAGTTGTTTACCTCCATGCATGCATAAACTGCATGCTGCATGCATAAACTGCATGATGCATGCATAAACTGCATGATGTATGCCACATGCGTTTTGTAGCATTATGCATGGGGAGAAAACACGGTGACACATCTACTGGTACAAAACAATAGATGTATATGTGTACTCAAATAATATGAAATTCACCATAAAATACATGGGTTTTGGGATCTATGGATTCTAGTGGGAAGCCTTAGGCCTTGTAGTTTTCTCAAACATTATTTATTTGTTATTTATTTTATGCATAAATCTCGACTGCATTTCTTATTCCTTTACCAGTGGCGGATCTAGAAATTTTTAGAGGAGGTTTCAGATTCCACTCAACTTTAGCCTAGCCGCAAGTCGAAGACCAAAAAAAAAAAAAAGGTCACAACCTGCTGTACAACATTATAATTGTGATTTCAAAGGCTAAACTATGAAGTTTTTCGCCAGTAGACAATCCTTCTATAACACACGTGGCGATTTTATCACTGACACGACGACTCGTCAATTTATTTGGGGCGCACGTTATTTCAGAGGGGTTTCAGCTGAAACCATTGCAACCCCCCTGTATCCGCCACTGTTTACAGTGCCCAACACTGAAGGTCTGACAGCTAGCATGCAACTTGTGCTGCAGCCTTTGGATCTACATAGGTAACTCAGATTACAGGTTTTTGCAATTGAACTCGTCGCCTTTGCGATTGAATTCGTCCCGTTTGCAATTGAATTCGTCGGTTTTGCAGTTGAATTAGTCGGTTTTACAATAGAATTCGTCGCGTTTGCATTACAATTCGTCATAAACAAAACGGCTCCAAGAAACCAACCGTTCATTAAGAGATGAATTATTTATGTCATGGAGAGTTACACTTGAGACACTAGAAGGTAAATGGAGCTGGTAGTACGCGAAGTTGATAGCTGTCTGACAAGTTAATTAGCTTGTTCGCGAGTGACCACACCCATCGCGAATCAGACGAATGGAGCAGTAGAGTTTGGAATGTTGCTGGATAGGCTGTAGAGGAAGAATTATTGCCTTATAAAGAGTTGTTTACTACTGTTGTACTTGAACAAGTTTTTGTAGCAGCTGCTACATCATGTTTTCGTGTTTGCTCCAGCTGCCATTCTTGTTACGGACGAATTCTATAGCAAAACCGACGAATTCAATTGCAAACGGGACGAATTCAGTTGCAAAGCTGACGAATTCAATTGCAAACGGGACGAATTCAATTGCAAAAGCGACGAACTCAATTGCAAACGGGACGAATTCAATTGCAAACTCATCGAATTCTATTGCAAAAACCTGTAAGATGAACCCTGAGACTAGACTCCTAGCTGGCTCCTTATAATTATAAATGTAAATGTCAATTGTGACATTATTTTCTATAATGCAAGATTTGGTTTTGTGCATGCATATAGACGGGTTGCCTTTTTAAGGCGTGGTCGTTTTACCGTAAATTTTCCACATACTTTCCGAGTTCGCTAAGTCAAAAATGTATTACGGCTATTGGAGAAAATGAACGTTTCGGTTAACTTTAGCAAGCAGGAGTTAGCCAGCCTTCAGAACAGAAAGTATGTTATAGAGAAAGGTTCGAGCTATAACATATCCAGCGTGTAAGGTGAAGGCTGAACGAGAAGATGATTTTCTCTCAATCTCGGGTTTTTGGAAAGCGATAAAACTCGCTGAAAACATTCTTTGTAAGACTTTGCTACTACTTAGAATGATAGACTGGATGATTTTAACTTACCTTGTACCTTTGAAGAACCAAAAACGTTTGTCTAACTATTTTAAAAAATGGGTTTTTTGTTGACTTCTTGACCAACATTGTAATCATGCGTAAAACGGAAAGTCGCGTTTGTTCGCGTTACACAAGGGACACGCCCTAAATAGGCAACCCGTCTATATATATTTCTCTGCCATTTTCCCCTCTTTATAGGTTTTGATTGACCCAAGAGAATCTCCATTTGGAAACATTTTGGGAATATACCCTACTTTTGACTTCTTGCCACTTCTTTATTCACATAAGAGAATATCAGAGAACGTTGCAAAGGATTTTCAAACTGGATATGTCATGCCAACTTATGTAGTCTTCTTAAATGGAGACATTATCAAAAGTTGTGATACCAAAATATTTGTTATTCTGCGACAAAGAATCAAGTTTTTGGTATTGGCAGATAAACATGTTTTGAAGTCAAGGTTAGAGTTATAAGTGCCACTACTTATTTTGTCATGCATGGGGTTAGAAAATGGAATCTATATAGGTTGCAGAATTACATTTGCAACATGTGAGGCTGTTTAACGTGCAGGACATAACTGTACTTCAAATTAATGATGATGATCTTAAAATATAACATCAGTGTTTCTTTATGTAGTACTATTACATAGGGAACACTTGAAGTGTAGAGCAAGTATATACGTACATGTTTACATCCCTGCCAATGTATACTTACAGCAACCTTTCAAGACAGTCGTTTACTGGTGGTGCAGTGAGGCCAGCCTTAAAGTCTTGTGGAGAGCAAAGTTTTGTATATAGCCATGCGCATGTAACCGCATTCATGCATGGTGTATCCGTTTCTGCATGAAAGTGAAGCCATTGTGTGGTGTTGAAGTTTCATATGCTTAAATGTTGGGTATGGTATTAGCAAGATTTAATAATGAACAGAACTCTTAAGTATTAGTGCATGAATTGCAGTGAGTGTGGTGTCCATGCACTTTTGCAATTTGGATGCTTTAGTATTGGCATATTATATAGCTATAATACGTATTATAGTTATGAAAACGCTAATAACACCAATTGATGCAGAAAACCTTGATTGTATACTATGCATATATTGATATACCAAAATATCAATATTTTGATATACGGTTTATTGTGTGGTTTACTGTGTTGTTTATACACAACCATGAAATTACAAAAGTCTAGTTTTATAGCAACTGTATACAGTAGCTTGCATACTACCATGTTTCTATGTACATATATTAGTACAACTATATGTACATCTGTTAGGCACAGGTACACTTTCAGCATATCACTTAACTTATGGCAAAATGTATATTATGGAAACATCAAGCTATTTTCGTGATGTCATGTACTTCCCCAAAATATTCCTGAGTAATGTTTGGTTGTTTGTATAATGTTGGTTGGAAATTATATGTCAGAGTCTATTTAACTAAATTGTTTGCTACAGTATCTTACCACATCATAGTAAATTCATGGTGAAAGAAAGGATACCAACTACTTCAGGAATGGCTAGAGCAAAGCTAATTTTGAAGTGCAGTGGTCCATTAGAAAGGTTTCTATGTTTAATGATGTATTGTATGCACTTAATTAAGTAACTGCATGCTTCGGCAGTTGTGGTTTATAATTTTGTTATTAAAGGAAATCTTATTGCATCATGCTTTCATGCATGGTGTCATCATAATGCATGGTGTCATCATAATGCATATTTGTTATGTAGTGATGATTTTATAAGTGAGGAAGATCTCCATTTGCCACCTGAAACAGATACTGTTTATGGTAAACCAGTACACTATCATAAAAACTGTAGGAGTCCTGGGTACATAATTTACACTGTGAGTAATACATTGTTTGACAAAACGTCTCATTATGTACGTGTGTGTAGTGTGATGGGAACTTTAGCGGAAATGTGAAATACCCACTACCAAGTGGTAAAGCTGTTAATTCAAAGATCGGAAAAGGAGGAAATGGATTTGTGTTCACTATATATCATCAAAGGAAACAGTATGCTGTGAAAAAGGTATTGTGTTTTTATATTTGTCTGTTTGTCAGACATGTTTTGTTTATTGTAGTTGGGGTAGCTTAATACTGTATATGTGACCCAGTCTGACAAAACTGGGCTTATCGCCTATTTAAAAGTATCGAGAAATGCCGGTTTTAAGTATTTAGTGTGTTGTAGCTAGCCAATGGTTGAAGCTATGTGTATCAAATTTTCACATGTTTTACACGAATTCCTTACCTTCCAGAGCATCCACTGTGCAAGTAACCAACAACTAAGTTTCCCACCATTTTAGATAGTTTTTAAACCAAGGTTGATTGTATCAGGCGAGCTGCAAATAGGGTGGGAGGCGGGGACCCTGGAAGGCAGGCAAGATTGTGTTCAAAAATTAAAAAGGAAGGCCAAGGGATGAATTAGGCCAAGGGATGAATTAGGCCAAGTTTTGAGCCACTGAGGTCTCAAAACTGGCTAAAATGAAAGGAAATTCACAGCAGAGATACTTATTCAACACCACAGAGCTGTACAGCTGCATACAGTCGTTCCCAGGCTGACCAGAGCTCCAGTAAGGCCCCACACCACACATGCGGATCGCCACTGGGCTTGGGAAAAGTAGCCAGCAAAACCAGACCACTCAAGTCTAGCTGATTTTAAATGTGGAATTAGATAGTTTATTCATGTAGCTGTGTGTCCTGGGTGAAAAATCGAATATGCTGACATGGGCGATAAGACCGGTTTTCTCAGACTGGGTCACATATTATAATTAAAGCATTGCTGCGCGTGTATATGGAAAATGCAGCATGAAGAGGTGTGTTGAGAGGCTAACACAGCATGAGGCTAATACAGTATGAGGTGAAGCCGAGTGCCGTGTTTGCCTCGACACACCCCCAGGTGCTGTAGTTTTCATACACACAAGCATAGGCAGTGCTTTAACTGTTATATTGTACTTCCTGGTCGTCTGGCTTGGAGTGATTTTCTCTAGTACTCAAACTGCTGCGATTTTCAGTGATCAGGATATCAGTAAGTGTTAAACTAATAGTCGTAGAACAAACTAATAGGATTAGTTTGGCTAGTTTTAGCGATTTGCAATGTTTTGCACATGATCAATCGTGCTGTCTTAGTGGAGTCATGTTTAAAAGGCTTCATGATCAGACAATCTGTAAGTATTTAACTAATCTATTCCTAGCTGTAGAATGAACTCGTAGGATTAGTTTGGCTGCTTTTTAGAATTTACAGTGTGTTGTTTTTGTAACATTCCTTAAACAAATTCTCCGCATAACTATACTGTGTTTGCCCAAGTGTGCTGTATTTTCCCAATTAAGTGCATAACTGTACTGTACTTGCCCAATTAGCTGCATAACTGTACTGTATGACTCATACAGTGCAGTTATGCAGTTGATTAGTACTGTATGAACAATATGATATGCGGCATTGCTTTGATACTCCCACGCAAATTATAGTATAGCACGATATTTTTGAGGGGATTTTTTTGTGGTTTTCACAGATTGGCAGCTATCCACAAAAATTTCTCCCCGACATTTGTAGCTGCATCAAAATGGCATTGTTTGAGTATTATAACTTGATTCTTGTTATTCACCCACAAACAATTCAATCATCACTATATTAATGCTATTTTCCCATAAAAGCATGAAAGACCCTGAAGTAAAAATTTCCCTATGTCAAAATTTTGGATGGTACCAATCCATGAAAATCTTCTCCCTCACTCTACGGTATATTTTTCATTCAATGTTATTCATGCAATGAATTGCCTAATGTTGCATGCAAGCAAGCGGTAAAGTATTGTGTGTGATGCCAGGACAAAAGGGATACACATGTTATATAATAAGTACTATTTTGAGTAGCCAAGTGCCTATAGGACCCAATTATCAAATCTACCAAACAGCCATCACATACCGTATTTCTATATTTATACACCGTTAAAAATATTTCGTCGAAGCTAGCATCCGACGAAAATTAATTACGTGAAAAATTTTTACCAACGTAATATTAGGGAAGTTGAATAAATTCGGTTAACTGCTTTCTGCGTGGCCACCTGGATCGAAGCTTGGCCATTGGCGTTTCAAGAGTATGTCTTTGCTGCAGTATTTTACTAAAACAAGAATGGTCTCCTGCATCCCAGGGGAGAGCTGCCGCTGGGTCCTCGCCGATAGGCCCTCGCCTGGGGATTTCGCCGCCACCAGCGATAGCATTGGCAATGTTGCCATGCCATATGATAGACAGCTACTACAGGACCCATTAAATGATATATATATATATATATATATATATACGAATCTGTAAATTGCATGGAATGAGCTTCTAGCTACAGCAATTCCACTCCAGTCCACTCGGCTTGAGTTTGTGACCGGCAGACAACTATCAGGTAGGGGTGGGCGGTATCTCAGTTATATCGTAAAACTGCGATATTCTGATGTAACGATACCAGTATCATCAAAAATTCTTGGAAACGATATTATCGTGATATCGTGATTATCGTGGTGTTCTTAAATAATATTCGTATTAGCTAACTACTGTAAACATAGTGCTGCTGTTTAGCTCCAGGAAAAATCGAGATACTCTAATAGAGCAGTCACTTATATACTCGAATAGAGCAGTCAAGCAACTTTATAGAGCATTCATGTGAATATGAAAGTAGCTACTTAAAGGACTTTATTATTATGCATTTTTATTGAGGAAAGAATATTTCTGCACATTGTGGCATTATAGCTAATAAAATGTGCATGGGTGAATGAGCTTTTGTTGTTATAGTTAGCAGTCATTTAGTCATGCATGGGAATCTGTAGAACTGAATTTATTTCATGCACTTGGGTGTGTAAGACACATCCTCTCCATGCTTAATTGTAGGTCTAGCTAATGTCTATATCTCCATGTATAGTTCAATAAATGGTTAATGCCATGTACATGTATTTTTGCACATCCATCATGTTGCTGCAGGTTATATCACTTGTGTAGATAGGTGTAGTTTCATAGTAGAGCATCTGTCAAAATATGAAAAAAATATTGTGATAATTAGTAATATCGTGATATTTTCCCCATGATATATCGTGATAGTAAAATTTCAATACCGCCCAGCCCTACTATCAGGGTGCAGCCCCCATGGAATGGAGATGCCACACTTAAGTTTCACTGCTTGTTATTCTGCTTCTCCTATATACAAAAAGGACAGTATAATTTTAACGAATTAATAAAGCTACATAATTCATTGTTAAAAATTTTTTGCTGCTTGAGGACACCGCTGAAAATTTTTTAACACGAAAATTTAACTCGTGAAAATTTCTCGCAGCTTATATTTATAAAAATACGGTACTTCAGTACACTAGTGTTGTTTTAGTAATGCATTTGACTTTTAGTTTTAGTTTTAGTTATAGATGAAATAGAAAAAAAACTTAGTTAACCCTCTCACCATCACAACCTCCGTAATTATGGTAGTTTCAATTATAAACGCCCATGGCATCACATTCTAAATGTTCTGTAACTTCAGTCGAGCATTTTAGTAGCCCCTGCGCTTATCCTGTAATGGGCACGCCCTTAAGTGAACGGAAATAGGGATAACCGTGCTCTCGTGCACTATTGCACAGTTAGTCGATGCAATCGCATACTTTCGGAACATCGATAACAAGCATTGTAGATGATTCTTCAACGTGATAATGGCACTACTAGTAAAGAGAAACAGTAAGGAGAGGGATTATATAGGTTGGAGTGGCGTATTGCTACTTTTGTATGCCTTGAAACAGTGACCTCGTGCTTGTATGCGCATGCACACTTGTTCAAATTCTGGAAAACCAGACTTAGAGATAATCGCTTCAACTGTCAACAGGTTAGTGATGTTTATTGTATTATTATAAACAGTGCTAGCCAGTAAGTAGTGAAATTACATGTTTAGTTTTTATTAGATCAATTTTCGTACTTTAAAGTTATATAATGGATTTGTGGTTGCTCTTGTGTAAACAACAATTTCATAATTGAATTCCTTGTTCTATAGCGAGTAATTTGATATATAGTTTTATAGGAGTATATAGTATAGTGTGTAAGTTACAGCAGTTTAGAAACAGTAGATTGGAGCCTCTACAAATTTGGTGGTGAGGGGGTTAATTAAATTTTTAGTTTTAGTTACCATCTTCAATATATTTTAGTTGTATATAGTTTTAGTTTTAGATACTAGACTATTATAGTATTAGTTAAAGTTTTAGTTTTAGTTACCATCTTCAATAATTTTAGTTTTAGTCTTAGATGTCAGGTTTTAGTTTCAGTTAAATAGGTGCTGGGTATTACATGAATGTGATTAAATAGCATATAATTATGTAGCTTAAATTTTATACTTACACTAAATGTTATAATGAACGCTTATGCATAGTAACTATTAAGTCATATATTTTATTCTTTCTCTGCAGAACTTTCCTCTCTAGATTAAAGTCAGTAAGCCTGTTATGCTTGCCTAAAGTTGACTCCCCACTTGTAGAAAATCCCTTTTTACTGGAGCCGTGGAGGCAGGTACACAGAGGATATCACAAGCTATTGGACCAATAATTGGGTAGTGAACTACATCCTTCCAGAAGTTAAAGGGATCATCATCCATTTTTTGGCTAAAATTATCCCCGCTGTACTTTTGGATCTTCTTCTCCTCTGCAGACAAATCAAGGCAGGATGCACTATATTGCTCTTTCCTCTTTTCTTCCAGCAGTAAAGCAACTCTGGAAAGCAGCAGTTTTGGATGCTTACTGGGTGGTTCATTACTACTGTTGTTATCATCTGTACCTACTACTTCTGGCACATACGTGTAGTCAGAATCTTCAACATGTTGACTGGATTCAGTTGGTCTGCATAGCCTCAACAAGTGGTCTTTTGCAACCCCGGTCTGTGCATCAGTTAATATAGCTATCTCTACATGCTGAATTTAGAAATGTGGCTGTACAAACAGTGGCTCAAACTTAACACAAGCTGGATCAGTAGCATACTTAAACCTTTGCTGCAGTTCTTGAAGCATTTTTTCAGCAATTCCAACATTGGATTTATTTGTGATCTATAAGTAGAGCTGTACCGATTATCGGATTGGCCAAAATATCGGCCACCGATATGGAATTTTTACCAATATCTGTATCGGTACAGAACAGTAGGAGGACCGATATCGCTACCGATATTTATACAGCAATAGTTTGTACATAAACGGATTATATATTGGTTTTCTACATTATCCATGTGGCTGTTTAGTGGCAGTGGCTTATTGTTCACTGTACAGCAAATGCTACACTACAAGAAGCCATACAAATACATGCGATTCAGGTCCGTAGTCAGGGGGATTTGGAAGAACCGCCCTCTTGGGAAAAGGTCCACAATTTCAGTTAAAAGGTCCACAATTTTAGCAAAAAGGTCCACAATTTTAGTATACAAGTCCAAATTTTCAGTAGCAAAAGTCCATTAGCTCCAGTTTAATAAACACCACTAATAAGAAGTGCTCCAAGTAGCTGGCTCATTCAGTGCTTGTAATGCAATGCAAAATCGAGATACTCTAATAGAGCAGTCAACCACCCTAATAGAACAATCACTCTAATAAAACAATCACTCTAATAGAACAATCACAATTACGTTTTCTTTTTAAATCTGTATGTAATTACTTAATTTACTTACAGAACCATGTTTGTTGTCTAAACTAGAACTTTTAAAATATAAAAATTTTGGTGGGCAAGCCCCTCCCATGCAGAGCCCATAAATAGCATCCATGCTTCAATGCACAATCCAACAGAGCGCTCAATCTTTCCCATTCTTATTCACTGTGGCATTCCAATATATTATAGACACAGATGGTATAATCACAGTTGGTATAATTACAGTAGCAGTAGAGATATTTCCCAGATGTCATCCAAATAGCTGGTCTTGAGCCTACCTAAAAATTGTTATTTTTATTGACTGAAATGCCACTAAATTCAACCTTTTAGTGTATATTTTCAAAAAAATTACCCCCTAGTTTCAGCATGCGCTTCGCACACCATAATGTAATCCATATAAAAAGGGCCTCAAAAAAGGTCCACTTTTCTTCTAAAGAACCTACCCAGATAAAAGTCTGGCTATGGCCCTGCGATTCTGGTCTTTTTTGCTGGAAATTAAAGCTTATCATCTTAGATGAAGCAGTTATATAGTACCTTTGTAATATAAAAAGAACAGTCACAGGATAACCAAAGAAACCTACTGTACCAGAGTTCATACAAGCCAATGCAGAAATATCTGTTTAAGGCTTCATGGGAGTATGCATAAAAATATTTGTGGGTGCCTAATTGTCTGGATTGTACAATAGAAACCCAAGCCACTATCACCACAGGCATAGAGTGAGCAACGAATATATCCACAGCTGTTGTAGAGTAGGTAATGCACCTATCAATGTTTTGCCCCACTACTATGAACACGGGCAGAAGTGGGGGCTAGGCAGGGATTAGTGAGGGAATCGACCTCAAACCGTGCCCCAGGTGGTGGGGTATTTGATGCTACGAGAGCACGTAGCCGGGTGTTTCGTGGTCTTTTACTGGGGGATAAGTGGGGGATTCGACATCAAAAGTAGCCCCAGGTAGTGGGGATAAGAATTTTTAAGCATTCAAATCCCCACCTATCCCCCACCTCTGCCCGTGTTCATAGTAGTGGGGCAAAACATTGATAAGTGCATAAATGCATAGATTATCTATGACTTTTGTTTGTAATGCAAATATCAGATTGACTATCGGTTATTGGCTTCTTTTGGTGGTATTCATATCCGATATCGGTACATGCCAAAGACCCATATCGGTACAGCTCTATCTATAAGGATCAGGACTCACGGTAGTGAGTCGCGCGGCCAGTAAAGCAGAAACACACGCCACAGACAATAAATGACGCGACCACTACACGTGAGGATTTTACAGTAACGAACGTTGTCAAATTCAGCCTTCCTGTAACTCACCCGCCACTTACGATATCTCTCTGAAACTCTAGAGTTGAACTCACCGTGTCACTAGTAACTACCACACAAGCAGTGAAGCAAATCCATGCTGATTGTTTCGTGATCAAGATTTCCAACATCAAAAAACTAGGGAAGTTTCTTTTTTTTTTATCGCATGCGGTTAGACGCAACCGCAGGTATATGCCTTGTGTTCCTTTTTGCATTCCAAACATTGATTGTCCTGCTATCACTTCAGTATTCACTCAATCGCCTCAAAATTCATATCATCGATTTCACCATACATGATTACCCTACAGTCATAATTTCAGCACCAAACAAAGTTTCAGTCGTCCTCAGTCAACCTAGAGGCTAAATACAAAACCCAGATTATTGTTTTCCGCAATACTCGCTTGGCATGTAGGTTAATGTGTCTTTAAGCTGTTCTAAAGTTTCGTTCAGATTGAAACATATGTTTTCAAGAATGGCTAGTTTGAAATTTGAATTTAGTCACCCCCACGTAATTTGCTCTCTCTAAGAATTTTACTCGGAATTTAAAGAATGACGCAGAGCACAACTGCAGTCACTGGGTATTGATGAACTGGCGCTCTATGTAGTTAATCAGTGTATATAGCCACAAAGAAGTGTGCTGCCATAGATTATAGTCCACAGATATAATCTATGGTGCTGCAAAGCTACCATCGTTTGTTTTGAAATTTGAATTTAGTTGCCCCCACGTAATTTGTCCTCTAAGGGTGCGGCTTAAAGAATTACACAGAGTACAACTGCGGTTACCAGTTGTTGACACAAGCTGCGAGTAATTAGCACATGTAGCTAGTCAATTGTCACCACACATTATTGCATTTTATAGCACCCCCACACAAAAATTACACATGTAATTACAACATACAGAGGACACATGAATACCAAACACTTTTCACAACAATAATGTAAGAATTGTACAATAATGACTGTAATATAACTGCTATAAAATGTTTTCCAGTGGCCCGCCATGGTAGCAAGTCTCACATGACAGCATGTATATTCATCCAAACACAATGGGAGTAACAAGTAAGTACAATGACAAGTTGGTATGACTCCATTTGTAGAATCCAGATGAGTGGGTGTGGCTCCAGTATCTCTAAACAGTTAACAAACATTCCTGTTATAAATACGTGCTAGAGTTGCAGTATAATAGTATAGTATTTAAATGCAACAATACATAGTTTCCATTGCATCACTATCAAACAACACTAAGTGGAGGATATTGCTGCATCTCTAGTATGTCCACTCTATCAGTACAACCTGTCTTAATGGCCACCAGTATAGAAAGAAAAGCCAATTCCAATTGAGAATTTATACACTGTTACCTGCTTATTGAGTGAAGGTGGCAATAAACAAGTTCCACCGTAATTTATACACGTGATCTGATCTGTATATTCTGTCAGTGGATGAGATCCACTTGGCCAGGACAAAATGTGACCCAAATGTCCTGGATGATCCATACTCAACCCACTTATGATCCAGTGGCACAATGGAACTGAGTATAGAGAATACATTTATATTTATTTCTAAGATGTGTGGATGTGTGGACACATTACAACACATTACATGTACATACAAGACATGCTACGTACTGTTTTAGCATTTCAAGTCACCACATTATGTACGGACCAGTCAACAATGCTTCATAGTGCCTATCAGTAAGCCTGAAGAAAAGTTACGAAAAATAAAAATTCACATAAGTACAATGAAACCTCATTAATATGGCCAGCTGTGGAACCAAAAATTTGGCCGGAATAACAAGGTGGCCTTATGAATGAGGTCATAAAGTACTGCTTAGCTATATTTGGAGGTGGCCAATATAATGAGGTGGTCTTATTAAAGAGGTGGCCGCTAAGTGAGGTTTCACTGTACATACAGTTCACAATGGTGAACAATATTAATGGTTAACAATATACACTGAAACCTGCAGGTCACTTCTTGTGGAAGATTGCTCTCTACACAAAATAACACATTCAGAGATTGTCTTTAGATGGATGATACAGTAACGCATTGTGACTTCAATACTCGTGATGTGTCACTGCTAGACAGCAGCCATATACACGGCACTGCCAATACACAACATCGCACTTGCTTGCACACACAATTTGCTCAAGATTTTACAAATTGTGACTGGGCCTGCGAAAACAGGGCATGTGGGCACAAACTACACCCTGTCACTCTACAGGTAATATCTCAGTATTGAAACAGAATATTAGCATTCTGTAACTTGCATTATAATGCCAATTAAATGCTTACTAAGCGCTGAAAATTTCATTGCCATAGCATAATGGTACAAAAAGGTACAAGTGATGAAAGTTTGAAAAGGTAAGCAAAAATCATATGCCCACATGTCCTATTTTTGCAGGCCCAGTCACAATTGATAAGTAAGGGGTGTGGCAACTAGCTGTTCACTCACAAGACTGTGTGGCAGCTGTTTCCCTTCTGTACAAGTGGCCACCAAGACAGGTCCACTGTGGATGAAAACTAGGTATTAGATACTTGGTATTTCATGTGTTGAAGGCATTCCAGGGCTTCCGGTAGTCTCAAATCTCACCACAGTTTAACTCAAGCAGTGTTGTGGTCACCACTAAACCACTGGAATGCTGTGTTATGTTCATCTTATGCTTGGCTACTATATATTGTAGAACTGAAATGGATACTCTGAAATATATATCATATGGATAATGACTTCATCACTTTCTTCATCAGGAGCTTATAAGGACCAATAGTGAAACTTTTTACACTTTGGACTGACAGCCAATTGCCTAAGTCTGAAGCAGTGCCTTTGGTGCTCTAACAGATTGGCTGCCAGCCCTTGCTGCCAGCACTCACTGTCTCATACGCTGTCACAGACTAAATCCATCTCTATAGCCAGTTAGAACAGCATGCTTCTTTAGTGATTAGTGATCATGGAGGATTAATTTATTAAGATACTAAGATATACAAACGCTACAACCTCTAAATATAGCAGTAATTTTTTTTACTCTGGTCCAATGTCTAATAATCGTGAGCGACTCTACTATGACAAACAAGTACATGTTTATCATGATATGTGCTAATTGCCTTTTTACAATTAAGTTTTACAACACAAATACATGTATAGTTAAACTCACCAATTGTGACTAAATCCTTTCAACACGAAAGGACAAGTAATGAGACAACAGCCTCACAAGCCTATTCTGGTGCACTTATTTAGTAGTAATATAAATTTTAAAGGCATTTATTTACAACAGGACATAATTACGTGCCCCTCTATTGTCTCTGTACATACTTGCCTTTTCTTTACTATTCTCATTTCATTTCACAAGATCTCTTGGCAGGGGTGTAGCTTCTTCGCTTAAATTAGTCAATACTTGAAGTAGATCGAGATACTCTAATAGAACAGTCACATTTCTACAAGTGCCATATTTTATATTGTAAAGTCTAGTATTTTAAACTATACACATCCGATGCTAAGCAGAAGTTGTAACTATGCTAAATATTGATTGCTGTGTTACAGCTATTTTATGATTTCTCTAATAGAGTATCTTGATCGTTTTAATGCAGTGCAAGATGAAAGGCAAAGTGTTATTAAGGGTTGGCCCAGGGCAAAGAGTTAAAGAGGGGCCTAGGGGCAAGGAAGGGTCTAGATCCTGACTGCTCTATTAGAGTATATCTATCTTTCTTTAAACAGGTATTCAAGGGGCCCCTGATTGGGCCTCCTGGGGCCCCTTTCAGGCTGGGGCCTGGAACAAAATATGCCTGGAACAAAATATCCCAGTTACCCCTCCCCCCCCCCCCATGTGGGCGGCCCTGGCCACTAAAATTACAGTTATATTTTAATATTCTGTCACTGTAATCTGGAGTTTCTGTCAAAACCATGGAAACTCACCTACTGTTATCAACAGTGCATTGCTTATTCTAACAAAAAGTATTGAAACCCCATCCAAAAACAGCTTATAGCTGTAAAAAAAGTGCGCGTCCAAGTAAAGCAGAGTTAACTGCGACAAAAAGTAATGATATCATAATGCGGCCATGTGCGAAGTGTGCAAGTTGTAAAATTAATATTAGCTAATCAGATAATACGATGTTATTGTTAAAGTGTTAATGAGAACTATGTGATGCTGCTAGTTTTTAAGTGTGTGAGCATCTTCATAAATGCCACACAAATTTAATTCTCAATAAAGCAATCTGTATAGATTCTCTGATAGCAATAAATAGTTTGAGTTTGGCCGCCTTGCCTGCATATGGCAATGTTACGAACAAAGGAAAGGCGGCCAAACTCAAACTATTTATTGCTATCAGAGAATCTATACAGATTGCTTTATTGAGAATTAAATTTGTGTGGCATTTATGAAGATGCTCACACGCTTAAAAACTAGCAGCATCACATAGTTCTCATTGTTACAGGTGATGTAATATGATACATGCGCATGATTGAGGTGTACATCACTTAGAGTAATGAATTAGTAAAACATGGTGTCAGAAGTTAAATCTCGATTATGAGTGAGAATCTGGTACCAATGGCAATGTATCAGCTTCCACCCCCTGAGCAAATGAAGCGTAGTGGGGATTTGGCCCATAACTGGAAGATTTTTAGGGAGTTGTTCACAGACTACGCAACAGCCACGGAGTTAACTAAGAAAAGTGACGAAATACAGGTAGCTACACTGAAAGCGGTAATGGGAACTGAATGCAAACAGGTTTTAAAGCGACTGAATCTAACATCTGAAGCACTAGAGAAGACATCTACGATACTAGAAAACTTGGAAAGACATTTTGCGCCAGAAAGAAACATCCTCTATGAACGATATATCTTCCATAGTGCTAAACAACAACCTAAGGAAACTGTGGATCAATATCTACTTCGTCTCCGGCGCCTAGCTGAGCCCCGCAAGTTCACTGTTTTACATGATGAAATGCTTCGCGATAGGTTGGTACTGGGAGCACGCGACAAAGCAGCACGGGCACGCCTGTTTAGAGAGAAAGAGTGCAGCCTAGCAAAGGCTGTTGAGTCACTGCGAATCAGTGAAGTTACCCTTGAGCAACTTATGGTGATTGGGGATAAGGAAGACGAAACTGTAAATGCAGTGAGCGAAAAGCCCAGAAGAAGAGTACCAGAGAAAACTGTGCAAAAGAAGACTATAGCCCTGAGCAAATCCCAGCCTCAATCTTGCAGATATTGTGGTGGAAAGCGACACCAAGAGAGACAACAATGTCCAGCGTATGGAAAGTACTGTCGAAATTGTGGCAAGCCAAATCATTTTCAATCAGTGTGCAGATTACAACCAACCAAGAAAGTACATGTAGTGATGACAGAGCATAGTGACAGTGAATCAGATGACTCTCTATATCAATTAGAAGAAGTGGGGGCAGTTAATCATCAGCAGACAAAGCAGTTTTTCACAGTACTGCAGATCCAGGAAGCAACGGGTGAGACAGAGATACAATGTCAATTAGATACAGGTGCCACCTGTAATTTCATGGCAATAAATGACTTGTGTTGCATAAAACAGCAAGGTGATCCCCAAATGGATTCCTCAACAGCAAAGCTCAAGCTGTATGATGGAACAATTATCCCAGTATTAGGAGAAATAAATTTGCAATGTAAAGCCAATGAGAAGCAGCAACTCATCAACTTCGAGATAATCCCAGGTAAACAGAAACCCTTGCTGTCTGGTCACACTTGTCTAGAGTTAGGATTAATCAGTATCAACTGTGTCCACGCTGTCGATCGTGAGGATACCCTGCTGGCTGATTACAAGGATGTGTTTGAAGGTTTAGGCTGCCTCACAGGAAACTACCACATTGAAATTGATCATTCCGTGCCACCCGTGCAACATGCACCTCGTCGTACCCCAGTAGCTTTAAAAAAGCGACTCAAACAAAAAATTGATGAAATGGAACAAAAAGGCATTATTGCAAAAGTTGACAAGCCTACAGCGTGGATAAGCAGCCTAGTAGCAGTTGTCAAGCCCAACAAAGTCAGAGTGTGTATCGATCCAAGAGATTTGAATAAGGCCATCCAGAGGCCCAAATATCAGATACCTACCTTAGAAGAGATTTTGCCTCAGCTAGCAGAAGCAAAAATATTCTCAGTTTTAGATGCCAAGGATGGCTTCCACCAAGTGAAGCTGGATGAGAGCAGCTCACACCTGACTACATTCTGGACACCCTTTGGGTGCTACAGCTATTTGAGAATGCCCTTTGGAATTAGTTCAGCACCAGAGGAATTCCAGCGCAGAATGCACCTGATCATTGAAGGCCTTCCTGGAGTTGCAGTCATAGCTGACGATATCTTGGTGTATGGCTGTGGGTCAGATTATGTTGCTGATCATGATGCAAATCTCCGAAGATTGCTACAGAGGGCTAGAGAAAGTAACCTAAAACTGAACAAAAAGAAACTTCGACTTAGACTTGAGGAGGTTGCATACATGGGCCACCTACTAACAAATAAAGGACTCCAGCCTGATCCAATGAAAGTGAAGGCAATCGAAGCCCTACCGCAGCCAAGTGACAAAAAGTCAGTAGAACGGCTCCTGGGATTTGTCAAATACTTATCTCGATTTTTGCCCAATTTGGCAGAGGTAGTGGCACCACTTCGTAAACTGACTGAGAAAGAGGTTCCTTTTTACTGGGAATCACAACAGCAAGAAGCATTTGATCAGGTCAAGAAGCTTGTCACGTCAGCACCAGTTTTGAAGTTTTACAACATAGCAGAAGAGGTGACCCTCCAATGTGATACTTCTGACAAGGGCTTGGGAGCAACGTTACTTCAGAATGGGCAACCAGTGGCCTTCGCATCAAAAGCTTTAACAGGGTAGAACAAAATTGGAAAATGTTGCTCAGGATTTGTTCACTCATAGGAAGAAAGACTACCTTATTACAGTAGACTACTATAGCAATTTCTGGGAAGTGGACGTGCTCATGGACACAACAACTCAAACAGTCATTGAACACACGAAAGCGCATTTTGCAAGGTATGGAATACCAGACATGGTGGTTACCGATAATGGGCCTCAATTCAGGTCTCAAGAGTATGCATCTTTTGCAGCCACTTGGGAATTCACCCATACTACATCGTCACCTCGCCACAGACAAAGTAATGGCAAAGCCGAGTCGGCAGTTAAAGTAGCAAAAAAGCTAATGGTCAAAGCTGAACATGACAACCGTGATTTACAACTGACCATCTTGGACTGGCGAAACACACCCACAGGGGGGTTACAAACAAGTCCAGTACAAAAGCTACATTCTCGACGTACCAGAATTTTGCTCCCCGCAGCTGAGTCCCTGTTGCTGCCTGCTATTGTCGACTATGAAGTGGTAGTAGAAGACATACGTCTGAAACGTCGTAAAGCGAAGTTTTATTATGATAGACATGCGAAGCCTCTGCCAGACTTGGAGATAGGTCAACCAGTCAAGTTACAGCCATTGCAGAAAGGTGGCACCTGGAGTAAAGCAAGGACAGTTAACAAAGTAGGTGATTGATCATACCTTGTACAAACTGATGA
Organism: Dysidea avara; assembly: GCF_963678975.1. NCBI lineage: Eukaryota > Metazoa > Porifera > Demospongiae > Dictyoceratida > Dysideidae > Dysidea > Dysidea avara. The sequence goes on along the minus strand of NC_089274.1, from coordinate 5,879,465 downwards.
CGGAACAAATTATCGAAGAAACAGAAAGTTTATAAGAACAATTCCAGAACCATCAGCGGAACAGAAAAACAGCACTGAGCAAGACAGACCTTCCATCACAAAAGCTGTAAATGACGAGGCAACAATAGAGTGCTCCCCACCAGGGGAGGAAAAGCAAGCACCTGTGGAACAGCTGACCAGTGAGTCACCAGTTAAATGCACAGCTAGTGGCAGAGTGGTGAAAGAGCCAGGAAGGTTTAAGGATTATGTGAGGCACTAAATGTACTATGTAGGCCTGAGCCTATTATGCTTTTGAATTTGCCTATTATGCTTTTGAGCATTGCTCCAAAATTTCTCCTATTATGCTCCAATTATGCCCAGTTGTGTCCCATTATGCTCCAAATATGCTCATATAGAATTGTGTCTTGACTGCTCTATTAGAGTACGTAACATCTGTGAGCGTTTTATTAGGATATTTCATTATGTGGTGACTGTTCTATTAGAGTATATCGATCTTTAACTAATCTTTTTTCACAACGTAGCTGTAAATCTGATTTTTACCATGTTTGCACGCTATCCCATTCTGCATCATGCAAAATAGGCAGAGTTTCAACTTCTCTGATAACCAATGCACAAAAATTTTCCTATTATGCTGGCATTATGCTGATGCTTTTGGCTACCTATTATGCCCCAAATTATGCTGGCATAATCGGCGCAGGCCTAGTACTATGTATACATAGGCATGCGTATGCACACAACATTGATTTAGGTCATGCAGTAATTTTTGTAATTATAAAAGCCCTTCCCCTTATGTTAGGCCTGTTGTATTTTCTTTCTTTCATTTTTGTATGGGGAAGATGTTACAGGTGATGTAATATGACACATGCGCATGATTGAGGTGTACATCAATTAGAGTAATGAATTAATGAAACACTCATTAACACTTTAACAATAACATTGTATTATCTGATTAGCTAATATTAATTTTACAACTTGCACACCTCGCACATGGCCACATTATGATATCATTATTTTTTGTCGCAGTTAACTCTGCTTTACTTGGACGCGCACTTTTTTTACAGCTTTAAGCTGTTTTTGGATGGGATAATAATCTACAGTTACATACGAATCTATTGGACTAATTTATAATCTCATATATAAATGTTCTATAAACATGAAGTCCTGTAGCACTATTTTAAAACACTGCAGGAAGTAAAGTGTAGTAATAAAAAGGCATCTAAAATTTTCATGTTAAGAGTGCAGATTAATGTCATATGCACAATCACATAAATAATGATATGTACTAACCAGAGGTGGCACAAGCAATCAATAATTGGTCAGGCCATTTATTCGGTGGAAGATTAAAAGGTGGAGGTGTTGTGGGTAAACACTTATAGTGTGCATGCTCTCCTTCTAGGGGGGTCTGGGGGAATGCCCCCCCCAGGAAAATTTTGAAAATTAAGTGCCAGAAGATTGAATTTTGGGGCATTTCTGACTGAAATATAGCTTTAAATGTATAGCATGAATGTACCCATTATTTTAGCTCACGTCATTAATATTGCACAATACACCGCTTGAGTTCTGCTGTCTATGTTACAAAGTACACAGTAACTAATATCAGGCCCCTATATCTTTAGTAGTAGTTGGTGAAGTAATGATAACTTCTACTGCTTCTCGATGGCATCCACTCAACTCGTGAATTCGAAATCCAACAGTAGCATCTTTCCAATTATAATATCCATTTATAATCTTTATTACAATGATAATATATAAATAAAATTCACACAGAATTTGATTTTACAAATGCTGGATCTTCCTTTTTGGTGGACTTTATCTTCTTTTCTTTAAATGCAATTCATGTATGTATGGCAAAACACTCGATCCGCAACCTCATCATAATGCAGGAATGGCCACTTGTCAAACCAGCTAGGTTGAAAGGACCGCTCGACGATCTTCGTCTTTCCGAAACAGCGCTTCGGAATTCTGTTTCTTTAGGATGATGAAGAAGCTCAGGAACGGGTGGAATACCACTTTCTTCTCCGAAGGAAAGAGAGGAATTCATTAACGCATCATCGCTATGGCAGCACGTGTCAAGCCCACAATCAATTGGTTATACAAAAAATCGATTGTGGGAGCCGAAGTTCAGAACGAGTGGGGCTGGAGTCAGGACCGTCGACAGCTGCTGTGTGAGCAATTCAGATTTATTACAGTTCAGCTGTGTGGTAAAGTTCTGCTCTTGCTTGGGTAAGACCAAGCTGGATAGTCCGACTGGTTGCGCCGCCCGCTTTTTCAAATATTGGTAAGGCCAAAACTGGACCGGCCAGACCGGTTGTGCCGCCCCTGCTAACTGTACATATATTCCTCCTCTTGAAGATGCATCCCAAGTTCCATTAAAATGGAATCACTAGAGAAATTGTTGTCATATCTTCCCCTAACGTTAGCATGGTATATTGTGCGAATGGCTTAAGAAACCTTTAAGCTATTTCAATTTGTTTCCATTGGGAATTTGATAGAATTTCTGGATTCCAGCCCAATTCATGGCACACAGAAATGACAGATGACTTCACTTCAAGTATCATCAGAAATGTTGAGCTCCATCGAGTTGGGCAAGCACTGATGAGCTTTTTTTTACATTTTTTGATGAGCATTTCTGTAGCCTTTGTCAATTTGTTGAATTTTTTTCACCAATTTGGTAGCTCTTGATACAGCACCTTCAAATGAGATGATGCATCATCATCATATGTATGTACCACCAGTTGAAGCGTATGTGTGAACCAGTTTACAGTCTAGTGTTGCACCGATAATCGATTGAATTATCGGTAACAACCGATACTAGCTAATTTTACAAGTATCAGTATCGGCTACGAAGCGGAAATAATTTGCCGATTAACTGAAACCCACAATTAATTGTTAAAATGATGGCAATGAACAGGTGAAAGTAAAGAAGGTGGTGAATGTAGCAGTAAGAGGTTTGGTGTAACTGTTTTGGCTTGTTCAAGTATGGTTGCAAGGCTATAGCAGGCTGTGTATATTTATCGGCCGCCCACGCAATTAGTTGATCACTCTTCACAAAGGGTCTGTAGTCCCTCTAAAAACACTGTTTGATAAGCTGGCTTAGCTGTTTTATAACTACTTGGCTTCCTTTTCCATGAAAGGAGATAGTAGCAAAACTATATAAAACATTGTAAAAGTCGGCCGCCCACGCAATTAATTACATTGAATACATTATCATTACAAATGCAGTTTATACACATAAACTTTAGGTGATTTTCTGCTCCTCCTCTGTTATGAAGAATTGAAGAATATCGGTAAATATCGGCATATCGGTTACAAGAAAAAGCAAATAATTGGTATCGGCAAAGGTGAAAAAATGCTTATCGGTTCAACACTAGCTTACACGTTGGTATATAGCCAGAGCAATGTTATGATGCTGTTCATTGTTATATTACTCACGCAGTTGTTGGCTAAATGACTCCACTTCAGTTTCTCTATCTGATTTCTCAGCTGCCATTTCATCATCACTAGAATCAGCATCAAGGTTACTCTGTGTCTCCGTAGAACTTTCAGAACAAGGAGGTAGAATATCATCTAACTCTTCTCTCATCATTTTCTATGTTACTGTCCACTTTAAATGCTGTAACCATATTGCTGCCATTATCTGTTAAAATTCTGAAAATTTTGTAATAGGGAATGTGCCATTATTCAACTATGTCATCAACCAGTTTTGATACTCGTTCAGCTGTGTGTGGCGATTCAAACCTACGCACAGCAATTGTTATATTACATTTAGCCTTTGATGATCTCGAGTAGTAGTAGCAATCAATCCTAAAAATGATGCTGTCATACCTTTTTTGGACCGTATGTCTGCACATAATTAAATTCTTTCAGCCAAATTAAGTGATTCTGAAAGTGTCTTTTTCAGCTGTGAGTACAGGATATCTAATACTTTGCCAACTCTGTTCCATCCTGGAACCTGATAATGTGTGCCTAGTTATTGAATTAGTTCTTTAAACTCAGCATTTTCTACTGAGTTAATGGGAACATTGGATGTCCCAATGAATAGAGCTAACTTTCGTGTAAGACACTTCTGCTTTGTGCTCTGTGGCTCGTATGGTATTTTCTTGTAAGCAATGTCTGTTAATTTTGCTTGACCTGATGGTGTACTATGTTTAACCCTGGATTTTTTGCTCTTTTTCTCTTTTTGTCTGTTTCTTCAGCCTGAAACTCCTTAAAAGCATGCTCATGTTTCAAATGTGTCTTAAGATTGGATGTGAACTTTCTGTTAAAAAGTTTCTTACATAATGTCTCTTCCTTATCTTTAACAGTACAGGTGCTGGTACCTTCTTTTTCATCGTAAGTAAAGTATTTTCATATACTACACTTAGGTCTTCCAATATTGCCTTTAGATTCATCCATCACTTGCAATGCTAGTTTAAAATAATAAGCAAAACTTTGTTCCTTGCGTTTACAATTTGCTGACACAGACTGTGAAAGTGGTAAGCAAAATTGAGCAAAATGAAAACTATGCAATACAATCAGCTGCCAAGGGTAGGTAAAAACAGTGGACCTGGGAACCAAGAACCCGGGACCAGGGGACTAGCGGAAATCCAACTCTGCTTGGAATTTTATATACTTCACAGTATCCTATACTCATACTAGGTACCTCTGTAATCTTTCATGGCCAATCCACTTTTTCCTCCTCGCAGCGTCTTGCACGATGTTTACACCAATTAGAAATTATAAGTGCCTCTGAAAAAGTGTCTGAAGCTGACTGCATTTATAGGCTACTGCTTGCTGCACAGTAAGCATACTAGTCTATTATGCTGCCTAGCTACTAGAGTAGTTTAGGAACATTGTGCAAATGCACCATGATGTATGAAGAGCTGCTGGAACTTGCTTAGCTTGGCTTAGCTAATAATTGCTCGCTTGCTGCACAATGAGCGTGCTAGTCTATTATGTCACCTAGTTACTAAAGTTTAGAAACATTGTGTAAACAAATACCTAATCAAAAACAGCCAAGCTGTAAAAAAGGTGCGGCCCCCATAAAGGCCATGGTGAAAAAAGATGTGAAATCCAAGGTGGCGGCCAAGAAATGGCTGTGATGGTAGGTTAATGGTTACATTTTAATAACAACAATTCAGGTGAATTTGGTGCCAAGACCAAGCGGCACAAAATTCACCTGAATTGCCGTTATTAAAATGTAACCATTAACCTACCATCACAGCCATTTCTTGGCCGCCACCTTGGATTTCACATCTTTTTTCACCATGGCCTTTATGGGGGCCGCACCTTTTTTTACAGCTTGGCTGTTTTTGATTAGATATCACTTCTTTTTGTATTTGTATACTGCAAAGCCGGCCTATGGCTGGCTTTGGGGCTTTTTTAACCCATGTTTTTTTTCTTTACCACAGGAAGAAGAAAAGAACTTAAAGAAGAATTTTAGTACTTCAATTATTTTTGATTTTATTAGTAATTATACAAATTATATACATATATTTATTACATGCTCATTATTCCCCACAGGATTTTTTTTGCAGCTGATCTCTCTACTGGGTGACTTGAAATGTAGCTGAACTATATACAGGATGGTTTCTTTGTAGCTGAACTCTCTGTAACAGGTGATTTGTTTGCAGCTAAACTCTCTACATGGTGGTGTCTTTATAGCCGAACTCTCTACATGATGGTTTCTTTGTAGCTGAACTCTCTATAAGGTGACTTCGTCTAGCTGAACTCTCTACAGGGTGATTTTTTTGTAGCTGAACTCTCTGCAGGGTGATTTGTTTGCAGCTGAACTCTCTACATGATGGTTTCTTTGTAGCTGAACTCTCTACAAGGTGACTTCGTCCAGTTGATCTCTCTACGGGGTGATTTGTTTCTAGCTGAACTCTCTACAGGTGAATTGTTTGCAGCTAAACTCTCTACATGGTGGTTTCTTTGTAGCTGAACTCTCTACAAGGTAACTTCTTCTCTACAGGGTGATTTGTTGTAGTTGAAATCTCTACTAGGTGGTTTGTATGAGGCTGAACTCTCTACATGGCGGTTTCTTTGTAGCTGAACTCTCTACAGAGTGATTTGTTTGCAGCTGAACTCTCTACATGATGGTTTCTTTGTAACTGAACGCTCTACAAGGTGACTTCTTCTAGCATGATCTTTCTACAGGGTGAATTGTTGTAGCTGAACTATCTACAAGGTAACTTCTTCTAGCTGATCTCTATACAGGGTGATTTGTTTGTAGTTGAATTCTGTACAGGTGGTTTCTTTGTAGCTGAACTCTGTACATGATGGTTTCTTTGTAGCTAAACTCTTTACAAGGTGACTTCTTCTAGCTGAACTCTCTACGGGGTAATTTCTTTGTAGCTGAACTCTCTATACGATGGTTTCTTTGTAAATGAACTCTCTACAAGGTGAATTCTTCTACCTGATCTCTCTACAGGGTGATTTGTTTGTAACTGAACTCTGTACAAGTACGTTTTTGTGGGTGATCTCACTGCAGGTTGATTTGTTTGTAGCTGAACTCGCTAAAGGGTGATTTTGCTTGTAGCTGAACTCCTTGCATTGTATCTAGTTTCTAGCTGATCTCTTTACAGGGTGATTTGTTTGTAGCTGATCTCTCTACAAGTTGATTTGTGTGTAGCTGATCTCTCTGCAGGTTGATTAATTTGCAGCCGATCTCTCTACAAGGTAATTTGTTTGTAGCTGAACTGTCTATAAAGTGATTTATTTGTAGCTGATCTCTCTGCAGGTTGATTTGTTTTAGCTGAACTCTCTACAGGGTGATTTACTTGTAGCTGAACTCCTTACATTGTGACTAGTTTCTAGCTGATCTCTATACAGGGTGATTTGTTTGTAGCTGATCTCTCTACAAGTTGATTTGTGTGTAGCTGATCTTTCTACTGGTTGATTTGTTTGTAGCCGATCTCTCTACAGGGTAATTTGTTTGTAGCTGAACTCTGTACAAGGTGGGTGATCTCACTGCAGGTTGATTTGTTTGTAGCTGAACTCACTAAAGGGTGATTTGCTTGTAGCTGAACTCCTTACATTGTGTCCAGTTTCTAGCTGATCTCTCTACAGAGTGATTTGTTTGTAGCTGAACTCTCTATAAGGTGATTTATTTGTAGCTGAACTCCTTACATTGTGTGTAGTTTCTAGCTGATCTCTCTACAGGGTGATTTGTTTGTAATTGATCTCTCTACAAGTTGATTTGTGTGTAGCTGATCTCTCTGCAGGTTGATTTGTTTGTAGCCGATCTCTCTATAGGGTAATTTGTTTGTAGCTGAACTCTCTATAAGGTGATATGTTTGTAGTTGATCTCTCTGCAGGTTGATTTGTTTTAGCTGAACTCTCTACAGGCTGATTTGTTTGTAGCCGATCTCTCTACAGGGTAATTTGTTTGTAGCTGAACTCTCTGCAAGTTGATTTGTGTGTAGCTGATCTCTCTGCAGGTTGATTTGTTTGTAGCCGATCTCTCTACAGGGCAATTTGTTTGTAGCTGATCTCTCTACAGGGTGATTTTTTTTGTAGCTGACCTCTCTTCAGGGTGATTTGTTTCTAGCTGATCTCTCTACAGGGTGATTTTTTGTAGCTGACCTCTCTTCAGGGTGATTTGTTTCTAGCTGATTGCTCTACAGGTTGATTTGTGTTGATTTGTTCATTGCTGATCGCTCTAAAGGTAATTGATTTGTTGCAGTTGAACACCCTGCAAAGTGTTTTGTTTGTAGCTGATCACTCTAAAGGGTAATTTGTTTGTAGCTGAACTCTCTCCACAGTGACTTGTGTGTAGCAGAATTCTGTGTAACTGAATTCTCTAGAGAGTGACTTAATTGTAGCTGAATTCTCTACACAGTGCATGACTTGTTTATAGCTGAACTTTCTTCAGTGTGACTTGTAATGTTCTGAATCTCTATAGTGGTATATTTGCTTAACTCTCCACATGGTGACTGTCTTCTTGCTGAACTGTCTATAAGATTAACTGTTTGCAGCTGAACTCCCTACAGAATAACTTGTGATGTAATAAAATTCTATAATGGAGTAAATAAATTAGCCGAATGCTCTATTAGGGTGACTGTTCTATTAGAGTATCTCGATCTCGCATTTGCTACACGGAGTTGGCTTTCGAATCATAACTCAGTGGTTTGTAATCCGATTCTTCTGTACTACTGCAAGGACTTTCTATGAAGATTATTCCAGCTATACACCGATTTTCAGCTCATTGCTCTAAGCGCTTTGCCTAGTAGGCGTGAAAACTAATACTTTTTTATTCATAAAAATCGATCGCGTAATTGTGACACAGGTTGGGTTTTGTGTCATATCTCCATGGTCTTTATCTCGATTCCTTTCAAACCACCAAAAGGCACTCCTACGATGGTTACTCCATCTACATAGCAATTTTCAACTCATTCCATGAAGCGGTTTACCCTGTAGGCGTGACAACAAATCGATCTTGTTTTACGCGAATAATCGGTCATAACTCCTGAACCATTCATCGGATTTGTACCAGATTTGATGCTAGGATTCGCCTTTGGACTCCCTTTCTGTGTGCCAAATTTCAAGGCGATCGGAGTACGCGTTTGCTTGTTATAGCACTTTTTGCAAGTGTGCGAAAAGACGAAGAAGAAGAAGAAAAAACGAAACTTTGGCAGCTCGTATCTCGGAAATGGCTGGAGCGATTTCCTTCACATTTGGAATGTAGACTCCCTTGGCTGGAGGGAAACTGTGTAGCAAATTTGGTTCCAATGCGATAAGTGATCACCGAGATACAAAGGTGTGAAAATGACGTTTTCGTTCTTCCTGTCAATATACTCACGGTGTGGCGCGCCGGCTTCTTGGGCCGCACGACACACTACCGTGTGTCTTGATTCTGGGGAAATAGCGAGTAATTAATGTAGTCAGCTTCAGACACTTTTTCAGAGACGCTCATAATTTCTAATTGGTGTAAACATCATGTGAGACGTGCCGCGAGGGGGGAATAAGTGGATTGGCCATGCAAGACTACTTGCAAAAGTACCTAGTACAAGTATGGAATACTGTGAAGTGCATAAAATTCCAAGAAGAGTTGGATTTTTGCAGGTCCTTGGTCCCCGGATCCACTGTTTTTACCTACCCAGCTGCCAAAAGAAAATAGTAAACACATGATCAACAGAATGCAAGAATGTGTCTATATGAAAACAAACTCAGCTTTCAACCAGAAGCCTTTATGCCAGGATTGAGTATTGCTAATGTAACTAGTTAGCTATACATAGAAACTGGCCACTCACGCACTATAAATTATATGGAACAAACATTACATGCACAAATCATGTCCTTGGTGTATAAGTTATATAATGATGGCTCATTGTGGCTGTGGATTGTCTAATGTATAAAAGGATCTATTCCCCAATTGTTGTACTACATGGTTACTAAGCAGGAAATCAGTGTCCTTGATGTGGACAGCCAGATTCAAAACATTGCTTTTATAATGAATATAGCACAAAGTTGTAACCTAAAATTATACATGACATTCATCCTGAAGGAATATTGAGAGAAGCTGCCAAAATAATGGTAAACAAAAGATCAGCACAATACCTGACAAGATAAAATTGTAAACACAAGATCAGCAGAATGCATGTAACAAGATGCCAAAATCAAAATGGTAAACACAAGAGAAGCAAGTGCCAAAGCACTTAATATATGAAGACTGATTTAGGTGGTTCAGTTGGATGATCAGTAGTAATCCACTAGCTACGTTTGGTTTATACAATAACAAATGTAACTACTGTAGTACCTAAGTACATACTATAACAATTTAGTGTATGTAATTTCACTATAATAATGCATTCATGATAGCTCAAGTTAGCTATTATGTACTACTTGAAAACAATGCAGTACTAACATTTTAGTACTAAACCCTTTTGGTGATTTTATACACCTTTATTAATAGCGAAATGCATTATTTCTACTTTTTTTATTCAGTAATTGACAGATAGTACATATTATAGGTTTGCTTTGAATAATTGGCTATAGTGTTGTTAACTACTTTTATATAGTAGGTTAGTTTTAAAGATTAATGGTACTTTTAGTTTTGGTTTAAGTAGCATAAGCGATCGAATGTCGGCTGGTATCTTATGTCGACCACAGGTGTATTTAAAGTCGAATACTGGAATTAAAAGAAATTGTCTGGATAATTACTACAGTAAGGATAGTTGGTGAGAAGAGCTCTAAGAAGAAACCCAAGAAGTGTGACAAGCCCTCAGGAATACCCGTATATCCAAATAAGGCAAATGGTGACCGAGAAGGCAACAACACTCAGAACGAACCTGAAATCACACTCTGGACACACAAGTAAAGAAATTGTATAAAGCAATAATACTTGGGTCAGCTAAAACACTAAACAAGTCTTCTTTGTCCTCCATTTCACTCGCATTATACGAAAATTATAGAATACAGTGTTACCGTGGCATCATATAAACATTACCATATATGGATATTAACCTTACGATTGTGGCACTCAATAGTATACATTACTACTCTACTCCGTAAATGTAATTACCATGGCAAAGGGAAAAACCGAGGGTGGTCGACTTTAAGACATTGAAGAATGTATTGCAGTAGAGTTAGAATATGTATGGTCGACTTACGATATGGATGGGATGAATAGGGAATCATCTTTACTACTTCTTAACACGCATTGAGGATTAGTTAAGTACATACACGGAATCTGCTTGTACTTAAGATGTTGCTAAACTAATAAGCTTTGGCATGCGTTGAATAGTGTTGGTTTGGTGGAATATAATCGAAAAGCGGTCGACAATCGATTGCTTAAGCTAATTTTAGGTGGTAAATACTTTTAGTTTTTATAGTTTTAATTGTTGTTTCTGGTACAAGTACCTTTAGTTATAGTTTCAGTTATTGGCAGACATTAAGTTATAGTTTTAGTATAAGTTCCTATGTAAAAAGGCACTTTTAGTTTTAGTTTTAGTCTTTTAAAAAATACTGAAATCTTTAGTTTCAGATAATCAAACTAAAATCATTTTTAGTTTTAGTTACCTAAAACAATGCTACAGTACACTTGCTTGTAATTGCATTCCATTTGTTGGATTATATATCGTCATCTGTCTCCATTTTTAATAGAAGATGCAATATGTTTGCAATTTTTGTCCTTGGCTATACTCTGGTGTAGAATTATGTATGATATCCAGAAAAGTGGGTATGCCCAGGTATGTGAAGAAATTTTATACAGTAGTTCATGAAACTGTGTATATAACTGGATCTGCAAGAACCCCACACGTTCATATTGTTGAAATTTATATTTATTTATTTATTTATTGTTACTGGGCAGACGGCAATTGCCAATGCACCCAGGGGGCGATCAACACCCCAAAGAAATCACACATACACATAAAATATACAGCAAACAATTAGATAGATAATAAGTAATTAGTAAATGTATCTATGTTTTCTGATTCTATGACAGATACTGGCAAGCTGTTTCAATCTTTGATTGTCCTTGGAAAAAAAAGAATATTGGTAATAGTTGGACTGTGTACTGGGTTGGATAAAGTGGTGAGTGTGGTGGTGTCTGGTGGATCGTTGAGTAGGCAAGAAATATGGTGGAATGGATAATCCTGATAAGCTGTTAATCCCTTTATAAAATGTTTGTAGTCGACCAATTCTTCGTCTACATTCAAGTGTCGGCCAATCCAAAATCTCTAGCATATCAGTTACACTGCTAAGTCTATTATAGTCAGACAGTGCCAACCGAGTAGCTCTACGTTGGACCTTTTCTAGGGATAAGATGTCATTTTGTTGGTATGGGTCCCATACTGATGCTGCATACTCTAAAACAGGACGAACTATAGTAAGGTAGGCGGTGGCTTTAACTGAGGGAGAACAGTTACTCAAGTTGGGTCTTAAAATATTGAATAATTGTGATGCTTTTGCAGCAGTTCTAGTAATATGATTAGACCATGATAGGGATTCGTGTAACAGGACAACCAAATACAAATGCTCATCTCTTACTTCTAGAATATGATTATGTAGTTGGTAGTCATATTGAAATGGATTAAGTGATCGAGAGCATCGAATTAGTACACACTTAGATATGTTGAACTTCATTTGCCAAAGTGTTGCCAACTGAGACAATAGATCAAGATCATGCTGAAGGATAATAGAATCACTTTCACACTTGATAACTCTGTATAAGATGCAGTCATCAGCAAACAGACGAATTGAAGATGACACCCTATTTGCAATATCATTAATGTATAATAAAAACAATAAGGGACCCAAGACAGTCCCTTGAGGCACACCTGATAGTACGGAAACCAGTGAGGAACTAGTACCATCTACAACAACAGACTGTGTGCATCGGGTAAGCCAGGATTTGATCCAAGTCATAATAAGATTATCAATTTTACAATTTTGGAGCTTATTAAGGAGACGTATGTGAGGGACAGTGTCAAAAGCTTTACTAAAATCCAATAGTATCACATCTGTCTGAAATACATTGTCCATTGCATGCGATATGTCTTCTACCAGTGAGATTAATTGTGTTTGGCAGGAAAATCCTGACCTAAATCCATGTTGATTATCAATTAAAATGTTATTATGTTGCACACGATCCATTATAGAGTGAAATATTATATGTTCCATTATCTTACAACAAGATGATGTTAAGGAAATGGGACGATAATTAGATGGCATGTTACAGTTACCTTTCTTAAAGACAGGACAGACTTTTGTAGTAAGCCAGTCAGAAGGGAGAATCCCTGAGTTTAGTGACTGTTTAAAAATAATTTCTAATATGGGAGCTATTTCTGCAGCACAGTTCTTTAATACAAAGGGGGCAATCTTATCGGGGCCTTGAGCCTTGTTTGGGTCGAGGTTATGTAGCAAAGTTTGTATACCACTGGTTGAAAAAGAAATTGCTGGCATATAGGAGTAATAAAACTGTTGTCATCCAATTTAGGTATATATTTGATGTGTCCTCTAGGGTAAATACAGACTGGAATTGATCACTTAAAGCAGCAACTTTTCCCTGTGGATCAGATACTATGGAATCATTCACAAGTAAAGGAGAAATTCCTGTTGAATCTCTGCATTTGGCTTTGATGTACTTCCAAAACTGTCTGCCATTGCCAGAAAAAGAATCATCAAACATTCTTCTACAGTAGGAAGAGTGTGCTAACTCCAGTTTACTATTCACTTCATTTCTTGCTGAACGGTATACAGTCCAGTCTTCATGTTTATTAGTTTTTTTGCACGATTATAAAGGCGTTTCCTTTGTTTCATACAATGTTTAATGTCATGATTTATCCAGGGCATGCTTTTCTGGTTTCTGATGGCTTTTTGTGGTACATACTTGGTAATACTTTCTAGCAAACCTGTCTTGAATAATCGCCAATTCTCCTCCACAGTCCTAGAATAAGGGTCAACCGAGATATAAGTATAGTACAAATCTATCATATCTTTCCTGATTGCATCAATATTTTTCTTATGATACAAGAATACAGTATGTTCTGTCACATTCTGAGGTACATAAGCCTCAACATTAACACTGGATAGTTAACGAATTTTTCAACTGAAGTTTCAGCCATAAAACCTAAGATCCTTAGAATCTACAGTGCTACAAAGTATTAACAACAGAAAAATAAACTATAGCCACACACTATTTTAAATGGTCACATTTTGTGGATGCAGTTTTATATGAATATCTAACTAACACCATCACGTTCTCCCCAAAATAGATATATCCATTATAAGTTGCGTCTTTTTACAATCAGGGCTATGGTGAAATCTGTAAGAAGAAGACAATATAGTGCACTAAACTAATTCGCTTACCTTGGGTCTCCTTAGAAGCACCTATATGAAACAAAGATTTTTGGTGTCAGCAAACATGATGACATTATGCTGTTAGTGCCTTCCATTATTAAGAAATAAATCTCAAATAATTTATCGAAATGCACACATATCTTAAAAGGCTATTGGTAAAAAATGTGGGTATTACTGGTGTGGAATTCTGCATCCGTCAATTTAATCACAGGATTCATATGAATCACATGAACAGGAGTCTTAGTATGGTGCATTGGCAGGATGATTAAGGTTGTATGTAACAGTATCTCCATTCTAGCATATTACATTATAATGAAAAGTGTCCTGCAAAGCAGAGGACCTCACTGGAGACAAACCAGACAGGAAACTGACTGTCATGCTATTCTGCATTGAAACTGTAACTGCTCTCTTTGTGAAATAGTTATTTCATTCTAGCTAAGTGCCACCAAGAAACCCAGCAAATCCACACTGAATAGCTAGCACGACTGAATGACACACTGTAGTAAGGTGCCGGGGCTCTTTTCTAGCTACTTTGCTGTTCATCACTGAATTGTCATTGTAGCGTATGATAACATACAGCACTGCAGGGCCTTAAACAAGGCTAATGTAGCACTTATCAACTCCATTTGATTTGATTTGATTTATTCACAACAATCAGCACAATGCCATTCCTCCTTGTTGGAGTGATACAAAAAACAAAAAAACTAAACATACTTACACATATAAACACAAAGCAAGACAATAGCAAACATTACATCACACACAAACAACACTGAATTATATAGATGACAAGAAATGGCTTTTCCATAGTCTTGCTTTAATGTTGGCTAGCAAGGAATTCCACAAATGAGTGGCTTTGTGTTGAAAAATCCTTACACATGAGATCCTTGAGTGACTTTGTGCAAAAAAAATCCTTCGGCTTCATCTCAATTATCACTGAGTGTTGAGCACCATGCCAGGTAGGCATGTAACACAATTACTGGTGGTTAGCCTAAGGAGACATTGCATAGCCAAAGAAATTGACCAGTGGTGATTGGATTGGCAAAGCGATTTGTTCGAGGATGTCATGCACTTCACACATTACATTAGTTTATTTGCTGTTGTCAACCATTTCTAATAATAGCTGTTTCTCTACCAGTAATCTGTATTTTTGTACTGATGAAGAATTGGTTTTTGTTCATTCCAGCACATCTTTGTTGATTCCAGTTCAACTCACATATACAATTTTCGTGATAAAATTAATGATCACAAAATTCCGTTCCGGAATTATAATTCCGTGTTTTACCAATAGCAGCCCTTAAATGTGTTCTACTATAAAGTTTAGGGTAATATGCATGGATAACATGAACAAATGGCAGAACTGGTCATATATAACATGGAATGTATTTGTTAGTGTGAGTATGTTATCCATTAAAGTAGGGTGAATGGCCTTACATGGAGAACGTATTGTCCTATAGTTGCATTATTTCAACTTTTAACAAAAGTGTCTGTATAGCACTGAGACAATTATAGGTACTGAAACGACACCTACATGTACTCTTGCTCACATACTACCCTATAATAAACTTCCTTCAGTAAATCAAAATACTTTTCATTTTATAGATCGTAAGTACAGAGAAAGTGTTGGTGTTTTGAAGCAGCAAGTATCATTGAATGCAAAAGTATAGAGCAAAACTGGTTGAAATTCTTTCTGCAAACCACAAGTAAACAGTTGTGCCATTAAACTTATGCATGTCTTGATAAATTGGTTTTACTAACTTCAAATCTAAACTGTAATGTACAGCATAGTTGTTACTCTTGTGAGGTAGTGTATTTGATTCCAAAATTGTAGTTTTTTTCCTGTTTGGTAATGCTTTTGGTGACAACTTTTTTATGTTCTGAACCTTTTTGGTGCAACTTTTTTTTACTGTGAGCTTTGTATGTATTCATGTTATCTTTTCTGTAATTTTTGTAACTTATTTCCTCACTGTTTATCTTACCTGTTTGAAAACACCCAACGTTTTCTTGGTGTTTAATCAATTAATTGAGTAGGCTGAGCTTACATTACTGCATCTTTTTAAAATGAAGTTATAAATAGCAAGAGTGCATGTAGGTATTGTTTTAGCACATTATAATTATAGGTTAACACTCTGTGGAAAGTATAATGCTTAGCCTTTTATTTAGTCAAGTATACTAGAGCAATTATAGGATGATAACTTTCTACACGTGGGTATACACAGACATCAGTCATCCCACTTACTATATTCACTATAGCATTTCCTACACCGCAGGGCAGGTACCGGTGTTATATTATGAACCAACATATTTGTAACTATATGTGGACCTTTTCATGTTATCTTTTTCATACTATATCAGGAGCTTATAGGCGCCAAAAGCTCTTGTAAACTCCTGACTATATCACTACTGGAATAGTATCCCAGGTTTAATGGAGTTTTCACCAGCCAACCTTCACTGGAATCTCATCTATGAAATCTAATGAAAATTGCAGTTACTTAATGAAAACTAGACTTTTCACAGGGACTAGGGCAGGTACGTTTTTCATTGGGATTTCAAGGATACTTTTCCAGTAGTGTATATAACTTAATTCTTTTACTGTGTATCTAGGCAGCTGTATCTGTATAGTTAATATAGTATACTAAAGGTATGGGGTAGCACGTAGATGGCAACTAGCAAGAACCCATGCACATAGTTTGCATAATTTCCAAATTTTTTGCTTTATTATCTATAGTGTTTAAAGAATGGGTTACCAAGTTTTAGCCTAATATCATATAGTTTTGGAATTATAGTGCTAGACAGTAGAAAGAGCATAGAAATCAATCTGTACACTGAAAATAAACTATGGATGCTTAAATTTGCTGCCATAAACTTTTGTTTGTATTGACCACTGTGATGCTCATCATAAATTGGCAAATCCATCAGGTATACACTGTAGTTTTTGCCCACTAATCACTCATGCCTACAAATAATATGAAGGCATCTATACATAGATATACGTATGTATAAAGGAAAAGGCCATTTATCTGTCTAACCGTCTGCATTCCAATTGAGTTCATGCATTCTTCTCGCCAGCTGTCGCATGTCTTGAAGCAGTTTTTTGGGTAATTGGAAACAATGGAAATAGTCAAATCATCGTATAAATGTACCCTAGAGTAAAACCCTTGTTTAGTGGCCACCTCTTAAAGACCACAAAGACCACCTCCATACATGGTCACCTTTTATAAAGAACACCACCTCTTCACGTTGTAATAATAGCTAAGTTCCAAATATCTATTTCATGACTTTATCAAAATAGCTAGGTCAGCTAAAAAAAGGCCATGTTTTTTAAGGTAATCATCTCCTTATGAGACCTCATTTTCCTTTGATGTAGTGTACTAGCTACATTTCACTTACATTGACTATTTTTGTATGACACATTCTGGTACAAGCTAAGTGATGATGGTACAGATAGCCAGATGACTTGAGTAAAGTGTGGACCAAAATATGGGAGACAACATTGACCTCTTTCTATGAGTCATAAAATACATGTTTGAAGCTTATCAAATATTACCATGTAAATAGGTAGTCGTATTTAAGAGGTGGTCTTTATAAAAGGTGACCATAAAGTGGTCTAGTCAATTAAATCATCAAGTATTCCTTGGCAAACTTTAGAATGTGGTCTTTGTACAGAAGTGGTCTTTGTAAAAAGGTGGTATTTAAGAATTGACCAGACCACTAAGTGAGGTGTTTACTCTAGGATGCACATATATAATAGTTTGACCGTTTCCGTTTTCCATTTCCAGTTTCCATTTCCACTGTTTCTAAGAGTAAAGTAGTTTGTTAAAATGAAACTTCAAACTGCGATCATTCATTGTTTGCAGTGGGTACTTCACAATAGGTTTGAGACCATGCCCATTTACAGTCTAGACTGGCTAATAATGATCGGGTACAAAAATAACATTCTTATCTATTTATTCGAATGATGACTCCCTAATGGTCTAGCTGCATTTATAATGGTGATAATAAGAACAATGACCATCAGCGTTGAAACCAGGTCGGGTCAACCGGGTCACATTTTCTCCGGGTCATCTGTGTCCAACCCGGTTTAGAAATTATCAGGGTCTGACCCAGATTGGATCCTGTGAGAGACAAAATTGTTAGTTTGATGACGTGGAAAGTTATAAACGTTAGTCGCATTGCTCTTTCGTGAATTTTACAAAAAAACGTTAACAAACAAGCACACAAAAAAAATTTCAACTAGAGTAGGGACCATAGCACATCAGTGAAACAAGCTGGAATAGTGCATGATATCAAATCACAGTAAAACAATAAGAAGTGTTATATCCCTACTGTGCATTTACTACTCCTTAATACAAATGGGTTTTTGTCCACTATGGCATTCCATATTAGTTAGATTATATATCCTATAGCTGAACAAGTTACATAGTGACTATAATATTATGATTATTATCATTAAATTCAGCAAATATGAACACAAATCATCAGTGTAATACCTTTTGTGTTGTCAATGAAAGTTCTGTTTCTACAACTAAGTAATTTGATTAATATTATCTGGATAAACATTTTCACATGCATGCAGCTTAATTTTTGTTTGCACACAAGATGTACCATATGAAACAAAACTTCCTTACAGAAAAAAATCTTTCCCCAACAAAGTTTAGTATTTAGTCTAACAGATATACCCTAACCTTTATCATTTCTCATAAGATTTTACAAATTTGCTTTCTTTATAAGGAGTTAGTACATATAATATCCTTACACATAACATTACATGATACTATGTACAGAGTAATTGTGCGGCACCATATACCACTTATTGCGATACAAACATACGCTCAGCCATGCCCATTTATTAGTAAGTGCAGTCTGTAGCACAAAACTGTGTCTGTTGCTGTCTGCAAGCTTATGTGGAGCCACACCCACTAATAAATTATTGTACGAGTTATATGTAGTCTAGTCTTGCAGCAAGATAAGTACTTTTGTGAGCCACACACTTTAATATATCGGGAAATTGTAATACTAGGTATGCACGAAGTCACACCCAATTGCTATCTGTAAACTCACAGTAGCTACGTGGAACCAAACCCACTGACTGATTTTAAATCATAAGCTTACTGGCTTATATAGTTATCACATAACTATTCGTTTACTCAACATGAATAAAACGTAGTCTCGCTCTAGAGTACCTGAAACATAGCTCTTATCGCACGCCTCGGCTTTAGGTCAATCCAGGTCGAATCCGGGTCTGACCCGGATTACTATCTGGGTCAACAGTAGTGACCTGGTTTCAACGCTGGTGACCATGGCCCTTGATAATTTGAGATACTCTAATACAGTAGTCCTGACTTGAGATACTCTTAATACAGTAATCAGCCACTATCATCCTTGTTTACAGTAACAGTTATTGTCACACATACTTTGAGGTTGTGTTATGGTGTTCACACCTCTGCAGGGGTAACCAGGTTATGACTTACAAGGATTCTTGAGCCTATAGTACAGCATAACAAATGGATTTTTAATGACAATAATGTACAGGCATGGTATCACAATAGTTAATAACAAAATATCGTGATATTGATACTTTCAGAATATCGCAATATAAATTATCGCTAAAATGGTAGTATCACTCAGCCCTAGTGGAAATCTGACATTTTTACTATATGTACACAGTGGACAAACTTGTGGAAATCTGTTTCATTTTTCTAGTGTTAGGGATTACTAGTATATCTTCAGGTGTAAGCGATCTCCCTTGTTTTAGCGATGCCATGACATAGGAATTTTTATGTCACATGTCATAGAGGTTTATGTCACGACATAAGCAATTCTTAAACTTTCACACCTGAAGCTATTACTTATGAAACTGTATAGCTATTTAGATTCAAACATGCAAAAAATATCAACTTAAACATCAGCAATATTAACTATGACATCAACAACCAACATTGCTCATACTTATTTGTCAACTACACAGCAGTTTTTCTCATATTTATTACATCAAATTTGATCAAAATGAATGAAAAATTGTGCATTATTAGGAGATATTTACATCACGACATAAAGAAGCCTATATCATATCATGGAGCTTTATGTCACGACATGTTGTATGTCACGACTATTGTGGCATCCTTACCTTGTTTCACCAATTTTTATTTCTTTGATCCCAAATTTTTGTTTATTTACCTTATTGCAAAATTATTATGACTGGTAAACCCGTGCATACTGCATTAGAAGAAAGAATGGTGCAAAGTTAATTGTTTTTATTTGAACACTCATTACTGAAATAGCAAAGTGGCCATTACTCTTCATTTTCAGCTATGCTCAGCCCATTACACAGCATTATACAGGAAGAATACTATGAGAAAGGCATCAGCAATTAACAGAAAACTTCATTATAAACGTAGGGAAGCCATTACACAGTGCTACTGCAAATCAAGAGCTTGCACTGTTAACAAAGATAAATGGGACACACATAAGTTCATGAAGCGTGCATTGATACAAACATACTGCAGTATGCCAAAATGCACCTGTTGGGCTGAAGCAGTGTCAAACAGTGAAAAAAATCAAGCCCCCATGTATAGTCTTAACTGTTATCAAGTTACACTTGTCTGAAGGCATCAGGCAGTCAGCCATTAGAAATTTCCACCGAATATATATATTTTTTTAAATTTTGTAACAACCTTTTGGAAGTCATGTTGAAGCCACTTTTGGGCTTGCTTATACAATACCTAACCAATACTGCTATGGTGTCATGAAAGTATTGTGATTTGTGGTCAATAGGTTTTGTGCATGAGATAGTGTAAACCTCCATGATCCTTAATACCGTATTTGACTGGTTAATAGCTGCGGCTCCCATAATAGTTGCCCCCGGATAGTAACCGCAGCACAAACTTGAATTACTGTCATAAGAGTTGCCCTCAGATAAGAGTTGCGGCTTGTATCTGAATATGCTGATACAAGTGTTGATTACACACGTTTGAAGGAGAAACTAAGCAAAGGAGTTGTTTTAAGCCTGGAAATAACGTTTCCGAGAAGAGCCAAGTGGATTAACAGTATTAAAGGATGATTACACAAGGTCAGCCATTTTGAAAATCTGTGTAAATGCCGCAGGTTACTGCCACACAAGCTCATAGTAGCCGCCCTTGGATAGTAGCCACCCTTGGATAGTAGCCACCTTTGCATAGTACCCGCATCATTTTCCTTGCTGAAAGCTGAAAGTTATAGTACCCGCAGCTATTAACTGGTAAAATCCGGTATACCGTACTAAGTGATATATTCAGCTTTTAGGTCTTCCATACCCTCAACTTTCAGAGAATCTATTCAGTCATATCAAGAACAACAATTTTGCAAATTGTAGCATGAAAAGCATGTAATAAAGTATCTATTGTTCACTTCGGTCATCTCCACTAATCTGATATCTAGCTATCAAGTGATTACCCAGTAATATGACCAGCTACAGTGAATTGCATATGTAACAGAGACACACAGATTACCTGAATGATGTTATCAGCATCATGGGTGAGCTTGTATACTTAAAACATCTTGAAATATGCAAATTATGTGAACTCTAGATCTTTAGGCATGAATGATCCACATGTGTATTCTTTTGAGTACATGGAATTGTTTTTGTTATGTACGTAGTGATGTAGAAAGTACAAGTGCATACTCTGGCAAAGTTTCAGCCTCATATGCCAATAACTTTGGGAGTTACAAACCTACAAAGTAGCAACAACAGAAAGATTGATTTGTACAGCAAGTATATTCACTATATTGGGAAAATAGATTACAGGCACTTACTAAAACAGTTGTAACTTATGAGCAGAATGACACAGAGAGTTGAAATTTGCACCATGGGTTCACCATGAGTAGGAGAAGCGATTACTGGGTAAGATTCCCTTGTATGATTTTTCTTCACTACATACAAAGGCGAAATTAGTGAAGAAGATATAGATCGCATACTATCGTTTTGATGTGACATAAACAAACACCCATAACTTTTGTATGCTTGAGTTGCAAGTATTTCACTCATTGTATTCTATGCTTTGTACTGCAAATTTAGGCTTGCACAATTGTGTCGGGTTTTCGCAGATGTGGACACAATTTATTTGAAACGTATACTACACAGTATTTGGGACACTTTTCCCATATGGTAACAAAACTTTGAGCCTGGTATATAGATGCCACGTATAAACGTATAATGCTATTATGCCATACTATAAATCCTTGCCTGTGAGAATGCATGTCATAGGTAAACGTATATACACTCTAATAGAAAAGCAATATGGCAACCATTTAACATCACTCTTTGTTTAATTATTCACAGCTGTAAAGTTACAATTATTATTCATTCAGAAAGGAAAAAAAAATAACATAATGGTCTAGTTCATAGTTATTTATAGGTTATACTTGCTGTAAAATAGTGGATATGTTACAAGGGATATTGTAATTACCTCTCTAACCTTAAATATACAGTACATATACTTATTGGATATGAATGTGTGTAATGCAATAAAGATACAGCTAGATATTTTGACTAATGTGATTAAATATTGCATGATTCATGTGCTGTAGGAGTACATTGTGTGATAAGTTTATTGTTATCAACAGACTGTCTATCGTGCAAATGAAGTCAATGTCCATGCAGCACTGAGACATGAGAATATTCTACCACTTGTGGCTGTACTGATGGGAGAGAGACATGAACATCACACATCAAAGTTCTACTGCTTCCACTTCATGCCTGTAATGGATTGTGATTTGAGGCAGATCTTATCAGCAAGAGAAGTTGGGTGCTTAAAACGCTTCTACACGAATTGTTGTAACGAACCTGGAAGGTGGGAGACAGGATTTAATAACATCAAATTCATCCTGGGTGAAACACTGAAAGCTCTGATATACCTTCATGATAATGGATATGTTCATAGAGATGTGAAAGGTTAAAAATTTGTGTATAATAAAAGCGTATGTATATTGTATTTCCTATAAATAATTCACCAGGAAGTTCTATAGTATTCTAATAAAATTAGTGTGCACTATGTAGCCCTAAATTTTGTTAACCCAAGTGTTACTGTATAATTTTGAGAACTGAACTTAATCAATCAAGATTTGTAGCTGTTATGGCAAAAGGAAGTAATGTAGTAGTGATTAAACATATTCTACATTGCATTTGCACTGCTTTTGCTTATACATTAGGATTTCACTGATTCTTGTATATACAAGTACACAAAAAAATTTGGAATTTTCAACTAGAGTAGGGACCATAGTACATCGATAAAAAGTACTGAAACAAGTTGGAGTAGTGCACGATACTAAATCACAGTAAAACAATAAGAAGTGTTATATCCCTACTGTGCTCAAGATACCATAATGGAAATGCACAGTAGGAATATAACACTTCTTATTGTTTTACTGTGATTTAATATTGTGCACTACTCCAACTTGTTTCAGTACTTTTTATTGATGTGCTATGGTCCCTACTCTAGTTGAAAATTCCAAATTTTTCTGTGTACTTGGTTTTTAACTTTTTTTGTAATAATTATTATGACTGGTGAACCCACACATACCGCATCTGAAATGGCACCGCATGCCCCAGCTATATCAATTATCATCTGAAAAGTGAATTATCCATTACACCTCGTTGTCAGCTATGTTCTACCCGTTACACAGCAGTACAAATCAAGAACTGTTCGAAAAGTACCTCTGCAATCCATACATACCAAAAGAAATGGTGCCACACTCCCCAGTTATATCAATTATCGTCTGAAAAGTGAAGTATCCATTACTCTTCATTGCCTGCTATGTTCAACCCGTTACACAGCAGTACAAATCAAGAACTGTTTGAAAAGCACCTCTGCAATTAAAATAGCCACTATGAAAAATACAGACAATTTCCATTACAAAGGGAAGCCATCACGTGCTATCACCAAATCGACACTTTTTTGCTGTCATCAAAGATAAATGGGACACAAAGGAAGACACTGGTAGGTCCATGAAGAATGCATTGTACGTACTGTGGTATGCCAAGAGGCACCTGCAGGGTTGAAGCGATGTCGAACAGTGAAAAAATCAAGCCCGTAGCCTTAGCTGTTATCGAGTTACGCTTGTCTGAAGGCATCAGGCAGTCAGTCAGTCAGTCAGTCAGCCAGTAGAGAATTCCATTAAATAAATTATTTTTAACATTCCGTAGCAACTTGTTGAAAGCATTTCGGATCAATCTGAAAGCTTGTTTGGGCTTAGTTTTACCTAACCAATACTGTCTCATCGTCGTCAGGGAGAGTTGAGGCTGGTGATGTTATTCTGTGGGCCACGTCTACTCCTCTGTGTCCCTACTATATAGTAACTATCGTACTGTATGATTATATTGGTATTGGGCTGATGTTATTGTTTTCATAAAGTACGTGCATGGTAAATGATGAAAGTTTGGTATGACATAAGTTTGGTGGGAAGCAGGTTGGCAGATAAAAGTTTGGTGAATTTACCATGCAGCCTATATTGAACAATATAAAATAAAGTGGCAAATCTAATATCCTCAATTTTCCAATCATCGTTAATGGTAATAGAATTGGCCATCGTATTGCTGCAAGTATACTGATTTTATGTAAACCTTTGTTTGTACCTGCATGACTACTATGCTGGCACAGTGGTTGCCTGAAAACATCAAACATTATGCAGAATTATGTTTACATGCTGAATTTTTTTTCATGTAATGAAACAAGTTGGCTGTGCTACTTCAAAAATCCAGGCGCCATGCAGCTAGTTAACTCATCTGGAATTAACCAATAGGTTTTTGGATGTGCAATAATACATAATTAATTTATTGTAATCCTCAGATTTCTGAAAGTTTGTAATTCTTCAATTACATTGCTATGCACTGCTAAGGACGTAGTTGTTAAACAAACCGCTTTTAACAACATATTACGCAAAGAAGTATCTTCTAAACTATTTTATAGTTTGATTATTGCATTTTTCCCACAAATTCTCTCAACAAAACCTCAGGGCTGCTCTTCATTTCTGTTCACATACATAGGGAATATGCCGATAGGCTATTCCTGGTAGTCTACAAGGTTAGCACTATTGTTTCTCAATTGTTAGACACCTGTAAAACCCAAAGGAGAAGGTAATTCACAAAGTCTGAGAAGATTCGCCACACCCACATTTCAAATCACCGAAAAGAAACCACCTCAGAGCAAAGTTTACCTGTGCGGAAGTTTAGTACAGCCTTCATTTTGCTTTTATTTCTTATGTAAAAGCTGCTTTTATCATTTAATGATTTGCTCATATGGGTGCGTACGGACAAACATAGGTAGATAAGTAGATAGATAGGTACACACACAGACACACGCACACACACGCATACACGCACACATACACACTTTTACAAAAACAATTTCAGTAAACTAGGTGCACGTCCACAACCAGCCTTCGGCTGGCTGTGGGCATGCGCTTGGTTTAAAAATATTAATATACTATATACTCTAATAGAGAACAGTCAATAACTCTAATAGAGCACCCAGCTTCATCATGACTATTTACATTAAGTTTTGCTGTACTTTCTGGTTATTTAAAATTAGTCAGACATGCAGTTGTCTAAATGATGAATGTTATATATATAGCCTTTTGTGTACACCTACATAGTTAAAAGAACATTAACAGCTGCTTCATATGCCTTACGGTTGTTGTTATGTGGTTCCAGTACAGTGAAAAGGTTGTCACTGTTACATTGTCCTTGGGTTACAAGAATCTCCTAGCAGTGCATGGATGCTGGAAAAGGCAGACATATTCAGGCACAGACACGAACACTTTCAATGTGCATTTTTATATTTGTATACATAACAGTTAATTTTCAAGCCCACCATTGCATTATACACTACTTTCAACTTCCAGATAAAGTACCATCTTCACATAGTTCTTACCATTCATAGTCCATGTGCAAAGGATAGGCTAGCACACTACAGAATACTATATAGACCATATACTGTTGTACTTACACCCTAGAAATCTAATACACAGTATAAATCGGCTGGTACCAATAATAATGCCAGATCATGCACAGCTTTCATTTCAACCAATAACAAGCCATACTATGGCATGCTTTAATACATTGTCATACGTAAACTAGTTTTTTAATTTAAAAATGAAGTAAGGATCCAAGTGATAAAAAAGTAGTGAAACAAAAGATGAATGAAGATATTACAGCGTAGCTCTGTGAGAAAATCCCTACATTGGCATTGCAAAGTAGGCATTTTCCTACCAAACTATACTGTAATAAAATAATTCATCTCTTTTTCACTACTTTTTATTAAATTACTTTTTTCTTTTTTAAAAAAAAAATTTTCATCACAACATACAGCTATACACATGTGACTGTTCTATTAGGGTGACTGCTGTACTAGAGTATGTCAAACCAATAAGAGGTGTAGTCATTGTGTTAGATTGTTATGAAGAGTGATCTACACTCTAGATTGTTATTAATCAACCAAGATCATTAATGGGCATAATCTCAAACCTATCATGAAGTTACAGGTGTCCAGTACCTTTTACAGTAGCGTAAGCACTTTAATTAGACTATGGCACACATAGTATGCTTTGAAGTTTAGTTGTTAATGAGATATTCAAAATTCAATAGATACCTGTGGGTAGGTATCTAAACAAGTTAGATAACTGTGACAATTTTTTTTCACATGTGTCATGTGCTTTGCTGGTTTCCAGTCAGAACAGCCATCAGAAATCATTGCTAGAGTGTAAAGAAACCATCGCTGGATCATAAAGATGATTGTATTCATCTATGAAGCCTACCAGTTAGTTATTTTTGCACCAATTTGATCAGAAAGCCACCATTACTGACAGTGACCAGAGCAGCACGAGCCATAATCTAAATCAGTTATTGCACAAATCAGAATGGCACATAATCACCAAGGGCGGCCCTCAGTGATTATTGTGCCTTTCCTCTAAAATAGCGAAGATACCTGGATTTGTACAATAACTTGATTTTATGGCATCTAAATAACTAGGAAAGTGTTAATATGGAAGTTTTGTTGCATGATCAAGGAGATGATGACCAGCCTGATTGAAGACAAAGGCACAGAGCACATGCACTCATTGGAATCCCAAAAGGTACATCCCATTGGTGAGTTTGTTATTGTGGCATAAAACGGTGGCTGTACACTGCTTTGTTTGGCCTCCAGCCTTGCAACTGTGATCATTTAGGCACAGGGGCGGATACAAGGGGGGTCAAAGGGGGCTCTTGACCCCCTCCAAAAATTTTTAGCATACCAAGATCCAGCCTTGCATCTGTGATCAGTCACAGGGGTGGATCCAGGAGCTGGCAAGGGGAGGGGCACAAACAGGCTATGTATTAGGTGGTTGGGGAGAGCCAGATTCTCTTGTTAGTTGCTACATTTTTGAAGCAGCAAATAATCACCTCTTAGTTGTGTCTCACTGTTGATTTTTGCTATTTTGGCCTTTGCAGATGGTTGTGAAGTCTTACAAGCTGTGCAAAAGGCTCTGAATGTCTTAAACATCAGCAACACGATAATTATTTTAGAGGCACTTAGTACGCACAAAGTTGTTGGGTAACAATTTCAGAGCTAGTTTGGCTTTGGTTCACTTTGGTTTCAGGTGAATCTGTAATTGTGATAATAAAGTGTGCATATTTTCATGTGCTTTATAAACTGATCTTGGCCCGACATAAAGGTTAGTATTTTAATCAGAAGTATGGCTGGCTCCTCCACAAGGTGAGGGGCTGGCATTTGTCCCAAATTCCCTATCCTGGATCCGCCATTGAGTCAGGCACAGGGGCGGATACGGGGGGCTCCTGACCTCCCCTCCAAAACTTTTTAGCATACCAAGATACTCAAATAGAGCAGTCACTCTAATAAAGCAGTCACAGTATTAGAGCAGTGTGTAGCAAGCTATGTAAGCATTTTTATGTACTTTATCAATGATGAGTGCGTGGTTGGTGAGGTGGGGCCAGGGCAGCTATTGTCAGCTGGCTGTGACCTTTTTTTTGGTCTCACCTTATCAAACCAGAGACAATGTAGTGCCTCAGTTCATTTTTGACCCCCCCTTTCCATAAGTCTGGATCCCTGGTCAGGCAGGTAGGCAGGCAGACAATTTGATTTTTTAAAAATTCTATATCCAAGTATTTTTATGTTTTAATACCGTATTTGATGTTGGGTAGACTAATATTATTCCATAAAGGTGATTTTGTCATGCAAGATGTTCCTGGGATGATTTTTAAGGGCAGCATTTTAGGTGGTACACAGAATTTTAGGGGTGATCCCTACTGAAACAGTGCTACTGTACTGTTTGATACACAAGATCCTGAATTTTGGTTCAATACAATACCAACTGACCCACTAAAATGTCATTTTTTTTCATTCAAGTGTGTGACATGTTACTATAGTCCAGTAAATAGTACAATTCTTATAGCAATCATATAAGTACACAGTGTAGTATGTTTCTTTCCCAAAACCGTGATGGTACTGTAAATTTCTACTCATTAATACCTTTACTCTCATAACCAATTATCCAACAGGTTGAAATGATATTCACCTAAAAAATCATGATAACTAAAATCCCACTTGTGTTCTTTAACAATTCAGGTATTAATTTACTCAGTCATTTTACTTGAGACTAGTTTGTGCAGACATAGTACGTTGTGCCAATATGTTACTTGTTGTGCCAAAAATGGGAAACCCATTATCACTAGGGACTATTGCTTACATAGGAAGATACAAATCATTGATTGCATGCAATTGAAACTATCTATATTAGTGATGGTTCAATAACAAGAAACCAAGTAGTTCTGCTCTTGTGTCATCAAATTTCATGTACTTTTTGTAAATAGAATCTGTTTCCATTACATCACCTTTAGGTCGTTTCTTTGTTGTGACAGTACCTATGTCATCACTTAAAGGAATGTGTATAATGCAACATGTATTGTAGTTTCAGCATACAGTATGTAGTATTTGTGGAAATTTTTCATGACTACACTGTGCTATACAGACAATGTAATAATTAGTAAACCTCATTGTCTCTAATTATGGCCCAGGTGTTTGATTAGACTAATCTATCAAGCAACTTTTTATCCCAGCTACTATGTAAATGAGACTGTGACAACCATACAAGTTATGTACAAGACCAGCTTGGAATCAGCTCCCGTACTTCTGAATTGCACTCTCCTTGATGTACGTATTCTTCAGCATTCAATTTTAAATGAAGCTTTTTTTTAATTTCATTGTTAATCTCATTGTTTATGGCACTATACAAGATTGCCTGCACTATTTGAGATTAAGTATTTGTTTGTTTGTTTGTTTTTGTTGTAAGGCTGTATACCTCCCAGCCACCATATGCAATCAGGGACCAGTCATAATTTGAGGCAATACAAGTATATGTTTTAAAAAGAGCATGCATTTGATACATACACTGTCCTGTATTTCTTGATTTGAATTTCTCTCTGAAGTTCTGAATTCTAAAAGTATTTGTAGTGGACAGCAGAGATTATATTAGCAGTGTGCTACCAACACTGCATGTACGTATATACACATGCATGTAGCTTATGCAAAATGTGGGGGGTGGTGATAAAGTTGAAGAAATGTTGTATACATAGCTAATAATTGTGGCAATCCCTTTAGGTAGCAACATTATGATCAAGATGCAGTGTAGATGTAAGCCATTGAGTTGTAGATGTAGTTCAAAGTTCCAAGTCAAACTTGGAGACTTTGACTCTGCCGGAACTGTGCCAGGACTTGGTATAAAAGAGCCTACTGACCAGATGATCAAGTTTGCCTCCATCCTGCCACTAGGAACACCAGGATATCGGGCTCCTGAGGTAATTTTGTGTTTTAGTGTTGTAGTTGATTGATATGTGTATTAACTACAGGTATCCATGCACATCACCCTATCAGGACCTTATGAAACACTATACACATTTGCAGTTGACATGTGGTCATTTGGATGTCTGTGTTTGAATATTTGTATTGGGAAGACTGCTGCTTTGAGACAGAGAGAGGTATATACATGGTTGCATTTATTTAATAGCTTTGCTGTTTCCGTATAGGAAGCTTCACTGTTGCTATCAAGGACTCATCCTTGTTCTACAAAACTATGGGAGAAGACTACGAAAGTGAGATGCATGCACAGAAACTAAGAGCATTGACAAGTAATAATGAGCTACTATAAATATTGGGTGTATCTTTGATTACAATGCTCTGCCATCAATAATATCATTACCACATTCCTTAGATGACACCTCATCTGTACAGCTGCATGAGTTATCCAAGGGTGACACTGAATACTTCTTAGCAGGTTATGGTACCTCTAATTATAACTGTGCAGCATGTATATTTGTCCGTATCCACAACTCATGGTTTTTGACTGCTACAATAGGGAACAAGTTTTGCCATCATGGTAGCACAATCCCAGCCATTATATAAATTCAATATTTCTTGCTATATTTATTCTATGACACCATTATAGTATTGTAACTTTGCAGTATACTAATGAAACGAATTGTGAGCATGCCAATATGATCAACTGCCTCCGAACTTGGACACAATAATACTTCATTGTGACATTATTCCTCTGCAGGATTTAACATACAAAGCCAATCATCTACACATTTCATGCATGTGTGGTATACAGTTAAAGGAAATTATTGTAATCATAATCGTTAGTATCAATTTTCAGAGCTGGGATTTTTCAAAAACATGGGAAGGGGAAATATCAGATAGAACCCTACAAATTATATCATGAAGGCTTCACAGGATTTAACTGATGTCATAATTATGATCCTACAATCTAGATGGCAAACTAAGAGCATACTGTGTATAGCTAAGTTTGATTAATGACACTTTGTCCTGTATTTTAGTGTGCAAAGAACAAAGATTGATGAATTATAAGGTCAAGTAAAATTTCATGGCTGTTAGTCATTTGAAGACTCCACATTTGCAGTGGCATACACATGTAGAAAATCAAAGCTGTTATTGCATAGAACAGGTTTTAAAAACGTACCTTAAATTTTATACCCTGTGCTGCTCTATACATAGTACCAAGAGTTTATAATGTAAACTCTTGAAGGGATGTGCCCACAGTGGTCGGCAGTGGTCAGTACCTACCACCACTCAAATAAAATAGCTACCACTCACGAACCACTACAAATTCACCTCTACATCCCCCACACTACATTTTTGGACCCAACCCTGTCTCTTGTATACACGCTATTCTAAACCTGGGGATATCACTACTCTTGATATCCAACTTAAACTATTTGATCAAAGCGTGAGTTAGCAAATTAATGATGATATTGTTTTTGATTGCTTCATACCACAGATCAAAGAATTAGAAAGAGCAAAACCATTTATCCATGAGAAAGCCTTGATTAACCTCGTTAGAAGTTGCTTGCAAGTAAATGGTGGAGAGAGGCCATCAGCAAGAGATGCATTGAAAGTTTTCAAGCTAGACTGAAATGAAACAGAAAATGATGACGTCTAATAACCATCTTTCCCTTCAGATACTGTGCCTAGAAGAAATCGTGATCGCCTTGTTGCCTTGTTGGTGTTCTCTTTCAAACTTCTACCTACGAACTAAACTTTAATTGCTGTAAACTCGCTGCTATATAGAGCATTTTATAATTTGAATTTTTTTAGCTATAGCTGGCACTTTTTGATAGTCTTGTGCTATGCTGCATATATACTATAGTTTTCATTGTATTGCTGCTAATTGCTTGAATATATATAGGTGTGTATCTTGAATATGTAGCTAGCTACAAAGGGATGTTGTTCACATCATGAATTTTTTCTTCCGCATTCCTATGGCATATTCAACATGTGTACAGATACTTTTTTTTTAAATTAAGGCTTTACAGCACAAGTGCTTAAGATATGTAGGACACCTGTTCCTACAACCTGTTTGAAGATGTTGTACTAAGTATGGTGAAGAAAAGAGAAAAAAATCCATGACTGCATGGATGTCATGTGATCATACAATCAATTTCACACCTCGACTACTCAGCTGCTTCTTTCCTTCCTTTGTTGGCTATTATGGTGAACTTTTACCTCAGCACAATGTAATCCAATGCCAACTTGGACAATGAATTTCTGTCAGGTAGTAATCATCTGGGAGAAGCTATTATGATTATGTTTATTGGTACTGATATAACATTCAATAGTATAGGTATCATAGTTCATTGTAACTAGATGGTGGCATCTTTTTACAGTTCTCTATAAAAAGACACTGTTGGTAGTGTAAGGTATTAGCTAGTGGTAGGTTAGAAATTTGTTTGTGTATGAATTTGCTAAACGGGCTGTTCCACACGCATAAAATTTACCAACATTGATGACTCTACAGTTTGCTGATGATATCTGTAATAGTATTAATTTTGCTCTATCACTATAACTTAGATTCTCATAAAATAACTAGAGAGCACAAATTGCACAACAATTAACTCATAAGCCTACAACAACTCTAAGGATGCATCATACATTATGTGGTTACATCACATCAATTACATAATTACCATAGAAACCTAATGTATCTACTTACCACAATACCTACAGCAGCAGCGCAAAAAAATTGTTAAGGGATAGGTCACTGAGTCCAATGATGATTTAAGTGAAAAACTCTAGCTACATCTATAATATAAAGTTTTAAACATTTCAGTTCCCAATTTCCGTTCATTTCCACTGTAGTGCCCACGTGGGGCAGCACAAATTAAATTTGTGATTGTGGTCGTTCCCAGTGCCTGCAACCGGAAATAATTTTAAAGTAAACGAAGTGTCACGTGATTGTTGTTTCTGGTTAAACTTCTCATAAATCTTTTTACCCGATTTAGGTTGTACGTTTCACTTTCACTGTGCTGATTCATTTATGAAAGAAAAAGAAGTACTAAAACTCACGTTTTCAAAACTGTACGAAGAGATCTACGATGTCACATACGACATTGAAGACATTCTCCACAGCCTTAGAGAGAGTAGGTTGATAAGCGAAAAGAAATGTAGGCTCATTGCCAATAAACAGGAATCGTGTGAAAAAAACAAGTAAGTTGATTGTTTGTACATTAAATAGCTAAAAGTACTTCAGTCGCAAGCGAAGCTGTCTCCCAGACAGCAAAGTAAAAGGTTTAACCAAGACCGGGACAGTTTTTCAAAGGGTTTTTACAAGTGCTAGTGTAAGCGCATTCCATAGTGGTTTGAGTAGACAAATCACCTCAGCAGGTAGTTTTGAAGCCGTTTAAAACCACTTAGCTAGAACATTAGTGTAATTGTAAACAGGCGACAGCTGTTAATCCAGTGTAACTATGCCGGCGACTCCGCCGACTCAAGGCTTATCGTGGACTAACAGTGAAGTAAAATCGGTAATTACAACCTAGAGTGATGATAAGATTCAACACCAACTTGATGGAGCCAGAAGAAACTAAACTGTCTTTGAGAAGGTAGCTAGTAAAATGGCAAAATTAGGATATGAAAGAGACTGGGTACAATGTAGACAAAAGATTAAGAATATGAAAACTGACTATAAGACAACAGGAAAGAGTGGAAGCATTTTGAAATTACTGTGTTTATTTTTTTTGTGTGTGCTCTGGTAGGGGAAAATGGCTTTTGCCAAATACCGTGAGGTTAAAATAAAAATCAATCAATCAATTGCTTCAACTTCCTGCATCTATATGCAGGTACTGTCAGTTAATTAGAATCCTTTGTAAGGTTTCAAGGGACTTTCAATGTTGATGAGTTAGCTAGCCTATATACCTAATCTATGACAGCTATAGGCCATCAATATGGGTCCCTGGTAGAATAGTTAACAACATTCTTGACTGCTCTATTAAAGTATTTTTAATGCAAGTGACTGCTCTATTAGAGTGTTTTGATCGTTTCAGCGAAAGGATCAAAATGATGTTGCAAAGAAACATTGTGCTGCAAAATCCAACCTGTATATTGCATGGTGACCTTTATCAGGCTGAGTCATTTCCACTTTCCATTCTCGTCCCATTCCCGTTTTCCTTGAATTCTACTTACCCACTGAATTACTACATATATATCACACACTTATTGCCAATTCATGTTGCTGTCAGACCTTCAGTGCTGGATACTGTAAAGTTGTGACATAACATGTAAGTCAAGAAAGACTACTATTATCAGCTATATTGAAAAATATTCCATCAGCTAACCCTTTTGTAAACAGACTGTGGATAACTATATAGCTGAAATGCATGTCTCAGAGTGGATTCCCCTTTTTGATTATGTGTATCTGAGCTAGGGATGCGGCGATTATGCCAGCATAATTTCGAGCATAATAGGTATGTGTGGGAATCAGGAATTATGCTAGCATTTTGAGGTGATTATAAAACTTTAACAGTAGGAAAATCTGCAGATTGCACAATTCCATTAAGAAAGATTGAAATACTCTAATAGAGCAGTCAGAAACTCTAATAGAGCAGTCACTGAATCAAGACACACGGTAGTGTGTCGTGCGGCCCAAGAAGCCGGCGCGTAACACCCGTGAGTATATTGACAGGAAGGAAGAAAACGCAATTTTCGTAGCTCCGTGCTTCCTTGATGAAACAAGACGATTTTTGCTGTGGATATGCCCCCCAACTGCAGCACTCCACATTCCAAATTTGAGCGAAATCGCTTCGCGCGTTTCCGAGATATGCGACTTCAAAAATTGGCTCAGTTTCTTCGTTTTTTTTTTCTTCTTCTTATTTTTCTTTTTCTTGTCGCACACTTACAAAAACTGCTATAAAACTCGCACGCCATATCCGATTGCCTTGAAATTTGGCACACAGAAGGGGGATATAAAGGCGCATCTCGGTACCAACTTTGGCTGGAATACGATAAACAGGCAAAGAGTTATGAACGATTATTCACGAAAATTAACACCAATATGTTGTCACGCCTACAGGGTAAACCGCGTATGGGAAGAAGCTGAAAATCGGTGGGTGAATAGGTTAACTATTGAACCTCAAACCTTTTGTGGTTTGAAAGAAATCGAGCTAAAAACCAGGAAGATACAACGAAAAAACCAACAGTGTGTAACAATTACGCAATCGAGATTAGCTAATAAAAAACGACTGCTTGCCACGCCTACCAGGTAAACCGCTTGGGGTAATGCTTTGAAAATCGCTGTACAGATGGAGTTATCATCTTAGAAAGGCTCTTCAATGGTGTAGAAGAATCAGACTTAAAACCACGGAGTTATAACACGAAATCCAACTTAGTGTAGCAAGTGCGAGATCGAGATACTCTAATAGAGCAGTCATCCTAATAGAGCAGTCATCCTAATAGAGCAGTCACCCGAAGAGAATTCAAGAGATCAGCTAGAAACAAGTAACCTGTATAGAGATCAGCTACAAACAAGCCACCCTGTAGAGAGATCAGCCACAAACAATTCACCCTGTAGAGAGATCAGCTAGAAGAAGTTACCTTGTAGGGAATTCATGCAACTATAGAAAGAGATAATTCAGCTAGAAGAAATCACCTTGTAGAGTTCAGCTACAAAGAAACCACAATGTAGAGAGTTCAGATACAAAGAAACCACCATGTAGAGAATTCGTTTACAAACAAGTCACCCTATAGAAAGATCAGCTAGAAGAAGTTACCTCGTAGAGAGTTCAGTTACAAAGAAACCACCATGTAGAGAATTCATTTACAAACTAGTGACCCTGTAGAGACATCAGCTAGAAGAAGTTACCTTGTAAAGAGTTCAGCTACATAGAAACCATTCTGTAAAGAGCTCAGCTGCAAACAAATCACCTGTACAGAATTCAGCTACAAACAAATCACCCTGTAGAGAGATCAGCTAGAAGAAGTTACCTTGTTGATAGTTCAGCTACAAAGAAACCATCATGTAGAGAGTTCAGCTACAAACAAATCTCCCTGTAGAGAGATCAGCTAGAAGAAGTTACCTTGTAGAGAGTTCAGCTTCAAACAAATCACCCTGTAGAAAGATCAGCTACAAACAAATCTCCATGTAGAGAGATTAGCTAGAAGTTACCTTGTAGAGAGTTCAGCTACAAAGAAACCATCATGTAGAGAATTCAGCTACAAACAAATCTCCCTGTAGAGAGATCAGCTAGAAGAAGTTACCTTGTAGAGAGTTCAGTTTCAAACAAATCACCCTGTAGAAAGATCAGCTAGAAGAGGTCACCTTGTAGAGAGTTCAGTTACAAAAAAAACCACCATGTAGAGAGCTCAGCTACAAACTAGTGACCTTGTAGAGACTTCAGCTAGAAGTTACCTTGTAGATAGTTCAGCTACAAAGAAACCATTCTTTAAAGAGCTCAGCTGCAAACAAATCACCTGTAAAGAATTCAGCTACAAATAAATCACCCTGTAGAAAGATGAGCTAGAAAAAGTTACCTTGTAGAGAGTTCAGTTACAAAGAAACCACCATGTAGAGAATTCAGCTACAAACTAGTGACCCTGTAAAGACATCAGCTAGAAGAAGTTACCTTGAGAGAGTTCAGCTACAAAGAAACCATTATTTAAAGAGCTCAGCTGCAAACAAATCACCTATATAGAATTCAGCTACAAACAAATCACTATGTAGAGAGATCAGCTAGAAGAAGTTAACTTGTAGAGTTCAGCTACAAACAAATCACCCTGTATAGAGATCAGCTAGAAGAAATCACCTTGTAGAGAGTTCAGCTACAAAGAAACCACCATGTAGAGAGTTCAGCTGCAAAGAAATCACCCTGTAGAAAATTCTGCCAGAAACAAATTGCCCTGTAGAAAGATCAGTTAGAAGAAGTTACCTTTTAGAGAGTTCAGCTACAAAGAAACCATTCTGTAAAGAGCTCAGCTGCAAACAAATCACCTGTACAGAATTCAGCTACAAACAAATCACCCTGTAGAGAGATCAACTAGAAGAAATTACTTTGTAGAGAGTTCAGCTACAAAGAAACCACCATGTAGAAAGTTCAGCTGCAAACAAATCACCCTGTAGAAAATACAGCCACAAACAAATTGCCCTGTGGAAAGATCAGTTAGATGAAGTTACTTTTTAGAGAGTTCAGCTACAAAGAAACCACCCTGTAGAGAGATCAGCTAGAAGAAGTTACCTTGTAGATCGTTCAGCTACAAACAAATCACCCTGTAGAGAGATCAGCTAGAAGAAATTACCTTGTAGAGAGTGAAGCTACAAACAAATCACCCTATTGAAAAATCAGCTAGAAGAAGTTACCTTGTAGAGAGTTCAGCTACAAAGAAACCACCATGTAGAGAGTTCAGCTGCAAAGAAATCACCCTGTAGAAAATTCTGCCACAAACAAATTGCCCTGTAGAAAGATCAGTTAGAAAAAGTTACCTTTTAGAGAGTTCAGCTACAAAGAAACCATTCTGTAAAGAGCTCAGCTGCAAACAAATCACCTGTACAGAATTCAGCTACAAACAAATCACCCTGTAGAGAGATCAGCTAGAAGAAATTACCTTGTAGAGAGTGAAGCTACAAACAAATCACCCTATTGAAAAATCAGCTTGTAGAAGTCACCTTGTAGAAAGTTCAGTTACAAAGAAACCATTCTGTAAAGAGCTCAGCTGCAAACAAATCACCCTGTAGAGAGATCAGCTAGAAGAAGTTAACTTGTAGAGAGTTCAGCTACAAAGAAACCATCATTTAGAAAGTTCAGCTTCAAACAAATCACCTGTAGAGAGTTCAGCTACAAACAAATCTCCCTGTAGAGAGATCAGCTAGAAGAAGTTACCTTGTAGAGAGTTCAGCTACAAACAAATCACCCTATTGAAAAATCAGCTAGAAGAAGTCACCTTGTAGAAAGTTCAGTTACAAAGAAACCACCATGTAGAGAGTTCAGCTACAAACTAGCCACCTTGTAGAGACATCAGCTAGAAAAGTTACCTTGTAGAGAGTTCAGCTACAAAGAAACCATTCTGTAAAGAGCTCAGCTGCAAACAAATCACCTGTACAGAATTCAGCTACAAACAAATCACCCTGTAGAGAGATCAGCTAGAAGAAGTTAACTTGTAGAGAGTTCAGCTACAAAGAAACCATCATTTAGAAAGTTCAGCTTCAAACAAATCACCTGTAGAGAGTTCAGCTACAAACAAATCTCCCTGTAGAGAGATCAGCTAGAAGAAGTTACCTTGTAGAGAGTGAAGCTACAAACAAATCACCCTATTGAAAGATCAGCTAGAAGAAGTCACCTTGTAGAAAGTTCAGTTACAAAAAGAAACCACCATCTAGAGAGTTCAGCTACAAACTAGCCACCTTGTAGAGACATCAGCTAGAAAAGTTACCTTGTAGAGAGTTCAGCTACAAAGAAACTATTCTGTAAAGAGCTCAGCTGCAAACAAATCACCTGTACAGAATTCAGCTACAAACAAATCACCCTGTAGAGAGATCAGCTAGAAGAAATTACTTTGTAGAGAGTTCAGCTACAAGGACACCACCATGTAGAGAGTTCAGCTGCAAAGAAACTATTCTGTAAAGAGCTCAGCTGCAAACAAATCACCTGTACAGAATTCAGCTACAAACAAATTGCCCTGTAGAAAGATCAGTTAGAAGAAGTTACCTTTTAGAGAGTTCAGCTACAAAGAAACCATTCTGTAAAGAGCTCAGCTGCAAACAAATCACCTGTACAGAATTCAGCTACAAACAAATCACCCTGTAGAGAGATCAGCTAGAAGAAATGACCTTGTAGATAGTTCAGCTACAAACAAATCACCCTGTAGAAAGATCAGTTAGAAGAAGTTACTTTGTAGAGAGTTCAGCTACAAAGAAACCATTCTGTAAAGAGCTCAGCTGCAAACAAATCACCTGTACAGAATTCAGCTACAAACAAATCACCCTGTAGAGAGATCAGCTAGAAGAAATTACATTGTAGATAGTTCAGCTACAAACAAATCACCCTGTAGAAAGATCAGTTAGAAGAAGTTACTTTGTAGAGAGTTCAGCTACAAAGAAACCATTTTGTAAAGAGCTCAGCTGCAAACAAATCACCTGTACAGAATTCAGCTACGAACAAATCACCCTGTAGAGAGATCAGCTAGAAGAAGTTACCTTGTAGATAGTTCAGCTACAAACAAATCTCCCTGTAGAGAGATCAGCTAGAAGAAATTGCCTTGTAGAGAGTTCAGCTACAAAGAAACCATCATGTGGAGAGTTCAGCTGCAAAGAAATCACCACTGCCCAAATTTCAAGGCAATAGCTCTTTCCAATCTGAAGCTATCAATTGTCAAAGTTGGCAAATTGGATGTGTGTGGAAGACCCCTTTTTACAAATCCGGTCACATATGTATATTATATATAATTTTGTACATTTACTGATAAAATATTTAAAGTATATCTACTTCATCTTTACTTCTTCCTGTAGTAAAGAAAAAAAACATAGGTTAAAAAAGTCCCAAAGCTGGCCATAGGCCGGCTTTGGGTTATACAAATACAAAAAGAAATGAAATCTAATCCAAAACAGCCAAGCTGTAAAAAAAGTGTGCGGCCCTCAGAAAGGCTATGGTGAAAAAAGATGTGAAATCCAAGGTGGCGGCCAAGAAATGGCTGTGATGGTAGGTTAATGGTAAAAATTTTAATAACGACAATTCAGGTGAATTTTTGTGCTGCTTCACAAAATTTACCCGAATTGTCATTATTAAAATTTTTACCATTAACCTACCATCACAGCCATTTCTTGGCCGCCACCTTGGATTTCACATCTTTTTTCACCATAGCCTTTCTGAGGGCCGCACACTTTTTTTACAGCTTGGCTGTTTTGGATTAGATTTATTATTTACTCTAATAAAGCAGTCACATTGAAACGAAATACTCTAATACAGCAACCAGCTAAAGAATTCAAAACTATTAGAAACATAAACATCAATGAAAATGGCCTGATACAGCAATAAACTGGCCAATTATGGTGGCATAATTTTGGGAATAATGGGCAATTCTCAAAAGCATAATAGGTGATTTTTTTAGTACTGCTCTAAAGCATAATGCTCAATTTTTGGAGCATAATAGCCTCATGCCTAATCTGAGCTTGTATGTTCCCCTTCCCTGGATCCATCCCTGATACTATAGTGGGTAATGTGCTAACTGATAGGTACTCAGGCCAACCTGGGTATTGTTCAATATGGATGTACAGCTCTGTGTTGTTGTATACATCAGTATCTGATGATCGATAGTGATTTTAATAGCGTGTGCTAATAGTTGTTAAAACGTTATTCATATGTCATTATGCTATACACACAGTGCCAGAAAAAATGCGATTGTGGGATCCGTTTTTTTTTTTTTTAGCATTTTGTACTACATTAAACCTACTAACTTCGCTATTGGAACAATAAGTAAGTTAATATATTAAGTTAAGTGGTTAGGACTATAAGTTACTCACCCATTTAAATTTAGTTTTGTTTTGTGGTCTGCTCAATAGCTGACACGTGGTAGGTAGAAATACGAGTTCACGCACTATCCAAACAATTATTTTACTGATAATTCATTGTTTAGTAACTGTCAACTAATCGAAACTTAGCAACTACACTGAGCCTAGCCTAGGCTGTAAACCCGAAACCCATAATTAGACGCTTCATGTCGTTCAATATGACAAGTCAAAGCGTATTGTATCTTTGACCTGGTTGGGCATCCAAGCCATGAACAAACCATGCTCCCATGATATTGCCCGGGAAATATGTGAGCTAAACCCAAAGCTATGCCTTTGAATGCCCACACTAGTGGTACATATAAAGATATAGGTTTTGCCATTATTGCACAGCCTCTCATTAATTTGAGTTAAAGTGCAGGGCTTGATACCAGCTTGAGCACACTTAAAAGTTGTGTTCAAAGGCTTCTGCAAGACGTTTATTGTACTCGTTATTGTTTTGGGATGTTATACTGTGAGCTATACTAGTTTTAGTCTTGAACAAGCCAGTCTGTTTGCGAGTCTGTTTTCCTATGTTTTAGTCATTTCCATTAGCTTTGTGACTATCGAAATCCAGAGTAAAAAAGCTTCAGTAGGATAGTGTGTTTACATGTAATAAACAAGCCTTGGACACTAAATAGATAGCAGCTGCTATATGAAACCATGTTTTTGAGGAACGAAAACAAGGCACTAATTTAGCTGGCATGGGAGACTTAGTAACAAGCTACCTTCTAACTAAGTTACTGTAGATAAGTACCAACTGTAGTAGTAGATAAGTTCTTTGATAACAGGTTGATGAAGTAGGTTTCCTTAGTAGACACTAACCAATTATCAGTACATCTCCAGTATCAGGTGAGCTCGAATAGGGCTGGTGAATAGGGGGTGGCAGGGAGGACAAGGGTTGTTATTTGAAATGAAAGCGGAATGTGTAGAGATGATTAGGTCAAGTTCAATGCAAAAGTGGCTAAAATGACTGGAGATTTATAGCACAGGTTTTTATCAAAGGAACAGGTTGAGTGCTCTGTAGTTCTTTCACCTATCAGGTGAGTGTACCTAGAGTGCACCATGACTGCATTGGGTTTTGCTGATATATGCACCCTTAGTTAGCACTTAAGCTCCTGGGTCATGATTATCACCTTGATTAGCATACAAACCAGGTATAAAAATGCAATTTGTATCTAATGAACAACTTAAGCAGCTTTGGCTCCAATTTGCGCAAAACAAGCAGCAGCAAATAGCGTACAGTGAATAGTGTAGTAACTTAGTCTTTGTGTGACAACACTTGGACCTTATGCATTAGCTTTTTTAGCACACTCTATTTTTACTAGTGTTGTTTTAGTTTACTTAAACTAAAACCTAAGCATAAATCAAACAGTACGGTAGTACTATTTAAGTAGGGTTTGCATCAAAAGTGACACATACCACCAAAAATACCGCCTTTAAAAACCAGCTTAGAAACTTCTTACGCGACAAAAATTACCTTTACAGAATAATATTAGTCCATATAACATAAAATGTAGCATTAGAAACAAGAAAACGCTTACTGGTGGCCGGATATGGAATTTTTTAAGAATCGTCAAAACTCGAAATTTCGTCTCACTGACCACAGTTGCAAGCCTAGAGCCCAAACGAAGCAGCACACAGTCACCATTTTACACCACAACAACAAACTCACCGGTGAGATGTGCCTTTTGGGGTTCCGACGAGTGTACACCCTGTGCGCCTTGTCTTTTCTTTTATCTTCAATCAGGCTGCTTGTCTTCTTTTTCATCCAATGAAACCATATCAAGGTGTTAATTTTCCATATTAATAGTTTCTTTATTGTAGATGCCACAAAATTATTTAAAGCACTTAGACTATGCTACTGTATGGAGGTACCGGTACTCCACTATAGGTCACAAGATCGCACCCTTTTTTTTTCTACATACTATCGATCGAGACCACAATGATCACGCCCCTTTTATGCTAGCTGTATTTGTGACCACACACCTCTAAGTTGGTAGGTTGATTCGAGATATTCTAGTCTAGTGATTTGTGTTTGTTGATTAAGATCCTAATACTGTTCCAATTTTTGCTACATCCAGAGATGACCTTCCCTTTTTGTCTTCTGTTGAAGTCACCCCAACTATACTGTTTGAGAAATTGCAGTCTCTGAAGTGTGACAAATCACCTGGACCTGATGGATGGCCTCCTATAATTCTAAAAAAACTGTGCTGACCAGTTATGTATTCCTTTGTCTATGTTGTTTACCAAATCCCTTGATAGTGGATTGTTGCCAAACGAATGAAGATTGGACACATCACACTGATTTTTAAGAAAGGGAGCAAAGTTAAAGTTAATAACTATCACCCGGTGTACTTAACTTCAGTGATTATTAAATTATTAGAATCAATAGTTAAAGACACTCTATTA
Source organism: Dysidea avara (assembly GCF_963678975.1). Lineage (NCBI taxonomy): Eukaryota > Metazoa > Porifera > Demospongiae > Dictyoceratida > Dysideidae > Dysidea > Dysidea avara. The sequence continues at coordinate 5,836,916 of NC_089274.1, read as the reverse complement.
TCTCACCTCTTCAATCATAACTTATTATCAGACAAACAACATGGGTTTATTCCTCATGGTCATGCTGTACTCACCTTTTATGTGCTTTAAATGATTGGACTTCTGCTTTGGATCAGGGACTCCCAACTGATGTCGTATATTTTGATTTTTCTAAGGCCATCAATAGCTAATACTAATAAACTTTAACAATCAACACGGCCATTATTAAATTTTATTAGTATTAACATCACTGCAGCCATTTGTTGGCCACCACCTTTGATTTCACAACTCTCTTCACCCAGGCTTTTTGAGGCTACACCTTTTTTCATAGCTTGGTTGTTTTTTTTTGTGCAGATACCACTTCTTTTTGTAATTGCAAGTTCCAAAGCCAGCCTATGGATGACCTTGATAATTCCTTCTAACATTTTCCCCTTTACTATAGGACATCGAAGACTGCGTGGCTATATGAAGAACTGAAATAAGATGAATTTTGAAGATGCATATACCCCAATGATAGCTGGGCAGATTCGACTCAAACTAGGAATGGGAGATGCCCTACCCTGAGGAAGCTTCCACTGCAGAAATTGTTACTTATACCGTTCAAGCACTATGGAGCTACGGATACATGGAAACTTTCTTTATTTAGATACCAGCAACCCTTGCCACCACCCTGACATCACAGAACAATATGACACTACTCCTTCTGAAGAGAGACAAGGAGAGCAAGTCTTCTGTAAAATACAGCACTGAGCAGCATGACCCATACCACTCCTTGATGTTAAAAATCCAAGTGGCCCATCTCAATTTTGTTGTTCATACTTCCGTTGTTTCTCACATCAAAACATTGATAAACTACGGTGAGGATACTTGGGTACCACGATATGAAGGTGCAATAACCTAGCTAGCCATAGGGTAGGGAATATATAATCTATGCCTTAACTTCGACATAAAACATGCCTTCAGATGTTTGCTTTCCCCCCAGAATCCTGAAGCATAAATGTCTACACGAGCTCCATTCTCACTATTAGCTGCTGCATATCGAAGGCTGGGTCTCACCTGTAAAGAGACTGCAACAGATGCATGAAAATGGCATTTTCTGGTTCCGTAAAACGAGTATGTCGCCTGCCCCCACACTGGTGTATGACACAGATACTTTCATAATTTTTGTAGAATGTTCTAGGATCTTCCATTGGTAGATCTATGAAATTATGAACTTGATTATTGAGTAGATTTAGCTAGTATAAAGTAGAAATAAACAGCAGTGATAGCAGCAGCTCAGTGGTTAAGGATTTGGGTGTTCAGTATGGAAGTCCCTGGTTCGAATGCTCGTCAGCATTTTTCAACATTTTTATGACCCCACAATGACTGTTCTATTAGGGTATTTTGACCCTGCGATTTGGTTTTTGCCTTGTAACTCTGTCGCCGTCAATGTAATTTCTTTTAAAGGTACAAAAGGTATGAGCTATGATGGTTAATCTACATGCATACCGATTTTTAAGTTATTTTCCCAAGTGGTTTACCCTGTGGGCGTGACAACAAGTCGGCCTTTTTTAATGCAAATAATCATCCATTACTCTATGAATATTAAACAGAGTTGCACCTAACTTGATACATCGTTGTGCCACAATATGTTCTTAAAGTGTACTAAAGTTCAAGACAATTGAGCTACACATTTGTGTTTTATAATGGTTTTTGTAAAGTGTGTGAAAGAAGAATTTAAGCCCCCCAAACAAAGAAAATAAAAACAAAGAAATTAAGCTGAATTTTGAAGGTTTATATTTCATGATTGCGTTAAACAATCTTGCTCAAATGTGGTATGTGGGATCCTGAAGGTGTAGGGTGTTTGCAGTATAAAAATGGTTCCAATTCGAGAAGGGAGCATGGAACTACGTATGCGTGAAAACTGCATTTTGGTACACCATTACACAGAATGGCGTACCAAAATGGTGTAAGGCATCTTCTCCATCTTGATGTAACTGCTGGTGTATTTTGTCTGTTTCTTGACTCCAAACTCCCCTAATGAACTATTTGACGAGTGTAGATCAGCTCCAAAGAACACACCAGGTGGGGTCCACAATGGAGAAGGTGAATGAGGCCGTTGATAGCCCATGACCATATGTGGAACTTGACTTGGATAAGCTGGTGAAGGCATGTAATTTGGATATAATTTATCATGTTTGGCGGATACTGGTACATGGGGATCATCATCGACTGGTGGTAATAAGGTGTACCCATTGACATTGGCTGCCCTTGCATGTACATACTACTCATGGAGGGATATGAAGCAGGATACGGGTTATTGTTAGGAAGATACGCTCTGTGCAACTTGTGATGAGGTAATGGGTGACCATAGACACATTCTGTGTAATGGCATTCATTTTCTCCCTACGCCTTCCTTTTCAATTTTTGAATACCATTTTGCCCGCCATCCAGGCCCCTGCCTTCCACCCATTTTGTAGCTTGCCTGATACAGACAACCTTGGTTTAAAAACTATCTAAGGTGGCGGGAAACTTAGTTGTTGGCTACTTGCACAGTGGATGCTGTGGAAAGTAAAAAATTGGTGCAAAACGTGTGAAAATTTGTTACACATAGCTTCAACCATTGGCAAGCTACAGCACACGAAATATTTAAAACTGGCATTTCTCCATACTTTTAAATAGGCGATAAGCCCGGTTTCCCAGACTGGGTCACAAATGTAGCATTAAAAACAAGAAAATGCTTACTGGCAGCCAGATATAGAATTTTTTTTTTAATTTTCAAAACTCGAAATTTCGTCTCACTCACTCACTCACTCACTGCCTGACCACAGTCACAAGCCTAGAGCCCAAATGAAGCAGCACACAGTCACCATTTTACACCACAACAACAAACTCATTGATGGGATGTACCTTTTGGGGTTCCAATGAGTGTGCGCCCTGTGCACCTTGTCTTTTCTTTTATCTTCAATCAGGCTGCTTGTCTTCTTCATCCAACAAAACCATATCGAGGCATTAATTTTCCATGTCAACACTTTCATAATAGATGCCACAAAATTATTTAAGGCGCTTAGGCTACGCTACTGTACGGAGGTACCAGTACTCCACGATAGGTCACAAGATCATGCCCATTCTTTATTCTACTATTATCGATGTATCGATCGAGACCATGATAACCACGCCCTTTTTATGCTAGCTGTATTTGTGACCACACCAGCTGTATTTGTGACCAATCAATCCAGTATTTTCCGTGATGACTGGATTAATTGCAGGAATAAAATTGTGACCACACACCTTCAAGTTGTTAGGCTGATTCGAGTTACTCTAATCTAATAATCGATCGAAACTATGATGACCACACCCCTTTTTGGGTAAGTGCACATCTTTGCAGGCTGACTCGAGATACTCTAATGCAGCGGTCACCCTAATAAAACAGTCATATGTTTATAAGTATGCTTTAACAAAGAAACTAAACAAACTAGTATATTAAAAATTATAAATTTAAAAATGAAGTAGAGATCCAAGCGATAAAAAGTAGTGAAACAAGAGATGAACAATGGTAGCTATTACAGCATAGCTCAGTGTTAAATCCCTACTTTGACATGGTGTAACAATTATTTTGTATTCAATGCCAAAGTAGAGATTTCCCACTGAGCTATGCTGTAATAGCTACCATTGCTCATCTCTTGTTTCACTACTTTTTATCGCTTGGATTCCTACTTCATTTTTAAGCTTATAATTTTTAATATGCTAGTCTAGATACTGTATATACAGGAAATATGCTACTGTAGTACCCCAAGTGATGTGTGTGAATACCCACACAAAAGAGGTATTATATGTAACAAATTGAAGTATTTATGTAGTCATGACAAACAAGCAAATTTGAGTTGTTTGCTTTCGTTGGCTCCTTTTTCCAACCTGAGGGGTGAGCCATACAAACAGTCTGGGGCCTAAATGGAGCTCTGGCCAACCTGGGAATGACTGTATGTGGCCATATAGCTCCATGGTATTGAAAAATGACCTGCATGTGTTATAATTCCTTTCATTGTAGCCAGTTTTGAGACTTGATTTTAGGTACGTAATAAGACCAGTTTTCCTAGACTAGATTACAATTATCCTGTAACGGTGATGATTCTAAGTATAGGTTATGAACCAAGGGTGTACAACTTAGAAAAATATTTATAAAAGTGATTGTACTAGTGCATAAATAGATTCATTATGGGTTGTCACAAATATAACATCATGATGTCATCATATCTTGCACAAAATGTAAACCCACAATCACTTTTCATATTGTCATCTATAACTCCACAATGGTTGTGCCTCCTTAGGGAGGCATTACAATTAGGGATCATTAGTGAGTTCTGCATTGTTAATTCTTGGTAAACCACTATTTCTGCAAACTTTTCACGATACTTCAGTTTTCACTCAGTGATTCACATTTAGTAATAAAGGAAATAAAATAATGGGTTCTTTTGCAGTTCGTACAGTGAATTCACATTTTGGGATAAGATTTTTTTAACATAGATTATGATAGATGACAAGCTGGTTATCCCTAGTATACCTTGGCATTAATGTTACACAAGTATATTTGTATGCTGTTTATCCACAGGCTCATGATTGATGCATTACTGACTAGTATACATAATTCTAGACAATTCAAATGTTTACTTAAAATTTTGTATGCGGATGATAACTTTTGTGAAATAGCAGAAAATATGAAGGCAGTGTATTACGTTTTGAAGAATGAAGAAACTATTGTTAAATCTCTTAATTTTGAATTGCTATTCAAATACTTAAAAGAAAAAAATTTCTTTGAAAATGAGAAATTGGAAGAGATCAGAGAAGTAAAGCATATTATTGAAATACTAAAAGAGAGAGAGTTTGAATCTTTTAAGATGTTTTTATCATGTCTGAAAGTGTTAAAGCAGGAAGAACTGATCAGTTTACCTGAAAGTTATCCAAGCTCTTCGTTAAATAATTTTCGCCACCATCTAATGAGGCGATATACTAATAGTTCTTTCACAGAAGTTGGAGAAGTTGACTTTAACCTTCCAATATCGGATGAAATAAACATTGCATTAATTGAAATAAGTGAAGAAAACCACCAAGAGTCTACTTTCTTTGACTACTATAGCCTTTTACTTAAACAAGAAAGTACTTATTCTAAAATATACCTAAATTCATATTCAGACATAGTCATTGAGAATTGCAGGGTAGGTTTAATACAAGGATATCCTGGAAGTGGTAAAACATATTTGGCTAAAAGAATGTGTATGAAATGGGCTCGTGGTGAGCTGTTGGAAGCATTCACATATGTGGTCTTTTTGCAATTGAGAGACAAACAAGTTGCTAATGCGAAGACAATTGATGAGTTAATTGAAATGCATATGGGTATACGTACTTTAACGAAAATGATCATTGATGACATTTATGAATGTGATGGAAAAGGCATGCTGATTATTTTAGAGGGATGGGATGAACTACCAGAAAGCAGTCGACACAACAGTTTGTTTACACGCCTTATATCTGGTGATCTTATGCCTGAGGCAGTAATTTTGATCACTAGTCGTCCTTCCGCCATTAGAAGTCTAGAGTATAAGCACATACAACGAAGGATTGAAATCCTCGGATTTACGGAACAGCAATTAAAAAATAATGTAACATCATATTTTAAAAGTGATACCAAACTAGTGCAGCAGTTTTACTCTGAGTTGAAACGCCTTCCACTTTTAGAATGTTTTGTATTTGTTCCCATAAATTTATGTGTTGCTCTCTACATTTTCAGTGAAAGTAATCATCAGCTACCAATGACTTTTACAGACATGTACAAGAATTTAGTGCTGATTCAACTGAGGTCTTATCAACGTAGAGGTTCTCATGGTACTGCATCTATTAACACTTTTGATGATATACCTAAGGACATTGAAGATATGTTACTTCGGCTAAGTAACATGGCTTATGATCATCTGCAAAATGATTTAACTTTGATATTCAGTGAGAAAAATATTAGATCGTACTGCTTTAATTCAAGAGATGAGAGCCTTGATAGTTTTGATGGGATGGGACTACTGCAAGTAACAAATCATAAACAGTATGGTTCTATCAACAAAACTTATGAATTTATTCATCGAACTCTTCAAGAATTGCTGGCAGCTTGGTATCTATCTCAACAAAGCAAAAGATTTCAGCAAAACAAATTGCAAAATATCTTTAACAAAAAGGAATTTGAGATGGTTTGGATATTCTATGCGGGATTGACAAAATTTAAAAATGTTACTTTTAAAGAACTGCTTCCAAAGAATTTTGCATTGAGGGTTAAAATGTTAAGCTATAAGGTATTTACCTGGCTTTTGTGGGCTGTTGTAAGCAATACGTTTATTAGGTTTAATCATGTATGTAAAATATTTGATGGCTTCTTTGGTGGAAAACAGTATTCTCAGAATTTATCTCACTGTATTTCAAGAGAATTTCAGGCTACACTAATAGCAGCAGTTATGGAAGCACAAAATCCTGAGCTGTGTAAGGAGATGTGTGAAAGCTACCTTTTTTATGGAGACACTTGTTGGTTTTGTGTCCCAGAGTCTGCTTTAGCGCCTCAACTTTTATCTGCCTTATCCTACTGCATAGCACACAGTGGAAAGAAGTGGATGATTCATAGTAAAGGACTGGATTCTTATGGTGCAGATAATCTACTAAATCATTTAACTTGCAGTAAAGCTACTGATTGTAAGTGCAGCAAATGCAACAAAGACTTAAATATTTCCACTGACAAAAGCATATGTGTCTTTGATCTTAATAGTAGTCAAAGTCCAGTAGATGGTGTAGTGAAACTTGTTAAAACTCAAAATTACCTTCAATGGATAGTGTTATCGTACTGTAAGCAAGTGGATGATAACTTTATACGTGAGCTTACAGAAGCCTTAGTTGACAACACTTGTTTAAAGATGCTTCATCTAATTGGTTGTAATGTAACTGGTAAAAGTGTAAAAGAAATTACTCATATGCTAAAGAAAAACCAAACTCTAGAATGGATTGGCTTGAAAAACAATCTGGAAACGTTGAAAGAAGCTGACATAATTCTGCTTGTTCGCACAATACGTTATCACAATAACACAATCTATATGCTATTCCTTGACAACGTTTTCCACACATCCCCAATAATCCAAGGGCATTTAACAATGATTAATGTGAATAGACAACAAATGAATGTGAAAAAGCTAAGCCTTTCTCTTTTGGATTGTTTCAAGTATCATGAAAGCTGTCAACAATTTGTTTCAAGGTTTTCCTTCTTGAGCAATAAAGCAGTAAGTTAAAATCAACTGTCATGATATGATATGTTTTACTACTTAATGCCCTGCTGAAAGTATCTGTGCCAAACTATAAATAGGTGTAGCCTTTATTCTAAAAGCCTGATTGCTACCGTTTAAAAAAGTATTGCATTATATAACATTTTTGCAGTTACTTCCACCTTCTATAAACACAGAAGATTGTGTGGTTACAACATTGGTGATACACAAGCACTAAGTAAATGGTAGCTAGCCACCAGTAGCCATGTGGAAATACTATTAAGAAATTATGCCAAAAAATTATGTGGTTAAATTGTCAATCTTTAACAAAACAATACTTTAGTATCAAACAGTACAGTAGTACTTTTAAAGTAGGGATTGGCCCTAAAATAACACATGCAGCTTAAATTGTCATTTTTAAAAATCACCCTAGAAATGACAAAGTCACCTTTTAACATTAGTCCATCTGTCATCAAACACAGCATTAAAAACAAGAAAACACCTACAGGCAGTTGGATATGACATTGTATCAAAACTCAAATTTTAAATTAGTCTGTCAGCCTGCCTACCCCATAATCACAAGGCTGGAGGCCAAACAGAGCAGCGCACGGCCACCATTTTATGCCACAATACTAAGCTCACCAGTAGCATGTACCTTTAGAGGTTCCAAGTAGGTTTGTGATATTACAGAATATCTTGGTGGGAAAATCCTTACTTTGGCATTGTAGGGATTTTTTTCACAGAGTTATGCTTTAATACCATCATCTCTTGTTTCACTATTATAGAATTCCTTCATTATTTATTTAAGTATGGATATAACTTTATGAAGTTATATTTAAGTACCGTATTTACTCGATTTGTGCCCTAGGAGTACTATTATCTTTTTGCCCAAAAATGAGGATAAAACCCTTTGAGGGTGCGCTACTAATATTTTGAACTTGCCACTACTATGGCTATTATACATTTTAGTTTTATAAAACAATCACAACACGTTGCTACTTACTCTTTCGACACAGGACATTTCTTTCACTTAAGTCCTTGTAGAACAACCATGTCACACCTTGTGCTATGTGGTCAGTTTACTAACTAATATCTGGAATTTCGATGATGTGATGGCTGTTTAAGTTTTACCAGGACAATGCCTTAAATCGAGATGGACTAAAGGTATGAGAGCACTAGTAAAGAGTACGTAATTACGAAAGTATAGTGTGGTACTATTCGAGAGTGTGGTACAATTAAAATTATTTTCAGAAGCAAGGATAAAGACCTTTGAATATATAGTGCCGCACTGCGGTACTATTCAAGGGTGCTGCACAAATCGAGTAAATACGGTATACACTTTTGCGCAGTATATAATGCACGTATGTAAATTGCTTGGTATATTCTTTTAGTTTCCGTCATATGTCACCACTAAAGATTTGAAATTATCAAAGAAACTAGTAGTATACCTTGGTGAGCACTCTACTAGAACTATCTGTCCTGAATGTCATGAAGAAATGATTACTAAAACTGCTAACAAAATTGGCTCAATGACATGGGTGTTGATCTTGATCCTGTTCATTTCGTTTCTGTGGCCGTAAGTAAATTTTGTTATGGTGACTATAATGTATATTTCAAGTTTATTTATTCACAGGATATGCTTGTTTCCTCTCTGCATAGACCAGTGTAAAGATGTACACCACTTTTGCTCATTGTGTAATACCCACCTTGGAGTGTATCGCAGAATGTAAAGCGGAAGTTTATATACATTGCAAGGATATTACATATGTTGTATTTTACATATTTACTATAGCTGCTCACATATATCTATGTTTCCAGAATGTAGTTTCACATTATGCCAGTTCACAAGATTTAGTGACAGAAGTGATTAGTAAACCTGACAGAGAAACTGCGTAGACATGCATGCTGTAGCTCTAGATAACATTCTAAATTTTTTTCTGAGTTTTGCTCTTGATATGCTTCTATAAGTATCCACTTATGTTGTATTCCATACTTCATTCTATGTTATATCCATGGAAAGATGATTGACCACAAAAACATTAGGACAGAGCTTTGTTCTGCGCGATAGGATAGACTATGAACGAATTTGTACTGCATGACAGTGTAGGCACTTGCATGCAGAGAACATGCATACACATCATTGGAGTGCAACATAAGCAGAACATTATACTACAGGTAGCCATCAGACTACAACCTCTTATAAGATCTCACCTTTCATAATATAGGAATATGTTCTAAAATCTGAGCTGCTGTGAACATGAAATTGTTCCAATCACGATCATTTGAAAATACACTAAACTCTATGGTGACTTAAGCAGTTACATCTTTATAGTGTAGCTAGCTACATGCACAGAATTTCACTTGACAAAAAAAGCACTAGTACTGTTGGATGGAATAACCTATAAGCATGCTCATAATAAGTGGGTATAGTGCTTACTTAATTGTCTATTGGCTGGGTAGCAAAACATATACTGACATGAACACGTTGAAGTGCTTTCCACACTCTTAATTAGCTTGTAACATTGTTTATGTTCCAGTCGGTTGTATACAATCACTGGACTGGACTACTGGACTCAGTTTTTTTTCTTTTAAGCACATATTTGGTCAAGTGGTAGTCGCTACTGCTACACTGAATGTAAAATATACAGGTGGACCTGTCTATCTGGCACTGCCTGTATACATCTTACATAGGATTGTGTGCAATTTTTTCATAACTTAGTTGAGTAGGTATCAGTTTCTAATCATCTGTGCAGAAGCAAATTTAATGTCAGCTACATCAATATGTTTAAATGGAAGTATAAAAACTTCTCTCTTGGAATAACTACCATTCTTCTTATCATGGGATAGTACATGTTTGTGTAGTAACCATGCATGCAGCTTGATATACAAGTAATGGTCATCCAAGTCAGCCAAATTAAGTGGTGACAGTTAACTGTGTTGCTTATCTCATCTATTGGTAACGGGCATTACAGCTGGGACAAAGTTGACAAAACTGGCATAGTCACACTGCTTTCTTTGTGTGGAGGGGAGTGGTATAACTACATGAGACTAGCAATAGCTTCAACTAATTGTTCAAATAATTGGATAAAAAGGGAAACAACCTGAGTCCACCAGTCCAGTGATTGTATACAACCATTCCAGTCATATTTAATCATCCTGATACCAAATAGTTGACATGATATATAATAGACAGTAAGTGGAGGGCTTGAGCTACACATAAACCCTGAACTGCATAATTATATGCATGTAAACATTACTGAGTACTAGTATTCCAAGATACCAATTAGGCTATAGCTACATAAAATAATTCTGTATGCATGGGGTCATAATATAGTTGGAGAAAAGAATGCACCTTTTGCATAGTTATCATTAGCTAAACGTCTATAATTATGTACCATGCACCCTCTGTCACTTGAAATTTTATGATCACGAATGGCTGTCAGATGGCTGGACAAAGCATTTAGCTAGAAAATTTACCAGTAACCCGGGGTCGTAGCTACACAGTACAACTAACTGCAAAATGTTAACCCCAGATAATTACAAACACACGTACAAATCAAAGCTTAAAGGGGGAGGGGTTGTGGAACTGCACTACCCCCCTGAGTTGTAGTCTCAGCACTAACTATACTATGGTGGCTGTTTTTCAGCTATAGCTACTATGAATAGGGCTTTCAAATACCCGTCACATGATCATGAACTAGGCTTTCCTTCCAACTTGTATTGAAACCAGCTTTATGCAGTGTCTCTACTGTTGGTACTCTGCTTGGTGCTACCATAGTAACAGGCAAAAGTCAACCATGGACATAGATAATAGAGGGCTTTCTATAATCTATGTTAGGCCATCATTATTATATTGCTTGTTTCCCGTCACCCAATGGAATAGTGTTGTTTTAGTAAGGAATTTGACTTTTTAAATAGTTTTAGTTATAGCTGTAGATAGAAAATAGTTTTGGTTAAAGTTTTAGTTTTAGTTACCATCATTAATATATTTTAGTTATAGTTTTAGTTTAAGATGTTAGATTTTTATAGTTTTAGTTAAAGCTTTAGTTTTAGTTGCCATCCTCAATATATTTTAGTTATAATTTTAGATCTTAGATTTCAAGAGTTTTAGTTTCAGTTATCCATAAGGTACCATTCAAAACAAACTAAATATGATCATTTGGTCTTTTCTGGCCAAAAATATCACTGCTGCACGTATACCCACATGGCTTTTGGATTTAGATGCAAATATGTAAGTCAGTTTATATGTTAGCTAGTTGCAATGATGTATTTAAATGGAGTTTAAACAAGGTTATGTTGGGAGGTATGCAATAATGTTACTTACTGACAGCTTGTAGTTGATGACCAGGTAGATGCAATAGGGTAAATGGGTTCCACAATGCAAAGTAGGCAGGAAACGATGAACATTATAATCAGGATAACTCAAATGTATGCATCAGAAAAAAAGTGCACAGATGGCCACATGGAAAGTTGGAAAAAGTTTGTCCCCGCCCAAAGCGAAGCCCACCCCTAGATCTAGGAGACTACATTCAAAATATCTGTATATTGTGAATATATAAGCAGTGCAAATAATAATAATAAAACAAACAAAATTAATAAATAAAAATATACATTTCAGGTTGGGGAGGATATGCACCCACATGCGAGACTCATGGGGTAGAATTCCATGAGTTGCCTCCAATTCAAAGGTTAGCTTGAGGTGTGATAGTGCAGGGTTTCATTAGGATTGGTAGGATGACGTTAGAAATTCCTGTGGCATCAAATATAGGAGAACCCTGTACAACTTACCAAAACAACCACCATCACTAGACACTGGTGGACAATGTGCCAGATGGCAAACAGTGTTTGTATTAGGAAATTTCCAGATACTTCTGTAAACTACATGTGGCCAACCTGGAATGAGATAATGTTACGATTCCAGGTGTAATCGTATAGACAAATTTATCAGCAAGAGAAGTTAGCTGTTTAAAACACTTCTACACCAACTGTTCAAAAGAGCCTGGAAGATGGGAGGCAAGATTTAATAACATCAAATTCATCCTGGGTGAAACACTGAAAGCTCTGATATACCTTCATGATAATGGCTACATACATAGAGATGTGAAAGGTTATCATACAGTACAATAGTACTGTATATTAGGAACATCAAAGGTGTGGGGGCAATCCGTGATATAATATAACCCAAAAACCTGCCACGATTTTTCCTCACAACGACATGACTGTATTGGTTGGGTAAAACCAAGCCCAAAAGTGTCTTCAGATCGACCCGAAACGTTTGCGTCAAGTTGCTACAGAATTTAGAAAAAAAAATATTCAACAGAATTTTCTACTGCCTGCCCTGCCTGCCCTGCCTGCCCTGCCTGCCCTGCCTGCCCTGCCTGCCTGCCCTGCCTGCCTGATGCCTTCAGTCAAGCGTAGCGGAAAAGTGGCTATAGCTACAGCCCTAATTTTTTCGCAGAAACGTTTCTAGTTTGCTTAAGAAAAAACCTTTGGTATATTGATAAGCATAGAATGCTTGCGCTATTGTCTTACCTTTTATCCTTCTTTACCATGGCCATCAGTGAAAGTACTACCACTGATTGTTAATAGACTACAGTACGGCTTCCATACCAGTGTATATTGCATCAAACTATTCGAATACACATGGTCGCCGGTTGCACCAAAAACACACGCGTACGAGACTTGCTGTTGATATCGATCAGAGAGAGCAACTCACGGCGAACTATATAGCAATGTGCAAGTCAATAAATATAGTTTATTTGAGCCCACATGCTAAATTAAATAGGGACAGTGTATAATGCTGCAATAAAAAGTACTAAAACAAGCTGGATCGGAGTAGTATGTAATGTCCAAATACCGTAAAACAATAAGAAGTGAATATCCCTACTGTGCTACACTCAATGCACAGTAGGGATATTCACTTCTTATTGTTTTACAGTATTTGGACATTATGTACTACTCCGATCCAGCTTGTTTCAGTACTTTTTATTGAAGCATTATACACTGTCCCTAATCTAATTTAAAATTCCAAATTTTTTCTTATATAATGTATGATAAGAGTATGTGCATGCTTTGGTAGGCATTACACACATGTGCTGCACAGCAACATTTTAATGCACATTACGCATGTGCTGCTGCTGTGATGATGCACTTATGTACATGTGTCTTGTGTAGCGTACTACATTTTGCGTGGAGTATATATTGTATGTAGGTGATGTGCATAATGTGTGTTCTTGATAATTTGTGACTGGATTTTGGAAACACTATCCAAATTGCACGTTAGAACTTTTGAGCTAAACGGTTGTAAAGAATTTAAGTCAGCATAACTTGCTAAGGATAGCAAGCTGATATATGAAATTTACACAACAGATGCATCAATCTATTACCTTTCAAACCACTTCCAGTACTTGTGGCTGCTTGTAGAGTTTCATACTAAATAAGATAGAATATCTGAGCAGTTTGACGAGCGAGTAGCATCTGATCACGAGTGCTCACAAAGGGGAGGAGGGTGGTAGGGTGGGCAAGAGATAGACTTCACAATGGAAGCAGACCACAATTGAAATTCAGACACGAGATTACAAGGCTGTGCTGGCCTCTTAGTGGCTGATATGCAACAAAGTCAACAGAAAAATTTTGGGCAACAATATAAGGCCATCTACCGGTAAACCACTGATTCTTGCCAAGCCAGGCCTTTCACAAAGCCAGAAACCACCATTCGAGCTTGCCACACCACCCAGAAAAGACATCTGACAAACCTAGCCTCTAGTAGTTTGAGTAATACGGTTGCATTGTTTAAGTAGGAATCCCCCTAAAATGACATGCGCCACCTAAAATTCCACCTTTAAAAATCATCCTAGAAACATCTTAAGTTGCAAAAATTTCCATTATAGAATAATATTAGTCTATCTAACATCACATACAGCATCAAAAACAAGAAAACACTCACAGGCAGCCGGATATAGAATTTTAAAAAATCACCGAAACTCGAATTTTCGTCTACCTGCCAGGCAGCCTGCCCATATATATGTACTTGTCTCCACCATGCCACATCTGGGATAAAGCAGCCAGCTAAAGTTTAACCACTCATAATAGACGAGTTATATCATTCTTCAAGTATTATTTGATAAACAAAATGTTATACATTGATGGAGACAGCTATATTTGCACTATTGCATAAGTCCAAGAAGGACCTGGTTATCCCAGAAACGGGATCTCTATGGGCGTGCTCACTTCAGTACTAGCTTATTTTGCATTTTTCAAATTGTAGCAAGACAAAAGTTTATTGTATGGATGAGCTATGATGCCAAGTCTCCATATGGCAGTAGTGGCCATTATCGGATTAAATACAAGGAATTGATCAGGAGGTAATATTTACCAAGTCTGAACAACTAGTCTTGTCAGCCTTGGCAAAATGCTTCAATTTCACTATATACAGGCATAATATAGCCATGTAAATGCATCATTGAATTTTACTGCCAAATTACTTCAAAATTGTATTGTAAAGTGTCCACTGCTTATTCCAGAGTCTGCAAGTTGTCAGCCGTAGGGGCTTTGGTGAACATGAAGATCTTGGTATTTGGCTGAATAGTTTGCACTAAAGGCTTGAATTGTATAAGACTAAGCTCCTGGTTTGTGCTTACTAGAGCCACCCTCATACCTCTTCGCTCTCATGCCACCCATCACCCATGCCTAATACCTCCAACTTCATTTAAATTGGTTTGGTTGATAACACCCAGTCCCTACATAATGGATGCGTGTGGAATTGTTGTAAAACAAAATTCTGGTGTGTTTAACTTTAATCAGTAAGATACAATACTCTAAACCAGCTCTTGGATCTAGCTCAGACATATCTAATTTTTGTTATCCAAAAATGTGACACTAATTCTAAGTTACAGCTATCACATATATATGGGACTGTTACTTACATAATAAAGAGACAGAAATCATTGACTACAAATGAAACTATATGAGTAATGATTAGGCATGAGGCTATTATGCTCCAAAAATTAAGCATTATGCTTTTGAGCAGTGCTCAGAAAATCACCTATTATGCTTTTGAGAATTGCCCATTATTCCCAAAATTATGCTACCATAATGCCAGTTTATTGTTGTACCAGACCATTTTTATTGATGTTTAAGCTTCCAATAGTCTTGCTGGTTGCTGTATTAGAGTATTTCGTTTCAATGTGATTGCTTTATTATAGTAAATAATATTCAGTGACTGTTCTATTAGAGTTTCTGACTGCTCTATTAGAGTATTTCGATCCTTTTTAACGGAATTGTGCAATCTGCAGATTTTCCTACTGTTAAAGCTTTATAATCACCTCAAAATGCTAGCATAATTCCTGATTCCCACACATACCTATTATGCCCGAAATTATGCCGGCATAATCGCCGCATCCCTAGTAATGATTGGGTAACAGGAAGCTGTCAGTATGTCTCCTCATCAAATTTCATGACAGGAAATAGTGTCCACCTTTGGATGGTTTCATTATCAAATAAGAGTATTCAGTTGAAACTTCATCTAGGCATGCGTCTATTATGCCGGAATAATTTCGGGAATAATAGGTACTGAAAAACATTGGGGAATATTCCGGAATAGTCGGATGAATTCTAAGAATAATTGGTACAAATTATAAGTTTTTTAACTTCATCAGCATCTTGGAATGTAGTATTTCAGGATATGTTTCATGACCACATCATCCTGCATATAGAGAAAGCTTTTAACAATGTGTTTACATGTAATTGACATGGTACCATAATGTTATTTCTTGGTTTATTAAAAGTTCATATTCTATTAATAAATGATTGTTGGGCTCTAAGTATACAATAATATTTTGGAATGAGTAAATGAAGCATTGGGGCTATGTAGTTGATGCAAAATGTGTTGTGCTAGCAATTTCGAAGAAATATTGCTTATACATAACTGCATCTGAATTTATATTATGTAATGGTTGGAACTCGAGATCGCATAATGAGCTACCATGATGGTACAAACTTGTTCCCTACTGTAGCAGTTAACAGTCATTGAGATGGGACAAAATACATGTTATTCACACTGCTCAAATTGTTACCATAACTTGCATTTCATAATCTGCTAAAACTATCCAGCCGTAAAACACATTCAGTACAATCTTTGGATAACTCATGCAGTTATACAGATGAGGTGTTGTCCAAGGCATGGCAATAATATGCAGTGCATTTTTATTAATGATAAACCCAATACTCAATTTATTATTAGTTTAGGTTTAGTACGTGAATCTCACTTTTGTAGTCTTCTCCCATAGCAACAGTGAAGCTTCCTGTATAGAAATAACGAAGCATTGCATTAAATAAATTCAACTATGTATACCTCTCTCTGTCTCAAAGCTGCAGTTTTGCCAGCACAGATAATCAAACACAGACATCCAAATGACCATATGTCAACTGCAAATGTGTACAGTGTTTCATAAGGTCCTGATAGGGTGATGACTATAAACACAACATCACCTCAGGAGCCTGATATCCTGATGTTCTTAGTGGCAGGATGGAGGCAAACTTGATCATCTGGTCAGTAGGTTCTTTTATACAAAGTCCTGGTACAGTACCAGCAGAGCCAAAGTCTCCAAGTTTGACTTGGCATCTTGATCATAATGTTGCTGGCTATAAGAGACACTTTGTCACAACTTCTATGACACCTATAGTATTGTAAATATTGCAGTGTTATAAGGTAACAGAATTCAAATTGTGATCACATTATCATGGTTAATTGGCTGCCTCTGAACTTTGACACAATTATAATACTTCATTTGTGATATTCTTCCTCTGCATGATTTAACATATGAAGCCCATCATCTACGTATTCCATGTATGTTGTAGTATACAGTTACAGAAAATTCTTGTAACTTGTTACAGTGAAACCTCACTCAGTGGCCACCTCTTTAATAAGACCACCTCGTTATATTGGCCACCTCTAGTAGGTCCCAAACATAGCTAAGCAGTACTTTATGACCTCATTAATAAGGCCACCTTGTTATTAAGGCCAAATCTTTTGGTCCCAGAGCTGGCCCTATTAATGAGGTTTCACTGTAGTATCAATTTTCAAAGTTGTGAAATCTCAGAGAAGTTCTAAATTTCTTTTCAGAAACATGGGATAGGGGAAATATCAGATAGAACCTTACAAATTATGTCATGAACACTTCACAGGATTATATGTATACTATATCACATTATGATCCTGTAATCTAGGTGGCACACTAAGAACACACTGTGTATAGCCAATAACACTTGGTCCTGTATTTAGTATGCAAAGAATGAATCTCAAGTAAAATTTCTTGGCTGTTCATAATAAGATCCCTGAATTTTGGCATTTGCAGTAGTGATATGAGATTTTGCCAATATTCCAATAACTGACATTTGATAATATTTTCAAGCCTATAAATGTAGCCAATTTGATATAGTACAGCATGTCTATCTTGTAGCAATTTTTACTAGAAATTGATTGTGAAGGATCAATTTAGCTTGTTTATAACAGCAGTATTTCTATAACAACAGCTGACAGTACACTGAAGTAGTAATAATAACATTGCAATGCAGGAAAATGCAACTCAATGCATTGTAAATATCATGAGTATGTATTTCTAAATACATATATAATAATATCTGTATCTGCTTCTTTTTTCATCATGATGTCAATCCGATACCGATATACAAAAAACACAACTGATTATGATTTTCTGATAACTGATCCGATTATTGATAAGTTTTAAAAACTACTGTAAAGTTTAGATCCTGTAGTACTATACATGAATGTAGTGCATCACCCAACTAAAGTTATTGAAGTATGGGAAGGACACACCACTTTTAAATGATGATCAGATTTCTGCACTCATAAACTACCAATAGTTTTTATGTTTTTTCCTACCCACCACCCATGTATGTTTTCAATGTGTAAAATTGGGTGCAGTTCCAGTTTCTGGAAACCAATCACTTTTAAAATTAATAGATAGATATACTCTAATAGAACAATCAGAGTAAACAAAAGTTTTCTCTCTGGCTAAGTTTATGATTAAAGAGATTGCTTATTGTACAGTTCAAGGTATCATAAATAGCTTTCATTTATCACAATCACCCAAAAAGGCTTCTCCATATTTGAACTTTAACTTTAGACTGAGATTGCATTGTAGGAAAAGTAGCTTATTGGAAACCAGCCAGCAGAGTTTCT
The DNA here is from genome assembly GCF_963678975.1 of Dysidea avara. NCBI lineage: Eukaryota > Metazoa > Porifera > Demospongiae > Dictyoceratida > Dysideidae > Dysidea > Dysidea avara. The sequence continues at coordinate 5,818,469 of NC_089274.1, read as the reverse complement.
AGAACTGCAAATATGTGACTAGAGTATTCAACCACATGAAAAATTGAAAATGCCTCCAGATTTAATCACAGGTAATCTTTAATAATTTTCTTGGGAAATGTTCTGGACATGAATGTACATAATAACTTCATCATAACTCTGCCCAACAGAGCTTTGACTAGCCTATTATGTATCACAGCTATTATGAAGTAATCTTGGAAAAGAGCAACTTATATTATAGAGTTTCATCCCTAAGAGAATCCACAACAAACACTTTTATCCTGTCCTTTAGAAAACCTCATCTCTCCCCTGGCTTTTTCCCACTTGTTTCTGATCCAAAACCAACTAATATGAAATTTCATCCATCTGATAATATGTAAGTATGTGTACATGATAATCAAATTGCTGTGGTAAAATAATTGCCAAAACGCATTAATTAGAAATTTTTGGAACTTGTGATATTTTTGTGAGTCATGTTTGGTATAATTCTAAGTTAGTGTTTTGGGGATGGGGTAATACTTCAGATGGTTTTTGGCATGAAAAATGTTTTGCAAACTTTGTTTTGGAATAATAATAGGTACTCAGTAGTCAAATGGACAATTTAGTGATACATTATAGAATTAATTATATTATCCAAATAGGCAACAGTGTAGCTACTGGCAGTATCCAACAGGAAACCACTATGGCAAGGACATAAATATCAACTTCTAAAATAAGAGCATTTGTGGTTTATTACATGCAAACAATAGTGCTATATTTTTGATAGGCCTATAGATCACCTTACCATCACAAAAGTTCACATTGATCTCAGCCTCTGAGTCTTTGTTGTATGCATTTTATCACTAATATCTTGCAGTAAGGGCTCACTAATGACTGCTGCATGCACTCCTGGTCTGCCTTCTATTCTAATAATCCTTCGGGTAATGAGTATTCTATAGCTAATAGAAACTTAATTGTGATGGATATAATTATAAGTGTATCAATTACTGCTGTTATTGGTGGTGCATGCACCTCTATCATAAATTGATTTAATCGAACTGTTGAACTGATGTATTAATATTGTTTAAGTCAACTATTCGTCTTTACTTTATAGGGATTGCTTGTGAATCCCTGTTCACATGCATACATGTATGAGTTAAGCCACACAGGTGAATTAATCAGTATAATTACAGGTATGTGTAGTCTCATTGTTTGTTCAGCAAATTCTTACAGGAGGAATATAATATCACTGTGGTTGATTTACAGTGCTATAAGAGTAGGTAAGGAAGGTGTGGATCACAAGTATTGGGTGTCAAAAATCAATCAACACCTATCCAAGCAATAACAGAATCATGATGAGATAAGCAATTCAACACATAGAGTCACAAACAGGCCAGTTTCATGTACCTTGTTCACTCTCACTGTAATAGTCATAGCTAATGACAATGATGTTTACTGTTAAAATGAACTGACAAATGACCACAATTACCATCTTGCATGATCATCATTACTGAGTCATTTTTCACAAGTGAAGCCATACTTAAAATCACTGGAATTTTATGGTAGTTGCAATAACTACCACACAATCCAGTAAATTATTGGCTTTGATGAAAACAAGTGTTTATTGCAAACAGCAAATACAGCAAAATCTGTACCTATGTATGCATGGCTGCATGTATTCAGCTTGCATGAGAACATGTACTGACACTGCATTTTGATTGCCAACATTGCACATTTGGTGTGTTTAATTACTGGGTACATCAAAGTACCCACTGGTCTTACTTGGAAATGCAGTCATAGTTATCGACACTCCTTGATCCTGTTAACTTGTAGGGACATCTGGATTTTAGTGGAATGGTACAAACCAAAACTTACAAGCATAGTAGCTATATAGATAAACATCCATTTTTGTCCTGTGATCATGAAATTAGGCATACACTCACTGTGCCTAGCTAAGTCTAAATAAAGATAAAGTAATTTAAGAAATGCAAAATTCATGTAACTATAGAAATGCCATGCATATGTACACTAAAGTCAACCATAAGGTTTTATTTTCTAACCTCATAGCTAGGTACCAAGTTCTATGTTTGTAGGAGCTCAATAATATCCTTTGCCTTATGAGTAATTCAATCTGCTGCTAGTTGTGTCTGTTACCACCTCTTATAGAAATAAACTGCCACTTGATTCAATTTTGACATTCAGTAGAACTATAATACCTACTAGCATGGTTCTACAACACTTGCAGCTTGTACATCCAACAAACAAAAGTTAATGGGCAAGCATTAAGGTGAGATGGGTGCTGCATGTGGTTTTGGCTAAGGCTTCTGTGGTAAATTATATTTTGGCACCTATTGTTCTCCTGTGACCTAGTTTATATTGACTTGTAGCTAGGGACCCGCCGATTATGCTGGCATAATTTTGAGCATAATAGGTACCTAAAAGCATTGAGCATAATGCCAGCATAATAGGTTAAATATTTGTACGATAGTGTAAATTCTTGCTGGAAAAATGACAATAGCAAAATAAGATCGATATACTCTAATAGAGCAGTCAGTAACTCTAATAGAACAATCATCAAACTGACTGTTCTATTAGAGTATATCGATCTTGTCTCTTACATGCAGGCATGCAGCAAGAATTTATTATTTGTGTTCCAGCCACTCATTTTTTCTTTCTATACAGTGTTAAACTAGTAGCAAAGCATATGAACTAAGACATGGACATTGAGCATAATCGAGCATAATAGGTAAATATTGAGCATTAATTTAAGCATAATAGGTGAATTTTTGAGCAGTGCAGCATAGCATAATAGGTAAAATTATGAGCATAATCGGCGGGTCCCTACTTGTAGCATTGCTAGTGGTAGTATTTAGTGTTAGTTAGTCTTTATAGAAAGGGAGAATAGTCACTGGAAACAATTACCCATCCACTCACCCTCTATTTGCTAGAGGTGCAGTTAGCTGCTAGAATAAATATATGTAAAACAAAAATGAAATTGAGAGGAAAATGTGTGTTTTATCGTCACTTGGGGTTAAGGTGAACACATGACATACGTTGTGCTTTCGGTGATGCACTAATTCATACAACATAATTCACTACTGAAACTGACTTGATCACTACAACATACACACAATGTCCATGACGATAACATGCAGTTCGTTTGCTTCAACCAGCTGCCTAATTTTCCCCCAAATTGTTTGATTGTGTCAGTTCAGTATGGTCTGTAGATGTCATGGTCTGCAGATGTGTGTGAAATAGTAGTGCATGCTGTATGAGGGAAGTGCGGTGGTAGGGTGGTTCGTGTAGGACTGCATGCCGTAATGTGCGCTAGGTATGTGTAAGTAATTAAGGAGGGTCATTGCACAGCACGTTAGCATGAATTTAACACGTAGCTCAGGGGCGGATCCAGGAGTTGGCAAGGGGAGGGGCACAAACAGACTAAGTTGTAAATGGTTGGAGAGCCAGTTTCTCTAGTTCAGTGTTGCATTTTTTTAAGCAACAAATAATCACCTCTTAGTAGTGTCTTACTGTTGATTTTTGCCTTTTTTGCCTTTTCAGATGGTTGTGAAGTCTTAAAAGCTGTTTAAAAGGCTCTGAATTTCTTAAACAAATGCAACACTATAATTATTTTTAGAGGCGCTTATTACGTACGAAGGTGCCGGGTGACAATTTCACAGCTAGTTTGACTTTGGTTTGCTTTGGTTTCAGTTGAATTTGTAATAAATGCTAGTAAAATGTGCATATTTTCATGAGTTTCTTGGCCTGATAAAGTTTAGTAGCTATTTTAATCAGAAGTATGACCTGTTGGCTCCTCCACAAGGTGAGGAATTTGATGGGGGGGGGGAGGGCATTTGCCCCAAATGCCCCATCCTGGATCCGCCATTGTAGCTATACATAGTATAGCTACATATAAACTAGGCACGTAGATGAAACATTTGAGAATATGCATGAAGTTGATTGAGATTAAGGCCCCACTGAAACCACACACTGAAACATTATTAACAGGTAGGTGGAATTCCAAGACAGTCCTGGCTACCACTGAAAAGGCTAATTCTGAAATTGCCAGAGTATAATTGTGTGTGGGCTCTTATAGAACCACGGAAAAGAATGCAGTTATAATTAAGCCAATCTCACTATTACGTAGCTAAACTAGTGACGTATCATCGTATGCAACCTATTATATTCTGAACTAACGGAAACTAGCTTTCTGCAATACCTCTAGCATTAATATGGTATAGACTAGCCCCTGAGCTTGTACACGCACGCCCCTGTACATTAGCTAGTAACTTTAATCAAGACAAATTAATTTTGGGGATTCCCAGGGGATCCACCTTTGCATACGTGTTGATAACTCCAATAACTGCTAGTCCTGTTTCGTCCTTACTAAGCAACCAACCGATGATCGGTCAGGATTTCACGAAGGCTTCATTTCCAGGAAGCTTATGGCATACAGGGCAAAGTTCTGCAGTGGATTAGATCTTTTCTCTCTCAAAGGAAACAGGCTGTTGTGATTAATGGTGTTAAATCAGCTACAAGTAATGTGATCAGTGGTGTGCCTCAAGGATCTGTGATTGGCCCTCTTTTGTTTTCAATTTATGTCAATGATCTTCCCAGTGTAGTATCATCCCAAGTGTTGTTGTTTGCTGATGATGTTAAGTTGTTTTGCCCAATTGTAAACCAGCAGAGTAACTTTCAATTGGAACAAGATCTCTTATTACTAAAAGAGTGGTCAATGAAGTGGTTACTGAATTTCAACATTGTTAAGACATTTGTTATGCATCTGGGTAACTCTAACCCATGTCATACATATTATATGGATGGACAACCCCTACAGGTAGTATCAGAACATCAAGACTTAGGAATAATAGTGGATTCTAGCTTAAAGTTCCATAGCCAAGCAACCTCTGCTATAAACAAAGCCAATCGTGTACTGGGATTAATCAAAAAATCATTTAACACTCTAAATAGAAAGACCCTTCCAATACTCTACAAGGCTCTGGTAAGACCTCACCTTGAATATGCTAATGTTGTATGGGGACCCAATTATATTGGAGATTGTGACAGGATGGAGAGAGTGCAAAGAAGAGCCACTAAATGTGTTCAGGATCTGTCTAGTTTGGAGTATGATGAACGTCTGGTTACCCTCAAGCTTCCTACTTTGTCATATCGAAGGCATCGGGCTGACATGATTATGCTATATAATATCTTACAAGGGAATGTTAATCTTCAACCTGAATTATTTTTCCACCTGAATTTGTCAAGTGCAACAAGGGGACATGACTTCAAACTTTTTAAACCTCATGCCCAAAAGAATGTTCGAAGTAAATTCTTTTCAGTAAGAACCATCAATTCATGGAATAATTTACCCAATTATGTAGTGTCATCTAATTCTACTGACAATTTTAAAATTTTGATTGATAACTTTTATTCTTAATGTAATTGTTTATTGTAATGAGCAGGACTCACAGGCATAATGCCTTTTTCTCTGTATTTAATAATAATAAAATAATAATAATAAAGGAAACATTCCGGGTGAGGAGAACGTAAATTAATTAGCTGTAGTTTTAGTGTGAGACCAAAAACCATAGCAACAGTAGAAGTTATAGGCTTAGATTTTAGTTTAGCCAACTTTATTGAGACACCATGATTGCTGTTCTGTGGTCTGCAGACTGGAAGCCTTGCAAGATGGTACTTCAACGAAACACACACACACAATCACATACTATACCCAAACACATCCCCATTTTAAGTTTGTTAACTGATTCCCTCATCCAAACATAACTTGAATGCAACTGGCTTGATTTCTTCACTGTTGGTCCTGATGCATGCCTTATTGTTAACCACGTGCATCATGGACTTGCCTTTGTCCCCTTTTGAGTTTTGTGTCCCATTATATCACGTAGGTGTTTATTCACAGGTAGCATGTGATAGCTTCTTGTGGCTGTCACAAGAGTCATCTGTACTTTCCACAGTGATTGCAGTGGCGTCCCTTGCACTATTCTTGATGTATATAGCTGTAATGGTTGCAACGTAGCTGAAAAGAAAGTGAAATGGGTTCTTCTCATTTCAGAAATTGATAGCCAGGAACACGTTTGCTCTTTTACTTAATATATCTGGCACCATTCTTTTCTTTGATGCAACATGTGCTGGTTCATGAGCCACAATTATGGTACAAAAAAATCAAACAAACAGTCTGAATACAACTGCAAGGAAATTTTACATTTTGAGTACATATGGAGATTATATATACATATATATATATATATATATAATATTAAAACAATTAAGCAAGGGAGCTTAAGTACAGCTATATTAAACAACAATGGCTACACTGCTTGAATCCCAACATCTTTATCTAGTGGAAACCTCTTTTTTATCCCTGGTGTGACAATTTTCATACAATTCTGTCGTGTGAACTATACTGATATGACTGCATTACAGTCACTAGCCCTGGCTACTGTGGCTATAGTTACTAATAAAAATTATTTTACTCATAGCAACATAGTTGTCTACCAACTAAAATGGTCATGCTATCCTATCCTACCATGACCTCTTTAACTATACTAACCATGTATGAAGCATGCATTTTGCATCCTGTAGGGTGTTCTGTGAACCAGTGATACAAGAAAGCTTTCAGACAGTTAAGCATGTGGATATGAAGTCAGCCAAGGTAATGACAAATTCAGATATTTCAAGGCATCTTGGAAGAAAGACCAAAGACATAGAAGAATATCAAACTATGCCAATTGCAAATAACACACAATCAGAGTGTGCAATTGTAGATGAGACAGAGCATAATATTAATAATCACAATAAGAAGATTACACTCATGTATTCTTGTGATAATAACTGGAGAGGTGACAGGCCTACTAGCTCGGTTCATGATAGTAGTTTTGACTCCATAAGATACAAACCACTGGACCAATTTCTCAGTATAGATGATGCTCACAATTCCAACAGACCAACCCAAAACATCACTGGTCATTCACAAACAAACACAACAATTGCACTATCTAGCTTAGTAGGAGTACTCAGTGACAGAGATGGTGCTAACATTGATCATCAAAATGCTTCACAGTCATTTGGTAATACAGACAATACCACTACTGCCATTCCCATGTGTACAGGTGCTGGAGATACTGTATAGCAAGAGTATCGAACAGCATATTAGCCCATATAAATAATTGTGTGGAATAACATGGATATTCAGTAACTGGTTGTTTATCTCAGTTGCCTTTTTAATTACGTATAATGGTTGCTGTCTTTAGCCCAATTTGCCCACTATATACAGCACAATATCATTAAAGGAAAAGCTGATGTTAGAGTTCCGGCACTGGAAAGCAGATCCCTGAAGGTGCATGGCAACACGCTTGCTTATCATATTCTTGAGTGAGCTGCAGTTATATCTGGTCCTTACTTTTACAATAAACTGTTGAGCAACTGGCAAGCAAGAACACCTGTTGCTACATGTGCATTTCAAACTAACTTACCATTCCACATAAGCACACAAATTATCCATGTTATTTTCTCACAATCATTTATCACACTGTTAGATACTCTTGGTTACTATTGTGTAGTTCCAGTATATGTCCTTATGTGTATGTAGATGATGATGGTCCTAGATCTATTACTAACTGCAATGGTCACAGCAGGCCTAAGTCACCAGTAACACCATTGACCAATGCTAGTGGATACAGTGATCCTATCTATCCTGTTTTATTTAAGGATGCTGTAAAGATGTATACAAAGAAACATTTTGCAGTTTTGCCTTGTCTCAGTAAATTCATGGTAAAGGAAAGATTACCAGGTTTGTCTAAAGTACAGCTAGTTCTGAAAACAAGCAGTATGGAGACGTAAATGTATTATGAAGTTTGTGATGTTTTACTCTTTTTCCATTTAATGTGAGTGTGGACACATTATTTAAGTAGTGCATTGATGTTTGCTAGTGTGCAAATGATATATACCTCTTCTGTGCAATTTTATATCAAGTATTTGGGAATTGCATCATGATGATGTCATAAGGGGTTTCCCTGGGAATTTACTGTAATAAGATGTTACTAGTGCTATCATTATGCCACAACATGTGTAATTGTGCATACATGGTATTACCTACTCAGAGTTGATGTTAGCAAGAGCTGTCTTAGTGTTAGTGATGCTGAAGTTGGTAACAGAAGACTTGATGAGAATGATTATGGTAGACCACAGCACTATCGGCAGAATTGTAGAAGTCCTGGCTATGTCGTTTTCACAGTGAGTCGTCTCCTATGTAGTTGTGTATTGGTAATTTGTTCTTGTCATACAATATAGTGCAGTGAGGTATTTAGAGGCAACATGAAGTATCCACTACCAAGTGGAAGAGCCACTGATAGCAGAATAGGAACAGGAGGAAATGGATTTGTGTTTGTTATGTATCATGAAAGAAAACAATACGCAGTTAAAAAGGTATGCATTCGGTTATTGTCATTTAGCAGCTCCAAACTCATACAAATAGAGTGGTATATATTATAAAAGTGGCCATTTTCTAAACTAGTTTTGTTTAGTATAATTCCTAACTATACTGTGCAGTGTGCATGCCTCATTGAAAGACAGTATGGCCCCAATAAAGATAGAAAATTAATTAGGCATCTCAATGTACACCCTGACCATCAATTACATTTCGCTTGTTTCATATAGGCTACATATAGTCCACCAGTAACTTGGTGTTTACATAACCTATATTCATCTGCAGAGTATTATATAATCCCTAATTCAGTCATGACTGAACTAGGGATTATAACACTCCACTAGTATCTGCAGGTACAGTGTGTATATGTGACCTATTTTTTGTTACTTTTTATTTCTATGATCCTTACTCATTTGTACAATTCAAAGTTTCCTTGCACTTGTCTGTTGCTTTTGTATCATAATTATGACTGGTACACCCAGAAATACTGCATCAAAAGAAATAATGGCATCAAAAAAAACAATAATATCATAGTAATTTTGTGTATGAGCATGTGCATTAACTATTAATCACTGAAAAGGTAAGTGGCCATTACGCTTCATTTAAACTATGTTCAGCCCATTACATAGTGTTACAAAATTAATGAAGAAAAATATGAGAAGTGTTACTCCAGTCACTACCAATTCCCTTATAAACATAACAGTCAGCACTACAGGGAGGCCATAACATGCTACCACGAATCAACATCACCTTGCACTGTCATGAAACGAAATGGGAAACAAATGATGCACATACATTGTAAATACAGCAATAATTATGCCAATAGGCACTAGTCATGCTGAAAGACCAAAAAAACTCAAGCCTGTAGCCTTAGCCAGTGCCATTATTGAGTTATGCTTATCTGAAGCCATTAGTAAGTCACGTAGCCAGCCATGCCAGTCAGTACAAAATTCCAAGAAGTTTAAACCTTCATCCTATTGGAAGCATTACTGAAAACACTTTTAGACTTAATTATGCCTGCCAAGGCGCCATGAAAGTATTATAAGGCCACAATTTGGTGGTATTCTGTTTTTCATCAGTACCCGCATGTATTTTTACTGCCGCACATATTTCCCCATTGTTCACTATACATTTGGAATTTTCTGATGAAAAACAGAATGTCACCAAATAGTGGCCTAACGCTGGTTTCTGGTCAATATTTTTTGTGAGAAAGTATGAACCTCTAAAAGTATACTGTATGCGTGTGTAGTGTGTGTAGGGGCGTAACTAGCCAGAAGATGATTGGGGGGGGGGGGGGGGGCAGGAATGCCCCACGAAACACTCAAAATCGTTCATGATTGCAAAAAGGCTAATGACCCAATGGTGGGCTAGCCAAAATATGGTGTTGTATTATTACGACTTACATAACTAGCTACTTAATTTCCTACACCCCTTGTATTGCAATTCTTTTTATGTACCTATTATTTCTGAGAATGTTTCCTGGAGTGCAATTTACATGCATGCATGTTCTGCAGTTAAAAAGCTTATCAAGACACTGTAACAGAGCAGTCACATAATATTTGGGTAACCATTTATTTAGTATAACTGACTGCTCTATTAGAGTGCAGTGAAACCTGATTATAAGGACATACCAAAAGTATCCTGACTATGAAGGTATCCTGTTTTCCCAGGTAAGTTTAAATACCTTTGGACCATTACCAAGTCTCCAGATTATACAGGTGTCCTTATTTTCAAAAGTCTTGATTAACAGGTTCCACTGTACCTCAAACTCTTTGCCCAATTAATGCTAACAATGTTTGAACACATGTGCCTTCATTAAATTTTCTGCAATGCTACAAGAAAAATATACAAATTCTAATTAACTATTGCTGAAGATCATCTGAGTGATTCTTTTACCGCCAATTACTCCTGAAATTATTCTGCATAGTAATAAGCTACTTCTTTTCCTTAAAACTATTTGTAACAATATTTGTCTATATTTTTCTTGTGCTGACAGACTGTCTACAGATCACATGAAGTCAATATTCACTCATCATTGTGTTGTGATAGTATTCTACCACTTGTGGCAGTTCTGATGGGAGAGAGACATGAGTGTCACTTGTCCAAGTTCTACTGCTTCCACTTTATGCCTAAAATGGACTTTGATTTAAGGCAAATTTTATCAGCCAGAGAAGTTGGATGCTTGAAACACTTCTACAGCAGTTGTGCAAATAACACCAGAACATGGGAGGTTGAATTCAACAATATTAAATTCATCTTGAGTAAAACACTTAATGCTCTGGTCTACCTTCATGATAATGGATATGTCCACAGAGATGTTAAAGGTGAGCATTAGGCTTTACTACTATTTTCTACTGCATGAAAAGTAGCAAATATAGGATTGTTGTTCACTGAATATCATTTTAATCTTCATCTCTTTGCATGTTTAGCTAGTAATATAATGATCAAGATGAGGTGCAAGTGTAATCCACTCTACTGTATTTGTAATTCAAAGTTCCAAGTCAAACTTGGAGACTTTGACTCTGCTGGTACTGTACCAGGACTTGGTATAAAAGAGCCTACTGACCAGATGATCAAGTTTGCCTCCATCCTGCCACTAGGAACACCAGGATATCGGGCTCCTGAGGTGATGTTGTGTTTATAGTGTTGTAGTTGGTTGATATGTATATTAACTACAGGTATCCATGCACATTACCCTATCAGGACCTTATGAAACACTGTACACATTTGCCGTTGACATGTGGTCATTTGGATGTCTGTGTTTGAATATTTGTATTGGGAAGACTGCAGCTTTGAAACAGAGAGAAGTATACATAATAATGAATTTTAATGTTTACCATGTACATACCATTGACTTTGTTTCATTGTAGGAAGCCTGTCTTTTGTTATCAAGAACTCACCCTTGTTCCAAGGAATTGTGGGAGAAAACCACAAAAGTGAGATTGAGATTTATTCAATGCTGATGCATAATACTTTTTTATGTTTTGTATGTGCTATGACAGATCAGCGAGTTAGAAGCAACAAAACCATTTGTACATGAGAAAAGCTTGGTGAATATTGTTAGAGAGTGCTTGCAAGTGAATGCTGCTGATAGGCCTTCAGCTAGAGATGCACTGAAAATACTTAAATCAACTGAAATTATATAAGAACCAATCATCAATATAATTATTTGATTTTTACTGAAGTGTCAATACAGTATTTGCTGTATATTAGAGAGATCGTAAAGGTTTGGGTTTTACTGGCCAAAAATATCACCCTAAAACCAGCTTCACAATACCTTTATGGCATCTTGGCAGTATTGGTTGGGTATAACCAAGAGTTCTCCCTCTCTATATTATGAACTCTTGGTATAACCAAGCCCTAAAGTGCCTTCAGTATGATGTGAAGCACTTCCAAAAGTTGCTACAAATTTATAAAAATTACTTAGTCTCATTTGGTGGAATTTCAACTGACTATCTTCCTGCCTGCCTCACTCACTCACTCACTCACTCACTCACTCACTCACTCACTCACTCACTCACTCACTCACTCACTCACTCACTCACTCACTCACTCACTCACTCACTCACTCACTCACTCACTCACTCACTCACTCACTCACTCACTCACTCACTCACTCACTCACTCACTCACTCACTCACTCATGCCTTCAGACACCAATAACAGCTAAGGCTACAGGCTTGATTTTTCACTGTTCTCAGCCTGAGACGTGCCTTTTGGCATACTGCAGTACATACAATGGATACTTCATGGACTTACTGTACATGTGTCCTCCATTTATCTTTGTTGACAGCACAAGGTGTTGATTCACTGTAGTACTGCATAATGGTTTCCCTATATTTGATGGGAATCATCTGAAATTTCTGTTGTGACTGATTGGCTGCAGAGGTCTTTCTCCTAGTGTTTCTTTGTTTGCAATGCTGTGTAGTGGGCTGAAAATGCTTGAAAACAAAGCTTCGCTATTTCAGTAATTGATATTGAGATACGTGTTCAGACAAAACTAAAAGCCTGCAGCTGGTACCATTCTTTCTGTTCTAATGTGTATGCATGGGTCCACCAGTCATTAAAAGTAAACAAACAAGTATAAGGAAAAGTTAAGTTCAATTAGGGACCATTATTTGTCTGCATGTGTGTTTCTACCATGTTTATCATTATCTATCTTTAAACAGTAGTTGAAAACATTAATTTCTCAGCTAATTAACATCATGATAGCAACATTGACACTTCAATTAAGTAACACATAGCTTAGTTACTGTTAAGTGTAATGTATACGCAATGTAATATATGTGCATGCATTTATCCTCAAACTGAGGCTGCACATTATTTAATAAATAAATAAAATAGAGTAAGTCACTTTTGTAACTTCAATTCTTTGTGATGTTAACTATACTATTGAAATAATTAACCTGGGTGTCAGGAAGTGTGCACTTATTGTTTTTTGTTTGCACTATAGCTATAATACTTCCTTAAATTATTCAGTTTTTCATAGATCAAAGGACAAGTACTACTAACACCACATAGTTTGCACTTGTGTTGACACTTTGTTCAGCATTCTGCTATTACACATCATTTTACTACTGCCTTGTATACACATATGATGACATAATACTTCATGTACATAAATTTACAAACGTTAATGCTTCATTCCTAATACATTGAATGTGGAATCTAAAATGGTCATGCACATAGGGCAGGTACTACAGTGGCACATTTAAGGCCATGATATAGAATACTTTCATATTTCGCTGCATTGCATTGCAAACCACAGAGCCATGGTTATACATATGTGGCAACTAAATTAGATGATGATGAATATCATGTTTGGTTAATTGCCTTACATACTGTATTGCCAGGACAATGCATTGTAGTCATAGTCCATGGCGATGGGACTTTTGTGTGTCTGTGTAATAGCTAGGTTCTCTTTTACATTAGGGGTACTATTACTGGCTAGCACACTATATGTACAAAAGTACTGTACTATTACAAGTATTTATAACATTTAATTTTATCTCAAAATTATGAATAAGGAATGCCATCGGTGATGATTTTTATGCGAGAAAATCAACTGAAAAGTTATCCCTAAGTTATGCAGGAAAAGGAAAGCAACTGTGGAAAGGATATAAAATCTTAAATATATACCCTCCTATAATTGTGAGTGACAACTACACTGCAGTACTTAGGTTAAGGTTGCTTTAAAAATGGCACACAAAACTGTCAAAAATATTAATTCCCTCAGATTCAACCTCAGATAGTTTAATACTTTAAATGCCTTAAAATTGTACCCACACAACCTTAAAGATGCACTCAGATTCAGTCTCATATGATCAAAAAAATCCTGGGTGCTTATACAACTATCAAAAAATCCTACATAGTGAAAGCTATACATAAGAATCTAATTTTATCTACCAGTAGTTTCTTGTATTAAGCTGTTCTCAAAATAGCACTGTTGCAGCTAACTGTCACTAGCAGCCAGGTAAATACATTGGTAATTAAGAGAAGTACATCATAAACATGTAGCTAGTAGGGTATGATGTTGCAGTCATTATGTCCACATAACTTTTGGGAATAATTATTAATAGTTTGTGTAGAAATCAGGATCAAATTAGACTGGAATCTTTATACAAAAAGCCTAGAAATAGGAAACTTTCTGTATACACAATGAATAAAAATCAATGTGCTCTAAGAGAGAATAAACGTCTTAATGATTAAGACAAAACATACATTACAAGCATACAGGGGCCTAGACACAGGGGTACCATGTGCTGATGGATCAGTACAGGAGCCCTGGCAAGACTTACATTAACTAAAGGTAAATTAAATTACAATACACACACACACACAAAAAAAAAAAAAAAAGCTATATCTACAGATATGTAATACTTAAAGTTTACCTAAGGTGGTCTAAAAGATCCCAGCCCGGGGAGGCTCTAGAGTTAAAAATTCTGTAAGAACAGGACACAGCAATGCGAGCTGCCTGCTCAAACAAGGATCTTATGGTTTTCTTTGGCACTTCACAAGCAGTAGCCATTTGAGCAATTGTTTCTGACAAAAAGTGGCCTAAACAACCAATTTCAATTGGAACAAGATTGACAGTTAACCCAGAAAGCTGGAGGTCATATTGCAAGGAGCTATATCGATCTTCCTTTCTAGCTCTAGCAGCAAGAAGATGTTCCTGGGTATTAGTTGGTACTGTCAATTCGAACAAACAAATGGAATCATTAGAAACCAATACCAAGTCAGGCCTGCTGAGGGTGGAGGAAAGATTGGTTGGGATGGTACTAGGGGGGCTGGAACTAGCTAGATAACCTGGAAGGTCAGCGTAAAGTTTGAATGTTTCAGGTAAATGCTGTTGGAGCCCATGAACAAGGACCTGTAAAACTGAATCATGTCTCCATGTATACCTGCCTTGATCTAGAGCAGCAGGACAGCCAGTCAAAATATGGTTTGTTGTGGGTTGAGGAGCTTGACAAAGAGCACATCTAGGATCAGTAATGATGTTCCATCTGGCCAGGTTCATAGGGGTGAAATAGTGAGAAAGCATAAGACTAGTGATGTGTATACAACTGCAACTTGTCTACTAATCAACTTATGAGCATTAACAAAAGATGATGGCATATAATTATAGTTCATTCCTAAATAAATGTATGTACTAATAGAAAATTGGTACAAGGACAATTTATGAGATACCAGCTAGTCAACCAGACTGAGTTTTATTATATCTGATTGCAAAGCAAAGCTGCTCATAATGACTCTCACTAGAAATGTTTAAACAAAGATGTAACTTGTTCATCGATTTTATACTCTGCAGAGTTCAGATAGATAATTAAGTAGCATTCTCTCATGCATGATGCCGCACTACCACAGTGTCACTGTAAAGTAATTATAATAGCTGTGTAGTAGCATGTCACTTATACTGATTGTAATGTGATAATTCATGAACCATATTATATTGGTTAATTAAATTTGTGAGACCTATAACAGTGTTGCAAGCAGGGACATGATGATGATCTATCAGCTTTTATGCAATAATCTTAACACAGATGCATTGGATTTGTCAATCAGCAACAGCTAGGAATTACAACTACAAATTATTTAACCTGTAATGAGAGTCAGATTATCATAATGAGAGTCAGAATCAAAGTCAAATTATTTAACCCATATTGAGAGTCAGATTACAAGAGTCAGGTTATCATTTTTACTGTGAAAGCCATTAAAAATTAGAATAACATGCAGTTGCATCCTCATTTGATGATTTAAAAATTTACTTGACTGCAGCTTATCTACCTTTTTGTATGATTATCAGTTGATTCCTTGTTATAACTGCATAGTTCTTGTATACGTATTGTAATTATTAACATTTGTAAAAGATCAGGCTTTACTGAGCTTCCCCTGTACACCTAATACTATGTATGTATGCATAATTATTTGTGTCACAGTTATGACTCTGGCTAGTGCAGCCAGGTTCTCCACTCCTCATCTGTGCTGTAAAGCTACTATGAAAATTAGAATAAGTACTAAGTATAGCAGCTGGATACAGCACTTAGCTTTGATGATACGTATGATTAAAACTATACTGTCAATTGTGAATGGGTATATGTTGTGTAAAATAGTTATATTGCAACTTTTTATAAAAATAGTGGGCAGCTAAACCATATAGGCACAAGCACAGAAAAACTTCAATTATTGTATGATTGTGATATTATAGATCGAAATATAATAGTTCTAGGAATTATACTTGTAGAGTAGTATTTCCAAATTTAGCAGTTCTAAATTGCATTAATGCATGGTAGTTCTAATGTACTTTAATCATAATAAAACAATGTCCATTTGGTTCCACTTGGCGTACTTAGAGATAATAAGTCACTCTCTAGGGTTCCTATGGATACAAATACATGAAAATAGTAAGAAGAAAATGTCCTGACCTCCTGGCAGGCTCCTGTAAGCGTTCGAGCATTAATTGGATGGCTGCAGGTTCGAGGCTGCCCAGGTCCAGTCATGGATTTTTTCTTCTTTCTCCTACTTTTCAAACATACTTAGTCAAGTAAATATAAACATCTTAGGTCTTTATAAGGCCTTCTGGTATGCGGGCTCTGCCTTTACCAAGTATTTTAATCATAATAATGCACGAAGGTTAAATTATGGTCACAGGGAAAGATGCAGCTTAACCTAAAGCAGACCAATAAACTCCAGAAAATCAAGCTAGCTACTATTAATATATCCTTACATCTGTCACTACCAAGATTTGTGAATTTATGGACACTCTTAATAGTCACTCATCATTTGATGTGTATAATAGTGGATGTGGTGGACCAACAGTTCTGCTCCTGCATTCTAGCTAGTAATACTTCCCAGTTTTTGTACTTGCCTTAACTCAGTACTGTTACTACCATATATTGAACCCTTGGTTTTCCACTTGTAGGCAGTCAAAATGCATGACCAATATTAACTGCTCTAAAATTCCTTATCTGTTATTGTCATAAGTTATTATTATGTATTTAGTGTTAATTAGTTAACTATACATTATAAAATGCCTCATAGCAATCTAAGAGGACAACTTGCTCTATGAACATAGATATCTAATACTGATGGTAAATGATATCAACTATGTACTGTACAGAATGGGAACAACTATGGCAGCTGAGATTTAATGCTATATACATGATGCACTATAAACAAGATACACAAGAGCCACTAATTATTCATGCATGACATGAATAATTATGAGCTGAACAATCAAAAGTTAACTAAAGACATAAATGAGTATTTGTTGCATATAACAAAAGTAGCTACGAGAAGGTTTAGTAATTGTTCAGCAGAAGCCATATCATCCTTATATTTAAAAATGGCCAGCTATATAGATGCCTCAAATAGACCAGCTGTGCCTATGCTATTGCCTCTATGGAATACCTTTCACTAATCTATAGGACTCAGCTTACAGCACTGTTAACTCAGTGACAAACAGCAAGATATATGGATTACAATAGACAATAAATAGCTTAGTTATTCCTACAACAACTTTACAACTGAACTCACTACTCGCTACACTTCCTGGTTCAAATATGGAATGTGAAAATGATGCTTCAAGTGACAACACTCTGCAAGACTACCACTTCTTGTAAAGTCTGTTTCTTTCCTTAAATAAGGGGTTCAATTCATAATTAAACCAATCTGACTTTCATCTTCTTGTTCTACCAAGCACTGCCTTAGCATACTCACAAAATGCTGACCTCATTGGATTCCTTTCCATTACTGTTCCATTCTTCCATTAGTCTTTCAGCTTCTGAGCCACTGTCTCCTCCTGATACAATCCTCTAGTAGTTATATCAAAGTTCTTCATTCTACACATTTTCATTGTCTCTCCTAATCACGCAGTAACTTCATTCATAACATCTGTTACACACATACCTAATGCATCCAAACATAGCATATGCATTTTGTGACAAGACTGATGTTGCCAAGTTGCCTTGTGGAATTCCTTGTTCTTGAACCAAGTGTTGCACACAACCATTTCATTCACAGAAAGAAAAGCAACTCTTTACCTGGTTCACTGAGATTACCATATCCATGAGAATCCCTCACGTCATGCCATTCATCATCCACACTCAGCCTCAATCCCAGATGCGTGTGCATTAAAATCTCCAAGTATAACACATACTTCTCTTGTTGCAATTTCAGAGAGTGCTTGCTGAATGGTATCTTTCTCTTGTCTTTTAGCAGCAAAGGTAGGGCCATAAGAAGAGAGCACATAAATCTATGTAGTCATGAGGATGATCACCAGTTCTGATGGAAACTGATAACTCTTGAGCTTCAAGCCTTCCATCTGCCTTCTGCTGGCCCATCGAGCACAAGAGCAATACCTTCACCTCTTTATCTTGTACACTCACTACGTGCCTACCAGATATCAGTACAATACTTTTTCTCTACTTCATTATTTTTGAACCACATTGCTTGTAAAGTTGCTTCTACTACATTATATTTCTCTAACTCCTTTACAACTTGAACATTTTTTTATCTTCTGCCCCAATAACCTCTTAATCTTGTCTAACTGTCTCTATGAATATGATTATACATTACTTTCAGTACAACAACATCATCACTAGAAGGTTGCTAATGTGTTAATGTGGTTTTTCCTACTACTACTTGGCCATGGTATGGCTGCTAGCTAACAAGAAAATGGTTTCCAGCTATGCTGAATAACCAAATTAGATGTCAATAATATGATGTAATAAAGTGTATTTAATTGCGAACAAATTTTACTGAACTTTTAACATATAGGACTTTTCATTATCATCATCATCATTCATCATTGTTCAACTATCTCTCTAGGAACCTGCAGGCAGGCAACAAATTAGCCTGTGGCACAGGGAGTCAGAAACCTGAACCTATAAGCTAGCCGAATGCAGAAAAATTCATGTGACTCCGTAAAAATAAGTATTAGAAGATTATGATTCATCATTGTGACATCATGTCTGCATACAAATCAAAATATAAGTGTGATTGGGTCAGTAGCTACAGTACCTTAATTCTTCGTAGTAGTTTCTGGTGGTAGAAATGCAGTTTTCTGTTCAATTTATCAACACTTTGGAGTCCCACCCACAAATTAATTTATTTATGCATAATTACAATTCATTCATTTGAAGCTCAATTAGAAGCTTTGTAATTGAGTCAGGCCACCTACAACAACTGCCACAGGAGTGGTACTGATCAGCTTTCAATAGGTAGCCATCAGTACCAGAAATGCTGGATGCACAATGCCACTATAGTTAGCTTGCCTACACTATCAAGGGCAGATCTAGGGAGATGCATGGGGGTGCTGAAGAACCCCTCAAATTTAAATGTGCAGCTAGAAGCTACAGTACAGGTGCAATTGCATCTAAACCATACATGGGCAATGAAAAGATAGAAAGAGCAAGAAGTGAAGAGCTATAATCTCTTTTAGGAAGGGTTAAAATTATTAGTAAAACTGCCATAATTGTATAGCTTCTAAAACCTGAACAGTCAACTACTCCAATAGAATATCATCACTGAAAGCAATAGAAACAAAGACCAGTGTGTAAGCAGAAGTTGAACCACTTCTTTTTTACCTGTGCATGTGCCCTGCTATGTACGTATATCATCATTACCAAACATCCTGACCTACCAATTGTTTAATAGTTACAAGTTTAATTGCACCGTGAATCACAAGTCTTTTTAAAGGTGAATAACTTCTGTGTATATCAAGACACACGGTAGTGTGTCGTGCGGCCCAAGAAGCCGGCGCGTAACACCCGTGAGTATATTGACAGGAAGAAAGAAAACGCAATTTTCGCACCTCCGTAGCTCTGTGTTTCCTTGATGAAACAAGACGATTTTTGCTGTGGACATGCCCCCCAACTGCAGCACTCTACATTCCAAATTTGAGCGAAATCGCTTCGCGCGTTCCCGAGATATGCGACTTCAAAAATTGGCTGAGTTTCTTCGTTTTTTTTCTTCTTTTTCTTCTTATTTTTCTTTTTCTTGTCGCACACTTACAAAAACTGCTATAAAACTCGAACGCGTTATCCGATTGCCTTGAAATTTGGCACACAGAAGGGGGATATAAAGGCGCATCTCGGTACCAACTTTGGCTGGAATACCATAAACAGACAAAGAGTTATGAGCGATTATGCACGAAAAATAACACCAATATGTTGTCACGCCTACAGGGTAAACCGCGTATGGGAAGAAGCTGAAAATCGGTGGGTGAATAGGTTAACTATTGAACCTCAAACCTTTTGTGGTTTGAAAGAAATCGAGCTAAAAACCAGGAAGATACAGCGAAAAAATCAACAGTGTGTAACAATTACGCAATCGAGATTAGCTATTTTTTAATATTTTAATTTTATTATTATTATTATTATTATTATGCTTGCCACGCCTACCAGGTAAACCGCTTGAGGTAATGCTTTCAAAATCGCTGTACAGATGGAGTTATCATCTTAGAAAGGCTCTTCAATGGTGTAGAAGAATCAGACTTAAAGCCACGGAGTTTTAACACGAAATCCAACTTGGTGTAGCAAGTGCGAGATCGAGATACTCTAATAGAGCAGTCATCCTAATAGAGCAGTCACCCTGAACAGAATTCAAGAGATCAGTTAGAAATAAGTAACCTGTATAGAGATCAGCTACAAACAAATCACCCTGTAGAGAGTTCAGCTACAAACAATTCACCCTATTAAAACATCAGTTAGAAGAAGATTTCTTGTAGAGAGTTCAGATACAAACAAATCACCCTGTTGAAAGATCAGCTAGAAAATGTCACCTTGTAGATACTTCAGTTACAAAGAAACCACCATGAAGAGAATTCAGCTACAAACTAGTGACCCTGTAGATACATCAGCTAGAAGAAGTTACCTTGTAGAGAGTTCAGCTACAAAGAAACCATTCTGTAAAGAGCTCAGCTGCAAACAAATCACCTATACAGAATTCAGCTACAAACAAATCACCCTGTAGAGAGATCAGCTAGAAGAAGTTACCTTGTAGATAGTTCAGCTACAAACAAATCATCCTGTAGAGAGATCAGCTAGAAGAAGTTACCTTGTAGATAGTTCAGCTACAAACAATTCACCCTGTACAGAGCTCAGTTAAAAGAGGTTTCCTTGTAAAAAGTTCAGCTACAAACAAATCACCCTGTAGAGAGATAAGTAAGAAGAAGTTACCTTGTAGATCGTTCTGCTACAAACAATTCACCCTGTAAAGAGATCAGCTAGAAGAAGTTACCTTGTAGAGAGTTCAGCTACAAAGAAACCATCATGTAGAGAATTCAGCCGCAAACAAATCATGTATAGAGAGTTCAGCTACAAACAAATCTCCCTGTAGAGAGATCAGCTAGAAGAAGTTTCCTTGTAGAGAGTTCTGCTACAAACAAATCACCCTGTAGAAAGATCAGCTAGAAGAAATCACCTCGTAGAGAGTTCAGCTTCAAAGAAACAATCATGTGAGAGTTCAGGTACAAACAAATTGTCCTGTAGAGAGATCAGCTAGAAGAAGTTACCTTGTAGAGAGTTCAGCTACAAAGAAACCATCATGTAGATAGTTCAGGTACAAACAAATCACCCTGTAGAAAGATCAGCTATAGAAGAAATCACCTTGTAGAGAGTTCAGCTACAAAGAATCTATCGTGTAGAGAGTTTAACTACAAACAAATCACCCTGTAGAAAGATCAGCTATAGAAGAAATCACCTTGTAGAGAGTTCAGCTACAAAGAAACCATCATGTAGAGAGTTCAGCTACAAACAAATCGGCCTGTAGAGAGATCAGCTAGAAGAAATTACCTTGTAGAGAGTTCAGCTACAAAGAAACAATCATGTAGAGAGTTCAGCTGCAAACAAATCACCTGTAGAGAGTTCAGCTAGAAACAAGTCACCCTGTAGAGAGATCAGCTAGAAACAAGTCACCTTGTAGAGAGTTCAGCTAGAAGAAGTAACATTGTAGAGCTACAAAGAAGCTACCATGTAGAGTTCAGCTGCAAACAAATCACCCTGTAGAGAACTCAGCTACAAACAAATCGCCCTGTAGAAAGATTAGCTAGAAGAAGTTACCTTATAGGGAGTTCAGCTATGAACAGATCACCCTGTAGAGAGTTCAGCTACAAACAAATCATCCTGTAGAGAGTTAAGTTACAAAGAAACCACCATGTAGAGAGTTCAGCTGCAAAAAAAAATCAATCACTCTGTAGAGAGTTCAGCTAGAAGAAGTCACCTTGTAGAGAGTTAAGCTGCAAATAAATCACCCTGTAGAGAATTCAGCTACAAACAAATCACCCTGTAGAAAGATCAGCTAGAAGAAGTTACCTTGTAGAGAGTTCAGCTACAAAGAAACCACCATGTAGAGAGTTCAGCTGCAAACAAATCACCTGTAGAGAGTTCAGCTAGAAACAAGTCACCCTGTAGAGAGATCAGCTAAAAACAAGTCACCCTGTAGAGAGTTCAGCTAGAAGAAGTCACATTGCAGAGAGTTCAGCTACAAAGAAACTACCACGTAGAGAATCCAGCTGCAAACAAATCATCCTGTAGAGAGTTCAGCTAGAAGAAGTCACCTTTTAGAGAGTTCAGCTACAAAGCAACCACCATGTAAAGAGTTCAGCTGCAAAAAACTCAATCACCTTGTAGAAAGATCGGCTAGAAGAAGTTACCTTGTAGAGAGTTCAGCTACAAAGAAACCACCATGTAGAGAGTTCAGCTGCAAACAAATCACCTGTAGAGAGTTCAGCTAGAAACAAGTCACCCTGTAGAGAGTTCAGCTAGAAGAAGTCACATTGTAGAGAGTTCAGCTACAATGAAACTCCCATGTAGAGAGTTCAGCTGCAAACAAATCACCCTGTAGAGAACTCAGCTACAAACAAATATGCAGTGAAAAAGATCAGCTAGAAGAAGTTACCTTGTAGAGAGTTCAGCTACAACGAAACCACCATGTAGAGAGTTGAGCTACAAACAAATCACCTGTAGAGAGTTCAGCTAGAAACAAGTCACCCTGTAGAGAGATCAGCTAGAAACAAGTCACCTTGTAGAGAGTTCAGCTAGAAGAAGTCACATTGTAGAGAGTTCAGCTACAAAGAAACCACCATTTAGAGAGTTCAGCTGCAAACAAATCACCCAGTAGAAAGTTCAGCTATGAACAGATCACCCTGTAGAGAGTTCAGCTACAAACAAATCACCTTGTAGAGAGATCAGCTAGAAGAAGTATCGCCTTGTAGGGATTTCAGCTACAAACAAATCACCTGTAGAGAGTTCAGCTACAAAGAAACTATTCTGTAAAGAGCTCAGCTGCAAACAAATCACTTGTACAGAATTCAGCTACAAACAAATCGCCCTGTAGAGAGATCAGCTAGAAGAAATTACCTTGTAGATAGTTCAGCTACAAACAAATCACCCTGTAGAAAGATCAGTTAGAAGAAGTTACCTTGGAGAAAGTTCAGCTACAAAGAAACCATTTTGTAAAGAGCTCAGCTGCAAACAAATCACCTGTACAGAATTCAACTACGAACAAATCACCCTGTAGAGATCAGCTATAAGAAGTTACCTTGTAGATAGTTCAGCTACAAACAAATCTCCCTGTAGAGAGATCAGCTAGAAGAAATTACCTTGTAGAGAGTTCAGCTACAAAGAAACCACCATGTAGAGAGTTCAGCTGCAAAGAAATCACCCTGTAGAAAATTCTGCCAGAAACAAATTGCCCTGTAGAAAGATCAGTTAGAAGAAGTTACCTTTTAGAGAGTTCAGCTACAAAGAAACCATTCTGTAAAGAGCTCAGCTGCAAACAAATCACCTATACAAAATTCAGCTACAAACACATCACCCTGTAGAGAGATCAGCTAGAAGAAGTTACCTTGTAGATCGTTCAGCTACAAACAATTCACCCTGTAGAGAGAGCAATTAGAAAAAGTCACCTTGTAGAGTGTTCAGTTACAAAGAAACCACCATGGAGATTTCTGTAATCAATATATGTGACCGGATTTGCGAAAAGGGGTCTTCCACACACATCCAATTCCGTAAATGTTGGAGACCATAACTCAGTGTTCAAGTAACATATTAACCTGAACATTTCACCATGTATTCAGCTATAGTGGTGCTCACCACTGCCCAAATATCAAGGCAATAGCTCTTTCCAATCTGAAGTTATCAATTGTCAAAGTTGGCAAATTGGACCCCTTTTCGCAAATCCGGTCACATATGTATTATACAGTATATATAATTTGTACATTTACTGATAAAATATTTAAAGTACATCTACTTCATCTTTTCTTCTTCCTGTAGTAAAGAAAAAAACATAGGTTAAAAAAGTCCCAAAGCTGGCCATAGGCCGGCTTTGGGGTATACAAATACAAAAAGAAATGAAATCTAATCCAAAACAGCCAAGCTGTAAAAAAAGTGTGCGGCCCTCAGAAAGGCTATGGTGAAAAAAGATGTGAAATCCAAGGTGGCGGCCAAGAAATGGCTGTGATGGTAGGTTAGTGGTAAAAATTTTAATAATGACAATTCAGGTGAATTTTTGTGCAGCAATTCACCTGAATTGTCATTATTAAAATTTTTACCACTAACCTACCATCACAGCCATTTCTTGGCCGCCACCTTGGATTTCACATCTTTTTTCACCATAGCCTTTCTGAGGGCCGCACACTTTTTTTACAGCTTGGCTGTTTTGGATTAGATAGTCAGTTGTAGCTACAAACTTGATGCTTACTTCCTTTTGCAGTAATCGTAAAGTATTGATTAAGTTAACAGGGCTACAACATCTAGGGGTTGCACCCTTACTTGATCAAGCTGCACGCTGTACACACTGTAATGCATGTTTTTAATAATTATTTAGGTAGGCAACAAGCTAAGTGATGTATGTATGTACATATGTATGTACAGGTGCCAATCAGTTTTATAGAAGCACACATTATACATACTATACATCAGTTCTTTATCATTCAATCATTCAATGATAAACGTACACCATCACACCTTAATTTCCAAATTTCCAAAGGAGATACTTAACCACAGTATGAATCAGGAATTCCCAACCATATAATTTCCCTTCCCTGGTGAAAATAAATTGAAAACTCTTTGAAAGCATATAGATTCAGTAATATTGTTTGTCATGTGGTAGTAATGAATAGCATCAGTTTAGGTAATAGAATTAAATATTTTGCAGCCTCCAGAAGCACTCCTAGACCCTTTGAAATTCAACTTTGAACTCAAACTATACTTAGGGTTTCCAACTTAAAATGGGAAGGTTTTGGATGATTATCACAGAGACTGAGATGAAGCAAACAAGTACTAAGTATCAGCATGATTTTAACTGACACGTTTAAATAGCCAAAAAGTAGCCACGTGACTAATAAGCTAGATACAAATAGGAACATGCCTCTTGTCATCATTGCTTCTGGTGATTTTCACACAGACTGACCTTTAAGATAAAGCAAACAACAGTTAATTCATTATTAAACTGTCTATTATATTCAATTAATATTGGTGTAGTTTCCCAAAAGTGGTCACATGATCAACAATCCCACATCAGCTGTATTGGATGTGTTCATGCATGCTATAGTAGCTACTACAAGATTAAGATGTATTCATTGAGGTAATATATAATTGTACCTCATGATCACCCAGCAATAAAATGATATTCGAATAGACTTTCCAATGCAGCTATTGGTCACGTGACCACTTTTTGGATATTTAGCTACATGTTTTAAAATTATGCTGATATCGAATGCTACAAACAATTCAATAAAGAGTTATCATTTATTTGCTTTATCTTACAGTACAGTAGTACTGGTACTGTTTTGTTAGCAATCATGAAGGTTTTGGCTTTTCTGGCCAAAAATATCACCCTAAAATCAGCTTCACAATACCTTTTTTTTATTTTTAAAAATTATTAAGGCTTTACAGCACAAGTGCTGAATGTTTGTAGGACAGCTGGTCCTATACTGCCTGTTTACAGTTGTTACGTAAGTGTGTTTGAAAAGGTGGAGAAAGGGAGGAAAATCCATGACTGGACCTGGGAATCCTTGAACCTGCAGCCATCCGATTAGTGCTCAAATGCTTACAGGAGTCTGCCAGGCAATCAGGACATTTTCTCTTTGTAAATTTTATATATATGTATCCATAGGAACTCTAGAGAGAGTGACTTATTATCTCAAAGTACCCCATGTGGAACCAAATGGACATTAGTTAGACTTTCAAAAATCGCTACAAAATTTTTACTTATTTGGTTTAGCAGAGTTTTCTACTGACTGACCAACTGACTGACAGACCGACAGACTGACTAACTGACTGATGACTGACTGGTTGACTGACTGACTAATGCTGTCAAATATTTGCAAAGTAGTGGAAGCCAAATAAAGCAGTTGATAGCTATATATATATACATACAACTAGACTATAGTGGCTATACATTATAGTATGTTCGTATTGAGCTGAACCCTCAAAAACATTTAATAACTCATGGATGCAATTATACACGATCTTGAAATTTGGCTCATTTGCAGTACTGCTTGATCCACTAAAAATATTTCAAAATCTTGTTGTTCAAATGTTTGACAATATTTACGGCCAATCAAAATTTTCACAATACATTTCCTGTGGAGAAGCCATATAAGTACAGTGTCCATTAGAGCCCTTTCCAGCACTTGTAATGGAGCCAAACAGTACGTGTCTGTTGTTGACACCTTTGCTGTTACCAATAATCATCTGGTTGGCAGAAATGTTAACTCTGTTGAGAAAAAAATCCACTTTTAATTTTTAGCTGTTTTTCAGGGCTCAGCTCAACGTGAACATACTATAGAGTTGTGGCCTGGACCATGCAAATGTACATAACCGATTATTGACTTCCTACAACTGATTGATTAACCAATTAATTGACTTAATGATTATTTTTACCTATTTCAATGTAATTTTGTACATCAACAGTGTTTTTTTAATCAAACATGCTGTTTGACATAAGAAGTAAGGAGATTTTTGATTTGTAACTGACTCCTAACAAATAAACAATAAACAGCCTCCTCACTCACTTTAATACACTTTTTATGACTAAAACTGTAAACAATTCTGTGGCCATGTGATCCAATTGTATAATAGGTTGTTGCATACATAGCCTGATTATCAATCACCCTCAACAATAACTGATTGATTAACCGATTATTGCATAACTGATTTACAGCCCTACTACACATACATAGTTAGTAGCTTCAGCTGCAGCATGTAAAATGTGCTCTTAGGAGGTATGTTACAAACTATTATGGCAACTTTAGACCTGCTCAGAAATTGCCAAAAATGGCAATTTCTGGCAACCAAAAGGTGCCAACTTGGCAACTTTTGAATTGCTCACATTTCTGAGAAGCAAAAGTTGTCACTTCTGGCAACTTTTTAACTGTTCATAATTGTCATATTTGGCAATTTCTGCATGAGTAGGACAAAAATTGTTAAAACTAGAAACTGCTTATAGTTTCCAAAATTGGCAACTTCTGTTTTGCTTTGAACAACTACAAGATGGTGCTCAAAGCTACCACTTCTGGTGATAGAAACAGTGTCACTGCTATGATTAACTCACTTATTGGCCTTCCCTTGCTTTACGTCGTACCTACTAAACTAATTAAAGTAATTATGTTTTACAAGATAGTAATATCTCATTGTTGTCCCATCTATATCATTAACTCCAATGTCCACATCCACCAGGGGTCACTCACTCACTCTCAACATTTTAGAACACCATGCCAAGATTAACATTTACCTTTTCTCCTTCTTACCTTCAGCTATTAAATTATGGAACAATCTCCCAGAAAACATAGTCAACTCAGGGGCGGATCTAGGATTTTAGAAGGGGGGTGTTAACAATTGTTGGTTGGCTAAGAAAAGTGAAACTGGTTACATCTAGCTATTCAGCATGCTCTATCTAGGGGGGTCTGGAGGCATGCCCCCACAGAAAAATTTTGCAAATTTAGCCTATTCAGTATTAAAATTTGACAATATTTTGACTGAAAAATGATGCCACTTTGTTTAAGTGATTCATAATGCTTGTAATTAAAACATCATGGGTGTAATAACATTATATTGAAATGACACCATTATTCCAGAACAGTTGTAACAGCTACTAGCTGCATGTCATATACGGCCACAGCCAGTAACTAAAAATATATTCTTTACAAGAACAGGAAGGAGAAGGATGCAGCTACACATATGATCAATACTTGCCATTAATTTTGTGTTTGAAATACCTTAATTTAGTGGTACATTAAATTTAGCAATTTTAGAGTTTGGTTTTTTGCTAATTGATTACATCAATTCATAAATTAATAAAATTTATATGCTGAATTCATCAATATACAAGATAGCTAAATTTATAGTGTATTGCTTGGCTTAAGGTATAGCTAGTGTGCTTTACAGTCTCATGGCTCAAACTATAACGTCCAAACAGTAACAATGAGAAGGTAGGGCTTGAGAGGGCAAGTATACACTCACCATGCAGTGTGTAGAGTACACACACATGGAATGTTCCAGCTAGGGGTGATGCTCCTTTGGGAAATTTTTGGAATATATACAGCTATCACAAGATTGAATCTGGAAGCTATTTTTAACCAAATACTCTATTGTACTGAAAGATTGTGGGGGTACAAGATGGATGAGTTCAGTTGTAAGCAATTTTAGAAAAACAGAACTATATTTTTAAATGCTATTGGATTATAAGGCAATACATACGTAATAGTGGATTGTCAAAGACATACACAGGATCGGATCTTAAGGTCACTGTAGAGATTTAAAATGCACACAAAAATAACTTCAACTTTGTAGTATATATAGCCACAGACTGTTCTGTTACTATTTCAATCTGACATTTTACAACTATATGGCCCCATCACCGTATTATATTTTACAACCAGAATCCCTATTATTCAACTAGTTTTTGGCTACAGCTAACCCTTTATGTATTGTGACAGCGTTAATGCTGTGGTATCATTTGAGTTTATAAGGTTGAGCTTCAAGGGGTTTGGGAGTGAAAACCCTGCATGACATTAAATTTTATTAGCTTCAATTGATGCTAGATTCAGATAAATGCAGCATGGAACTTTGGTACTGATAAAGCAAAAACAAAGAGTTCTCAGATACTGAGGCCTTGTTAACTGTATGCATGCTAAGAAATTAACCGTTTTACTTAAGCATGTCAACCCAACATCAATGTAGCAACAACTGAAATTAAACTATTTGACAGAAGCTGTTAGTGCACAGGTCAAAAAACACCCTGGAAACTGCTTTAAAAACATTATAATGGATGTTTTATTAGAGTAGTTGACTGTTCTATTAGAGTATTTCGATTTTTAACAGTTTTTAGGTTAAGTCTTACACCAAAAGTATAATTTGAACCTCTCTTAGTAATTCTAAGTAAAGATTAGCTATTCTCCCTTCTCTTTCCATCTTTTCATTGCCCATGTATACGTATAAGATGCAATCGCATCTATACTGCAACTTCTAGAAGCTTCCTAGCTTGCTCATGGTAAAAGTTTGGAGGAGGGATGCTTGAGCACCCCAAGCATCCCCCCTAAATCCGCCCTTGCAACTGAACAGCCATATCTTTGAATGATTTTAAAGAATTATTATATATAATATTATAGTGATTTATTTTAGATGATGTAGTCTAGATTTAGTATTAAGTAATCACATTGTATCTGTGTGTCATGCTCTGTAGAGTTTCTACACAGTAATAAATAAATAAATATTTAGATAAGTGCACTACTTTTATAAAAAATGATGAACTAATTGATTGTGGGATTTAGTTTGCCAAAAATGGCAATTTTTGATATCAAAAAGTGTCAAAGTTGGCACTTCAGTATTGGAACTTGTCATTTCTGGCAACAGCTTTTGAACCGTTCACAATTTCCATTTTGGGCAATTTCTGCAAGTGTTATATATTAATAATTTTGTTGAAACTACATCACGCAGTACTATATATATTAGGATCATAAAAATTTGCAGTTTTTCATCCAAAAAAATTGTTGACCAGAAACCAGCCTCACAATCTCTTACAGGTGCAGTTGCATCTAAAGCATACATGGGCAATGAAAACATGTAAAGAGTGAAAACAGAAGAGTTAATCTCTTCTAAGAATCAACAAGAGGCTACTTAAAGAACATTGAAATACTTTAATAGAACAGTCAACTACTCTGAGCATTCATCATTAAAATTCTTTAAATTATACATTAAGATTCTTTAATCTATACAGGACAAACACCAACTCCTAGACCCCTTGAACTTCAACTTTGAATTCAAATTAACCATACTGTAGAATATTATTGTGCCCTTTAAATGAAAGCTAGTTACCTCTGCTAGTTAAAGTAGCTCACAATACTTATATATTCAATAAGGTGCAGTCAATATTATTGCCAAATTTGATCTCAGAAAGGTAACTTCACAAAAATTTCCTGTTAGGACATGCCCCCAAACTTCCCTAGATAAACTTCATACTGAGTGCATGTACTTCTCACACTCAACACTACTATTTGTATCAACCAGTTGCCACATTTTTAACCCCCACTATAGATCCCCCTGGGAAATCCTAGATCCACTCCTGATAAAAAATTTATAATTAACTCCAATCAGAGTTGGGGGTAACAGGGGCGGATCTAGGATTTATAAAGGGGGGGGGCTAACTCAAGGTACTAATCTCTTAGGTGGAGAAGCATGCTGGAACTAGGGGGATCTGGGGGCATTCGCTTCCAGGAAAATTTTGAAATATAGATGCTAAAATACTGCAATTTGGAGACATTTCCACAAAGAATGCATATTTCTGCCTGTAGATATTTTATATACTGCCTTTAGATATATATGGTTCTCTGCAGCTTTTGCTATGAATGGAAAGGTTTGGGTAGGTTCAGACAACTAAGCACATGATGCACCCTCTCAGAATTGCATGCATGATAATGTTAAAACTGGAAAATTTTGAAATCTGAATGATACAACATTGAATCTGAGAGCATTTTCAATGGGAATTGTGTACTGGAATTAAGCACACCGGTACCGGTAATAACTACACAAGTAGATGAACAAGCCTTTTAAACAGACCAATGCACTTCATTGTTTGTATATATTTGCAGGCAGATTTGGAAAGATTCCATAACAGAACCAACTATTATGCTTACACTGAATGTTCTATTAGAGTAGTTAGGTGACCGTTCTATTAGAGTATCTCGATCTTGTACCCCTCCAATGCTGATCTAGGTCCCTGTTGCATAACCTTTAGCATAAATCCACTAGTAATGCCTTGAAAAGATGTTTATAAGGTGGGTTCATGAGTATTTGTATTATTAGTGATCATATAATTACGCTAAGACAAAATTTATTATAATCCTCAGCATATTAATGAAGTATAGCCTAAAAGTGAAGGGGGGGGGGGGGGGCTTCAGCCCCCAAAGCCCACCTCCTAGATCCGCCTCTGGGTAACTAGTTACTTTTGTAACTAAGTTACGTAACTGATTACTTTTAAAGTAACTAGTAATATAATTACTTACTTTGTAACTAGTGACTTGTAACTAGGAGTAATTGTCTGAAAAGTAACTAAGTTACACTTCAATTTTGTGCATATATGCATGCTACAGCCACATTAAGCTGTGTACTGTTCTCTATGATTCAGCTTGAGTAACAGATGCAGCAATAATTAAAACTGACCTGAAATAGCCACAGAATTGTTAATTTAAGTGCACATATGTATTGTATCCCTTACTGATGCATATCTGAGCAAAATTCATGTTACAAAAGCAAAAAACAAGTCACAATTTATACTACGAAAGTAACTAGTAACTAGAGTACTTAGTTACCTTTTGAAAAGTAACTGTAACTGTAACTAAGTTACATGGGATAAAAGTAATGCGTATCTAGTAACTAGTTACTTTTCTGAAGTAACTACCCCAACTCTGCCTCCGATATAGCTTTAACTTGATACTTTGTACATATACTATTGAAGTATCTACTATTTATTATAAATTATGTTGCTACTGCAATACTTTAAACTGTATTTGTAATATACTCTGCACTTGATATAGCTACAGGCCTACAGCCATTGTTATTCACATAATAGTGACTACTTTTCTGATGAAAGGTCAAATGTTTATATATATAGAGCTGGCAGGCATAAACTACAATTTCTTGGTTATGCAAATTTGCGTATTTTGGTAATTTTGTGTTGGGCATATATTCTGCTAAATTTGGTGATATTGGCAGCTCAGGGGCAGATCCAGGGAGGGTTCAAAGGGTTCCATGGAACCCCCCTTTTGTGGAAGAGCCTCTTACTCCAGATACTCTAATAGAGCAGTCAAGATCGAGATACTCTAATAGAGCAGTCACAGTATTCTTCAGAGGAGCAGTGTAGCAAGCTATATGTATGTATAGTTATAAAGAAGGAGATGTAGTTGGTGAGGAGCAGCTATTGTCAGCATGTAATGACATTTTTTTTTTGGTCTTTGACTTACACTGAGTTAGGCTGAAGTTGTGATCCAGAGTGGAACCCCCCTTTTAAAAAGTCTGGATCCGCCCCTGATTGGGGTATAAAAACATTATCATTTTTGGCGAATTATACCTATATTCCATGCATAATCAATTAGTTCATTGCTCTTTACAAAAGAAGGAGTACACTTATTGCCATATTTGGTAGCTTTTGAGAACATCTTTATGAGTTGACTTAAGTTTGGTAGTAAAAGTTGCCATTTAGGCAATTTCAAGTATCTATAGCCCAATTTATAGCTAAAGTTTTTAATTTTGGAAACTATTATAGCTAGATTGCTTAAAATTAGCCAAAAGTGACAACTTTATGTTGCCAAAAAGTAGCAACATTTTTTGTAACCAAAATTGACAGTTTTTTTGGTAATTTGTGAGTTCAGCAGCCATATAAATTGCAATTTGAAGGTATCAGTATATTACCATTATTTTGTGAACTATATAGATCCCACAATTGATTAGTTTATTGTTCTTTATAAAAGTAGTACACTACAGTACTACACTTACTGCCAGAATTGGTGGCTTTTAAGCACCATTTTGTGGTCGTTCAAGCTGCCAAAATTGGAACTATGACCAGTTTCCAGTTTTGGAAACTTGACTTGCTTGAAAACTATTGGATTGCTTAAAATTTTCCAAAAGTGACAGATTGAAAGTTTCTAAAAATGGAAATTTAATTTGGTTGCCATGCATGCAGTTGCCAGAAATGGCAATTTCTGAGCAGTCCAATAGTTTCCAAAAATTGGACTTGTAACATACCTGGGTCTGGGGCCATGACAGATGTCTACAAGGGGGTGACACACAGGCACTTACTGTAGGTAGATCTGCGACCGCGGTCAAAGTCTAAGCCAAAAGTCAAGGCGACCAAAACCGTGCCAATTCAACGGTCAAGGGTAAAGCTTCCAACCCGCAACTGAAATATCGTCGCTAAGTCACCGGTAAAAGGTCGAAAAGGGCTCTTACAGCTCGTTTACACTAGCCCTCTGTTTCGAATCAGAGCGATTTCTCGAAATTTCGGCCGGTCAACACTTTGACCGCAGTCGCAGATCTACCTACAGCTGCGGCGCGTACCTACTTGACACTCCTTTGTGTCTAGCCATAGATAATAGAGTAATAGGGATAGGAAACGCAAGCGATTTCCGGATTGATTTCCGTTACGCGTGACTTGAAAGGACAAGACAGTTTTGTGAGAATTAGTGTTCTAAGCAGCGTAAATAGTAATCCAACAGACTACAGTAAGTATTTAGGCCTATGTGAGAGATTTTGGCGAGAGAATTCAGACCGTAGATTTTGTAACAAAGCGTATCGCATTAACCGTGATTCTTACACGCTGTCACACTTTCGCTCATCGTAACTTCATGCCTCGTCCATACCGCTTCTTTTATAGCCGGTTCCACTTTCGAATCTTGTGGTAAGCTAGGCGTGTCACCAACACAGTCTTTTACCGTTGCGTTGTACTGCAAGGTGGTTTAAGCTTTTGGTTAAAAATGCAAGATACTTAGTCGTTTCTTCAAGCAACAGTTCCTGTTTTGCTCCGATATTTCCTCTGGTTCCCTCTGTTAAATGGTAAGGAATAGGTTTATCACAGTTAAAAGGATAGAATATATTTACGAAGAAAGTAAAGTGGTTTAAAGTAATTTTTGGGCCGTTTTTTTCACTTTCAATCTCCTTTAATTTTGCGTATAACTTCCTTGAGGGTTGGTACCATCCTATTTCCCTCGATTACTTACTTGAGTTCACTGTAGCGAATCGAAGTTTCACAGTCGTTGGTTACAAAATTCTGTCGTTACAACAATTTGTTTCTCTTTGATACAAGCGCAGCAAGCGTAACGAGTATGTTCGTGACGTACTACACGGAATTCCAATAGAAATGTACGTATTTTGTGATGTCACGTTATTGCGTTTCCTATCCCTATTACTCTATTATCTATGGTCTAGCTTACCCTCCCATACACATAATTATGTCCTGGCATAAATGGAAACCTTTTATCGTGGCTTAACTTCTTTTTAACTAAGCGCTACCAAAGAGTTGTAGTCAACGGTTGTCTCTCTGACTGGCTTCCTGTAAGATCAGGGGTACCGCAAGGCTCTGTCCTTGGACCCCTCTTATTTTTACTTTATGTTGATGAGTTGAACAAAGTTATCCATCACAGCACCATCAAACTTTTTGCTGATGATATTGCACTTTACAGAGAAATTATATCTCCTCATGACCAATCTCTTCTTCAAGAAGATCTAACTTCAATCTATGAATGGTGCCAACTGTGGCAGTTGAACCTGAATCCAGTCAAGTGTGAATATCTTTGTATTTCGTATAAGCATCATCCTCTTACACATGACTATACCCTAGCTGGCCAAACCATTCCATTGAAGCCAGTGGTACGCTACCTTGGAGTATTCATCAACTCCCACCTTAAGTGGGACCATCATGTTCGACATCTGACAGCTAAGGCAACTCGTTCACTTAATTACCTACGACACACTTTGTTTTCATGTCCATCACATGTTAAAGCAGTAGCATATAAATGTTTGGTCAGGCCAATCCTTGAATATGCCTCTCCAGTTTGGTGTGTTCATTCTTCTAAAGATATTTCGCAGCTGGAATCAATTCAAAGACGTGCTGCACGCTGGGTCTGTGGTAGCAGGTGGAATTCTGCTACTAGAAACTGGACTAAATCCTCTGACTCATGTTTGCATCAGCTTAAGTGGCCTACCCTCCACTCTAGGAGATCCTTCAGTTCTATTAGCCTAGCTCATGATATTTTACACAATCGAATTTCAATCCCATTTAACAAGTATTTCCAATTTTCTTTTACAAACACAAGATCTCACCCTCAATCACTTTCCATTCCCTCATCGACCATCAACCCTTATCGTCACTCTTTCTTTGTCAACACTCCTTTTCTGTGGAACTCAATACCTCACAGTATTCTTCAACTGTCGAATCGTGTTGCTTTTCACTCTGCTCTTCGTCGATTTCTTTTTGTGTAGCATCAACTATATGTCTTCAGTTTTGTATAAGCTTTTAATACATCTGTTTAGTGTTGTTTTTTTTTTGTTTGTTTTTTATTCAGTGTACATGTGTGTGTGTTGTTTTGTATGTGCTTTTTGTGAAGGGGAGCACGTTTACAGGCTTAGCCTTTTGTGTACCCTTGTCTTTTGACAAAAATGGATAATCTAATCTAATCTAATCTAGTCCTGGGTTAGAAACCACCTATAACTTCAAATTCCAACGTGGGAGAGCTCTTTGCACCTGATTGTGTAACTATGACGTCAAAGATATTAGGGAATTTTCAAGCTCGCATGACGACTCACACTGAGTCAGCAAGTTTTGCGTGGCTTCACTAGTAGTATATATAGCTACTAGAAGTAAAAGCCGGCAGATAGCTTAATTGTTAGTTTAAAGAGATGTGCCTATACTATGTGGTCAACCGAACACATGTTTAGAAAACGGTACGTTTAATGTAGCTAGCTTGACTGAGGCACGTATTTTAGCGGTTTTAGTCATTGTTTGGGTGCAATGATGATTCTTCTTACTTATAACATACACGTATAACTATTAATTTATTTAGGTCCGAACTGATACCTGTAATCAGCGTAGTGGCATTTTCCAGTGTTGCAGCAGTTGTCTCAGTGTTGCTGGACACAGCAGTTAGATAGCATTGTCCACTGTCCAGAGCATCAAGGATTCAAGGTGCATGGCATTCCTGGCATTGAGTAGCGATAAACCTGGCCTGCGTATAGCTAACATGAAGCAAAAACGGTAAGCTTATGGTTTTCGTATATATATATACAGTAGGCCTATAATTAGCTATGTGTTTAATACGTAGTTTTGCATGTATAGCCGAGTGTATAGCTAGTATTGGGCCACTAGCCCGCTATAGTCGAATTCAGATTTCCCAGAACACCGTGGCCGGCACACTAACATGCCGGCAGCCATGGAGCTATTAGTCCGTAGCTATACCATGAAATCCAAATCAGCATATCAACTCTACTACCATTTAATTAGGCAACACTGAGCTTCCAAAAACAGAGGCTGTAGTTACAAAGAGGTGAGGTTACCATGCACCACCCAAAAAACTATGCTATATAGCTACATTATTTAAGCTACATTAAAAAAAAAAAAAAAAAAAAACTTGATCATTTCTATAAGTGCATCACTGTGCATGGGTTCATATAGTAATTGAATGCACGCTTAGTTACTGCTGCCAAATCTGCTACTGTATAAAATGTAGCTACCATTTTGAGTGGAAGGCCATGTGCCAATTTCGGCTTGTTTTAGGAATGTGGTAACAAAATAAACACTCAAAGGCTGTCTGAAATCAAGGTGAAATGCAACAAATCAATCAACAAACATATACGCCAAATGCTACGCATGGATTGCATACATTAAGTTTATCCGTGTATACCCTGTACTATAAGATGCCTCTCATCATAGCTATGCCATTAGCAGATAGGCGGACTATACTTCTGGTGACTGTGATGGTTTTAGACTGCTGCTACACGTATTCATTACCCACCCACTAACAGTTCATCTCAGCCTTTGCCTCCTTTGTTAACATATTTAGAGAGTGTCTGTTTTGATGTTTTATTCAGTCTCTCTATAAACCCATCTGTCTGTGTGCACTCCCAACATCATTGTAGGTAACTGGGTCAAACCAAAAACCAAATATATTTCACTCGTGCACCCAGCAGATAGTGCAGCTAATCACACCATATGGAATTAAAATCAGTTAACGCTCAGGGCTTCTGGCTCTTCAGGTGAGCTAGAAACTATAGATACTAACTTAAAAGCCTAATGTTCAGTAAAAATGGTGACTTTGCTTCCAAATAGTTGACATGATCAAATGTTTAACTAATGTTGATTGAATCTGCATCTTCACTACACTAGCGGTCTATAGCTACAGTAGAGTTATTTATCTCTGAAACATTTCTAATTAGTATGCCCACAATTAGAATATGGAAATGCAATTTGGGGCCCTTTTTACACTGTAGATCAAACTAAAGTAGAAAATGTCCAAAGAGCAGCCACAAGACTAGTACCATCTGTCAAACATATATCCAGGGCCGCCCACAGGGGGGGGGGGGGGGGGGGCAACTGGGGCATTTTGCCCTGGGCCCCAGGAGGCCCCATGAAGGGCCCCCTGAATACCTGTTTAAAAGATCAATGTACTCTAATAGAGCAGTCAGATCTAAATACTCTAATAGAGCAGTCACAGTATTCTTCAGAGGAGCAGTGTAGCAAGCTTATAGATAAGGAGATATGGTTGGTGATGGGTAGTTATTGTCATTTCCAGCAGGTTGTGACTTTTTTTTTTTTTTGGTCTTCACCTTACAACTTGGGTCAAGGGCCCCACTTTAACTCTTTGCCCTGGGCCCCTTAATTTCTCTGGGCGGCCCTACATATATCATATAAACAAAGGCTTCATACACTGGATTTGCCATCTCTGAAATATAGACAACTACATGGAGACATGATTAATGTTTATAGGCTCTTGCACGGCATTTTCGATTTAGACCATGCAAACTCTCTTTTTTTATGATAAACAATTCATCAAGGACTAGGAGTCACCCATTCAAACTACTTAAAGAGCAAACATTTAAAGATGTCAGGGCAAACTCCTTCAGTCAAAGAGTAATTAACAGTTGGAATTAAGAAGTTGTGACAGCACCAAATTTAGGTGTGTTCAAGACAAAGTATGACACTTCCTATGAGAATGTTAAATTTGATCTGTAAGTTTTGTTTACTTTTGTATCATAGGATCAGGACTTTACACAAACATATAATCGTTGCGCCTGTTCGTGCTGATGACTTGACCATACGTGTAATTCTATAATATTATAACGCCCAGTACCACATCCTTACTTAATTACAGATTGCATGAAGGAGAAGATTAGCGAATGTCCACGTTTTAAGTTTCCATGCCAGCTGCCAGTGGATTCATTCACATAAAATATGTAATTAAACAATACAAGAAAACAATAAAACACATGCCCCGCTCTTTACAATACAGTTACATATAAAATACAAGTAAACAATCTTGTCTTGTGCAGCTGGCATGGCGAACTTCCTTTGTGTTGGTGTCAGGCAATTCAATATGTGCTTAATCTTTTTTGCCTTCACCTGGCAAGTTAGCTACTAGGCTCTGGCTGGCTTGGCTGTCTTCCTTTATCTGGTTGATCTGGCTTGCATACTCTTACAGTATTGTGTAGCTATCTCCTGCAAGTTGTGCATGCATAACTATAGTGTGTCACCCATCACTGTGCCATTGCTACACCACTGATGAACCTTATCGAGTTGATGGTGATACTGTGTTGTATATTGGCTAATAATTTTTATCTGGTGATGTTGCCTATAATGTATTGCTGCATACAATACTGCAATAATTAGGGACCCGCCGATTATGCTGGCATAATTATGAGCATAATAGGTGCCTGAAAGCGTTGAGCATAATGCCAGCATAATAGGTAGAATATTTGTGTAATAGTATGAAGTCTAGCTTATTAAAATAGTTATCACAGAAAGATCGATATACTCTAATAGAACAATCAGTAACTCTAATAGAACAATTAAATAGCTGACTGTTCTATTAGAGTATATCGATCTTTTCTGTGATAAGCAGTAAGTTAGTGCTTCAGCCACTTATCATTTATCCATAAACTGAAAATTATTAGCAGAGCATGAGAACTGAGGCATAAATAATTGAGCATAATTTGAGCATAATAGGTAAGTATTGAGCATAAATTTGAGCATAATAGGTAAATTTTTGAGCAGTGCAGCATAGCATAATAGGTAAAATTATGAGCATAATCGGCGGGTCCCTAGCAATAATGTATAGTTCTCTCCTGTATGTTTTGTATACATATACTGTATACACATCACTGTGCCATTACCACACCAATGATGTACTGGCACTTAGCTACTGGTGGCCTTTAGTTACGATGCCACTATTGTGTTGTATCTGTCACTACTGTGACATATTGAGATGATTTGGGGATCATGCCTTTACGACCTAATAGCTGCACCAGGAGGCTGTCACGTTGGTGTATGTACTTGGTTGTATGTGACGCGGTCCTAGTAATAATAATAATAATAATAATACCTTCACTTGAAATAGTCTCAATACCTACATCACTGTCCTTATGAAGAACAGTTGCTCAAATTTGGGTGCTGAAGTACTGTAACTTCCTTAAGTTTTTGGAATGCCATGCCGGAATACACTGACACCCCAATCAAAGCAACCCATTCTCTGCTCCTATCTGTTCGGTTTAAGCAGTTATAGAGGTTGACAGTAGCTACTACAGTAGAAATGTGTCTCCTAGTAAAGTAACAGACATACAGTACTTCAGCTGTGAACAGTTGATTTGGGTTTCACTCCTTCTAGTGACAGAGTAAACCCCAGATATTCTAACTCTTGCTGAGCAGAATTATGCACTTGCTGGTTTCAGTCTTAGTCTAGGGGACACAGCACTTTCTTCACACTAGTGACACTACACGACACTCCTCCAATTGTAGCAGAAATTACTGTCAAGCTGTTACGAAGGCAAAGTGTGAGGCTGTTTTTGGGTGATATTCTTGGGTAAAATAATTCAAGCCTCCATGATTCCTACTATACAGTACTATGTACCTTACTGTATGCTTATTGCCATAACAAATGATGAATTTCTCACTTCAAAAGATTTCCTGTTATATTTACAAGCACATTGCAGGTGCATCTTTATCCAATTTTGTTCTGTAGCAACTGGGAAAGTCCCTGGAGGAGCACTGAAGACAATATTTCTATTAATCCAATCTGTATTACAGGAATAAATCCTGCAGGGAACAAGAATATATGGTTCATGGCTGATTATGACACCAATGTAGAAGCTGCAGAGGATGTCTGTTCAGAAATATGCGAACTAGGTGTAATTATTGATGCTGTAGATGAGACAGAGTATGGCATTGACAACCATGATAAGAGTCAAGTAATGATGGGGAATGAAAATGTGTTAACCACACTGCATACTTGTCAGCGGGGAGACAGGCCCATAAAGTCAGATAACAATAGTTGTTTTACTACTGTAAGAGCCAAATCACTGGACCCATTTGCCAGTACAGATGGTGCTTGTACAGCAAGTCAATTAACGCAAAGAGATAAACTAGTTGGAGTACCCAGCTTAGTAGGATCACACAGTAACACAAATACTGTTATTCTCAATTGCAAGTCAATGAATAATCATAATGGTTTACAGACTGATGACATTGTGCCTATCACTAGCAGCACTTTACAAACAGGTAGCTATACGTACAGTGTTTATACTATATAATGCATACCATGAAGTACTACGTAGCTGTTACAGTACATAATATAGCCAATACAATAGGTGGATCACTCATTGAACCCAAACCACATTCTCACAAGCTTAGGCCAGCTGAAACTCCAGCAATTCAGACCATTGTAAAAACTGGTTACAACAAGCCTTCATATCCAGTTTTAGTTGGTGACACTGTAAGACTCTATGCTACAAAGACCTTCACTGCTTTGCCTCATCTCAGTAAATATATGGTAAAGGAAAGGTTGCCTAATTCATCAAAGCCAAGATTGGTTTTGAAGTCTAGTGAGACAGAAAGGTCAGTGCAGAAAATAGTGTCAATCAGATGTTGCATACATCAAAATGAGTAATCTTATACAACATAGCTCACATGCATGTAAATGTTCTCATGAATGCAGTGCAAATAAATACTGCTATGTAAATATAACTATAATCATAACTATAACTGATAAATCACATTTATTTGCATGCTGTGCACGGGTATGTAATTTCTTCCCTCACATTTTAAGGCATGTGTGTGTGACTGTGTGTGTGATGTCATCTTATAATTAAGGGATTTCTATGACACTGCACATTTTCATGCAATTGATCACTGCACTGTAGCTAGCTATATGTATGCAAGTGATTACAGTTGCCCATGTATCATAGGGTTGATGCAATAAGCAAGAGTTGCATTAACTTGCTTCCTGCCGATACTGGTGACTCAAAAACAGACACCGAAGAGTATACTTTTGGGAGACCAGAGCACTATCGGGAGAATTGTAAAACCCCTGGCTATTTTGCATTTACAGTAAGCTTTTCTGACTTGTATAATACGTATCAATCTT
This sequence comes from Dysidea avara, assembly GCF_963678975.1. NCBI lineage: Eukaryota > Metazoa > Porifera > Demospongiae > Dictyoceratida > Dysideidae > Dysidea > Dysidea avara. Next base: position 5,776,944 of record NC_089274.1, on the reverse strand, counting down.
ATTTGTTTTGTTACAGTGCAGCAAATTTTTCAGGGGAAAAATGAAATATCCAATACCAAGTGGAAGAGCAAATGATAATAAAATTGGCAAAGGAGGAAATGGATTTGTGTTTACGATGTATCATGAAAGAAGACAGTACGCAGTTAAGAAGGTAAAGATATAAAAAATAAAATATAATTAGCCATTTAATTACATGCTGACTTTTATATGCTGACAGACAGTTTACCGATCCAATGAAGTCAATGTCCATTCATCATTGCGTCATGAAAACATTATTCCACTAGTGGCAGTTTTGATGGGAGAGAGACATGAACGGCATGTATCTAAATTTTATTGCTTTCATTTCATGCCTAAAATGGATTGTGATTTAAGACAAATCTTATCAGCCAGAGATATTGGATGTTTGAAACACTTTTATAGCAATTGTGCAAAAGATCCCAGAAGATGGGAGGTTGGATTCAACAACATAAAATTCATATTGGGAAAAACATTAAAAGCTCTGACTTATCTTCATGCTAATGGATATGTACACAGAGATATCAAAGGTGGGCATAAGGGAAACTGCATGCATATGCTCCAATGTACTACACAGAAGATTGATTACCATTTTGTTTTACACTTGTAGCCAGCAACATAATGATCAAGATGCAGTGTCGGTGCCAGCCACTCAGTTGTAGATGTAGTTCAAAGTTCCAAGTCAAACTTGGAGACTTTGATTCTGCTGGTACTGTACCAGGACTTGGTATAAAAGAGCCTACTGATCAGATGATCAAGTTTGCCTCCATCCTGCCACTAGGAACACCAGGATATCGGGCTCCTGAGGTGATGTTGTGTTTATAGTGTTGTAGTTGGTTGATATGTGTATTAACTACAGGTATCCATGCACATCACCCTATCAGGACCTTATGAAACACTGTACACATTTGCAGTCGACATGTGGTCATTTGGATGTCTGTGTTTGAATATTTGTATTGGGAAGACTGCTGCTTTGAGACAGAGAGAGGTGTGCAGTAAATTGTTATATGTGACTCAGTCTAATAAGCCAACCCTTTCAATTGACATTACTTGACAGCTCATGTGAATAAGGTAGAGCTGTTTAAAACTTTGAGCTGGTAAACTGTTAAACTGTTTAAAAATTTTTTTTGATTAACTGTAAACAAATGGTAAACTGTTTGAACTTTGAGCTTTGACACAGTAATTATTCAAAAATAAATTTTCAAGTACTGTATACAGAGACATGGAAAATTGAGTATTTTATATAACTTTGATGTCTAGAAAAGCTATATATAACACTGCCTTTCTCAGAATGCATGGGCCATGTACGTATTTGTTAATAAACTTGTGAGTTTGCTGATTTCTTTTTTATTATTTTCCATTTAGGAAGCCTGTCTTTTATTATCGAGAACTCATCAATGTTCTAAAGAGTTGTGGGAGAAAACAACCAAGGTAGCTAAGTCTAGAAATGTAACTGTATATAGTATAGATTTTATACTCTTATACACACAGATAAAGGAGCTGGAGTGTACAAAGCCCTTTTTAAATGAAACTCATCTGATTAATCTTGTCAAAGGCTGTCTACAAGTGAACAGTATGGACAGGCCCACATCAAAAGATGCCTTAAAAGTCTTTAACTAAGCCAAACAATGATAGTGAAACTCCTTGAATATGAGTGTTTACATGTCCACCTTTTGTGAAAGTATTCCTATGTGGGCAGTGCGATGGCTGTTTGTAGGATGGAATTCCATCAAGATTAGATAATGAACAAAATACCTTTGGTGTTTTTTATGTAGGCAAGTACAAACATAGCAGTATTAATTTATCAAGATATGATAAGCAAACATTAACAGTAATTGCATACTCTTGTTGACATTTCAATCATTTGTTTTTGTATAATATTACAAAGCCATTGTGCAACAATACAATATTTTTCATTGTTGTTACTTGTAATCATTAACTATATCATACATACATAGCTGATTTCAGTGTACATACATAGCTGATTGTCTATTACATATGTACATTCAATGTATACTTATTATTACAGTAGCCTAATTAGACAGGTTCTGAGGTTCACATCCACTTGTAATATTAACTATGTAATATATCTAGAGTGAGGACCTAGCAACACTTTATGCAATTATTTTGGTCATAAATTCCAATTCCAGCTGCGTATAATGCATAGCTAAACAGCAAACTAATTGCTTCAATGAAAAGAAATCAAAGATTATATACCAAGATATCCTTGGCAACACCATTTAGTTGTGAGCATCTCGCCAAAAGTACAACCGGAAAAAATGAGAAACCACCTAAGTATGAGCACACTACACTGCTTGAAGTATCTTAGTTTACTACAGTGGTATATCCCCAGTATATGGAACAGTTAATTACTTGTTATTTTAGTAGTTTTTCAGTAAACCCGCATTCACTGATGTTTTACTGAGAGTTTAAAACTTAGTAAAATAATAATGTTCCATATACTTAAGTTTACTGACACTTTACTATCAGTATAACTACAGTAAGGCATCTTAACAAATTAGTAAACTAAAAACCTTCAAGCAGTGCTAAGTACTACGTATTAGAGTCACATTATTAATTATGCACAAATATAATGCATATGGTTTATACAGGCTATATCTGTGACTTTCAGAGGCTACTTCACAAGTCAGTGTATATTGTATGAGATGTAGCTATATTTTCCCAGACCACATAGCCGTATATACATAGAAGAAATGCATGACTGGCCAATATTAAATTAGTGGTTTCTACAAAACAAACTGTTTTTACAAACCTGCTGAAAAGGTCACATTGTAATCACCTAGTTTACTATATGCCATGCACAAACCACAATTACTCTATTAACATTGATATGACATCAATCTATAACTGTGTAGGTGTACAATTACTGAATTAGTAAATAAGTAGCTAGCCCATGCAGCAAGTATACTGTAGATTTGTGGAGGGGGCCAAGTATGGATTACCAGTTCTCCATTAATATAACATGCATATATTACTTGTCACAACTGTTTTAGTCACAGCGCTACCATGTAAGTGATGGGCTCTCACATTTTTAAGTTTGCCAGCCAGTTTCCACGTATAAGTAAGTGATCACAGTCCAACTGTATATTAACGGGGACCTGATGGCCTGGGGAAGCAGCCCACCCAGCTGTAACATCAACATTTACCTGGTTAAGCAAATGCCTAACTCTCCTTGTCTTGCTTAGTAGTGTTGGGGTTGTTGTGGAACCTCGGATTCTGTGGCCTCACTCAATTAGACCTGGACAGTCCTCTTGCAGATTACTGGTCATACTTCAGGAGGATTTGCCCTCACAAGACTCAAGTGCCTGAGTGGTGTACAGGCATCCCAATGCTGGTTCCCTGAGTGACAATTCTCATGGCTGCTGGAGCTAGACTTTGCTTTGTGTGCGTGTCTGTGTTTGCTTGGGTGCATGTGCATGCACATGTATGTATGTGAAGCTGTAGTTAACTGCACTTCGACTTACATATCACATTGCAGCTTTTTGCTGTGTGTATCAGCACTATGGAGCCCCATGCACAACATAGTTGGTAAAGTTATATGCTTTATGAATGGTCTTCACTCAAAGTGGCGGGTTGTATAATAAGGACCAGTCCCAATGTGAGTGGCTTATGACCCAAATGTCACGAAGAGTTCATAATATAGTAGAGACTCTCTACTATATTATGAACTCTTGATGTCACATACTGTATGAGTAAATCTAAAGTTCTCCAGTTCCATGCATAGAACCATTAGTACTTATAATATTGAGTCAGTTGTTAAACTACTACAGTGTACATAGTTATGACTCATTTTAAAAGCTTACATTTACAGGAGCAACTCACAGACGTCTCTAGAAAATGAAATGCATTCAGGGATAAGGTGATGACTGCATAGTTCATGTAGTAATAAGTGTCAAAATTAGCTTCAATGTGTAATACCATTTAATAATTATCTGCATGTACAGTCACTACAGTGTGCTCTTTCAGGCTGAAATGCAGTAGCCAAGGAACACAGTACATATAATTATGTATTTACACATGTCGTGTGCTGCACTTTAGGCAGTCAAACTTAGTATGATTTCATACATCGTTAGCTACATATTTCCACTAAAAATGAGTTAATACACAAGGACCAGTAGGCATAGGCCATTGCTTCTACGTAAGAATGGTGACTGAGAGGGGCAGTGCTCCTTAGTTAAAACAAGGTTTGAAAAGATAATTATTGGCATTATGTTTTTCATGTTTTCAACATCAATTTTATGTGACATTAATTTTGAAGTTAATGTTTGCAGCTTCAGGGAATTGCACCTGAAACCCACTGCAGTTCTATACTGCATCATTTATGCTAACATGCCTGCTGGAAGCCTTAGGGTAGTACCATCAACATCCTGCACAGTCTGTACACCCATACATTAGATAAGTCCCTGGGAATAATTATAATGTGTTCAATTATACTAATAGGCTGACATCACCACATACAGTGAGCAACATATTATGTATAATGTCATACACAAATTTAATATAGATATGATCATGACCACATATCTGTGCTATACATTGTATAGTCAAGATTCCATAGCATACAGTATTAAATTGTTAGTACAGTATACAACATTTAAGTTGCTTTGTAACTTGGTATATACTTTTGTCATGTACATAGCTATATATTCATGTACTCATGCAAGAAAAATCAAAATAATATATGTAGTTACTAGCATCTATCTGACATGGCAATGTAAAAGAGCATTCAACTTTTGCAAAGATGAATACCTGTATATACTGTAATGATAACAATCAATCACTCTTAAAAGTGCATACAGGTGTAGGTGCCACTAATACACCCTTCATGTTATTATATAATGTGTTAACTAGTGACCCAGTAAATGGAGCAGTAAAGTCATGGAACTTATGTATCTAATCTAAATAGTTACATATGCAAAACAAGTTATGCATCATTAACTAGGTACTAAAAGTAGTACTTTACCGTTACATAATAATTAGTTGATTCCTGGAATAGCACTTGGCAATATACAGCCACTTATTACATAATGTATGCCGCAATAAAAGCATGTTAGTATACAACTACAACAGTAACTATCAGTAAATGTATAGGTAATATATGAATATGTGTGCCACTCTATCTCATTTCCACTGTCTAAGCTTGGATGTATGCATACAAATGTACAGAACTAGCTAATGGTTTTCATTGATACTACAAAATAAACTACGGAAGAGTAATTAGTAGCTAAAATACCGGTAGTGAATGTATGGCACCTTTTAGTTTACATGTAGCATTGTTCAACACAAACAACGGTTCTACTTTCCATGTGTCTGATAAGTGGTGGACATTGCTTGTAACAAAACAGTTACAGAGCAATTGACCACTTCAACAGTTCATTTTTCACATTTTCCTACCTTTAATGACACAGTGAAATAAGCTACCATGTTGTTTCAGATTTTCTACTAGAGCTGAATAACGGTGCAAGATTTTTGTATTCCAAATGAACACCATACCTGTACTAAGTAAGTTTCAGCAACTGCCCCCTCCTGTTCCACTGCCACTGTTTGTATTCATGTGATTCCATCTGTGCACAAACTTTGTTTTTATTGCTACACATCATTTTACAATGGACAGAATGATGATACATGCACAAATTTCCTTCCAAGTAATCTTCTTGTTGGTCCCTATAGTGGGATAAAGTAAGCAAAAGTCAATGATGTATATTATGGTGAATGTAGCTACAGACATACTGACTGCCTACTAAGGTTCTATAGTTACAAAACACTGCATAATAATTATGCATTTGGTGGCAACTGCAAGTATGAGAAAACAAAAAATAAACATAAGGTACACTGACAGGGTTTTAGTTGACCATCCTTAGTCAAGGTGCTGCAGTCTCCACAGTGTTATCACCAGGAGTACATGCATTATGCCCTATTAATGAGGTATCACTGTACTTGGAATACTGAATCACCACATTAGAAACATAACATCAGTTTTATACTTGCATGCAGCATCTAAAAAGAGATATTTGTGGGTTTCTCAGTATAAAGGATGGTTAATACTCACACTACACTGCATACTGAGCACACAACACAGTATCCCTAATACAGCAGTCATTTTGTTGTCAGCTAAGATTAGTGATTAAAAATATTAACAACTGGCTACTAAACAATAGAAGGCAAACACACAGCTATGTATATGTACTTCAGCATGAATGTACTATTAAGAAACTATAGCAAACTGGAAAATACGCACCGTATACTGTACCAGTATGCACAATGACTATTGATATCCCTGGCAAAGTACATATGTATTAACAAGCAAATTCATTCATTTTGCGAATTGTTGCCATGGTATATCTATGTATTTCTTAACAAATAATATTATGTTCTCTACTATTTTCACAATGATCAGCATGATTTGTAAGTGGATTTAACATAAATTCTTACCATGCATGCAGTCAGCAGTGGAATTCAGATACATACATAAAACCATTGCTGGTGAGAAATCGGTGTTTAAGTACAGGTTGAATACAGAGAAAATCTCAGATCCCAGTTGTTGTGGCTCCTTTGGCACATGCCTAGACCACATGTTGCTGGGGATCAAGTCACCACTGGGTCTGGGATTTTTTCTGCATTCTTCAATGTTTTAATTACATGTTTATGACTCCCTGTATTCACAGGCTTTAGCCTTCTCACTGGTCCCTAGTGGGATAGTATTCACAGATAATACACTGTGAGGTATTAGATTGTACAAACATGACACTGAACTTTGAAACCATCATTTCTTTTTAAAACTTTTATATGTGCAACGTGTTTCCAGAAACTGAATGCCGACATGCATGTTATTGAATGACTGTTTTATTAAGATATTATATGCTGTACTGATGTGTTACTACAAGTGTTTGTGTATGTCACAGACAATCCTTATGATGTGCATAATGACTGCCTATTTCACAGTAATTATCTACACTGAGCCTTCCATTGGTTTGCAGGTTGAATATTTGTCAGGATTTCTTGGTTCCAGATGCAGTAGTAAAAAGTGAATAAATTCATAATTGCATGGATGCAAACTATATTTAAGATTATCTTTAAGTTCCTTAATTTTTGGCTTAATTTATAGTCATGAGATATATACTAATTTTCTTGTTACTGGTACTTTTGACTGCTCTATTAAAATGTCTCAATCTGACTTTCTTCCCTTGCTCTCTGAAAGTCTACAGCCACTTCTGAAGAATCAGGGTAAGTTTAGTTTCTGTTTGCCACACCATTTATGAAGTAGAAGAGGTCCAGTTTCTGGAATCTGATGAATCATCTTCCTACATTCCATTGTGTATATCATACAATACGATAGTATCATACAATACGATAGTATCATACATTACAATAGTACTGTATAGTAGGGACCACAAAGGAGTAGGCGTGGCCCATGGGATAACATCACCCAAAAACCAGCCTCAATTTTCCCTGACAACAATGAGGCAGTGTTGGTTAGGTAAAACTAAGCCCAAACAAGTTTTCAGATCGACCTGAAATGCTTTCATCAAGTTAATAAGTTACAACAGGAGCACAATATCTTTTAGTTGTTGATAGTCTGAGGCTGAGGACAAGTGTTAATAACTACTCCTGCTGTGATATCACTGTTAGTACTTTGATGTGTATGGCTTCATGTTCAGCCTTACAACTGTTATAATATCTATGACTGCATGGTGTGATAGAACTGGTTTATATCCAAGTAAAAGACTGTGGGAACTTTGATGCATATTACTTCATGTTCAGCTTTCTATGCTGACACTGCATTTTGATTACCAACTTGCACATTTGGTGTTTATACCTTACTGGACAATATTATCTGCACAAAAACATATAGCCATTATTAAAATTTATTAGCATAACATCATTGCAGCCATTTGTTGGCCGCCACCTTTGATTTCACAACTTTTTTCACCCAGGATTTTTAAGGCTGCACCTTTTTTCACATCTTGGCTGTTTTTGTGCAGATATCACTTGTTTTTGTAATTGCAAGTTCCAAAGCCAGCTTATATGGTTGGCCTTTTTGATCTTTTCCCCCTTTACTATACAGGAATCATCAAAGACTACGTGGCAAATGAAGAACCAAAATAAGATAAATTTTTGAAGGCATGTATATCTTTTTAAATTTTACTTTTATTCCTAGGGTTATATAATATACCAGCACCCTTTGCCACCACCCCTAGCACTAAAGATGTTAGAAGTGCTAGACAAACTGGTGCTCCTAGTGAAAGTGGCGAACAGCCCTGATGTGTAATCTAGCTCCTCTCAAACACATATGTGACTGGATTTTGGAAAAACGATCCAAATCGCACATTAGAAGTTTCGAGATAAACGGTTTTAAAGAATTGAAGCCAGCATAACTCTCCAAGGATAACAAGCACGCGTATGAAATTTACACAAAAGATGCATCAATCTGTTACCTTTCTAGCCACTTCCAGTACTTGTAGCTTCTTGTACAGTTTCCCGCCAAATAAGATAAAAAATCTGAGCAGTTGGACGAGCGAAGTAGTATCACGAGTGCTCACAAAGGGGTGGAGGCTGGGGGGTGGCGGGGAAGGTAAAAGATAGGCCTCAAAATGGAGGCAGACCACGATTGGAGTCCAGACACGAGATTACAGGGCTGTGCTGGCTCCTTAGTGGCTGATATGTAGCAAAATCTACAGAGAACACGTCTGGCCAACATTATAAGGCTGTCCACCAGTAAACCACTGATTCTTGCCAAGCCAGGTCCTTCACAAGGCCTGAAACTGCCATTTGAGCACTCCACACCACCCAGTAAAGACGTCTGTTAAAACCAGCCTCGTGTAGTTTGAGTAGTGCTGAGGGTCAAAACTTGTAGTACGATAGTGTAGCTATCCACTGGTGGTGTTAGTTTGATTTTTCCTGGTGTGCGATTTGGTTCGGTTCTGTAAAATCTGGTCACATATAGCGCAGCATAACAAAGAATAACTAATCCTGCAACACAGCCATAACATTACAGCACTCCTTCTGAAGAGACAAGGAAAGAAAGTCTTTTCAGTAAAATACAGCAACAGCACGATTGATACCACCAAATGTTGAAAATACAAGTGAGGTAAAAGAACCCATCTCATTTCCATAGTACTAAGTTGTTCATAGTTGCGTTGTTTCTCGCATTCAAAACATTGATAAAGTGAGGATACTTGGGTACCACGATATGAAGGTGCATTAGAATTAAACACTTTTACATCAAAAATGCCTTCTGTGGCTTACTGCCCTCCCCAGAATTCTGAAGTAGAAACGTCTAGACAAGCTCCATCCTCACCCATTTCACCAAGGCATACATATCCCAATGATAGCTGGACAGGTTCGACTCAAATTAGGAATGAAAGATACCCTATCCTGAGGAAGCTTCCATAACAGAAATGGTTATCAATTAACACCAATCAAGACTATGGAGCAACGGATACATAAAACGGCGATTTTTGGTTCCGTAAAACGAGTATGTCGCCCACGGGCTCACCCGCCCACACCAGCGTCTTGATACCATGCCCACAGAATTCGTGACGATACTAGACAGATGCTAAAGCATGATGGGGCGAGCCTGAGTTGAGTAAAAGTGATGCGGCATCAACTGTATTTCCATGAATAGCATTTAATGTGTGTGTTTGTAGCTATACATACAGAAATGATCAGGCTACTCTAGAGGTAGCTGGAGGAAGGTGAAAAAAGTTCAAGTTGGGAGGCTCAGTGGCCTGCCAGTATATACCTACATAACTGTGTGGAAGCATAGTCAGCTAGGACTTACCTCCCTGTCTTCTGCAGTTTCATTGGCCAACTGCATGCTCTCTTCTGCGAGTGTGCATGGTGTCTATCAGGTGTCTACTTACTTATGCTCCATGTGGCATTTCTGCTGCCGTCCTTGCCCTGTCTCATTCTCTCCCTGCCTTCTTCTAAGACGGTCTTCTTTGTCCATGTCTATGTAGATAAGAAGTTGTAACCCACGTGACAAATTCTGGCCTTCTTCATACAGGAAGTTTTCTTGAACGTGACGCACGTACCATTCACCCGGGCATTCACCAGCCAGTGCTCCCTCCTCGCCCTGTCTTGTTTTCTCCCAGTCTTCTTCCAAGACGGTCTTCATTGTCCATGTCAAGGCCACTTCAACTAAATCTTTTGTTTCTCGGACTGAAACTAGTTGAAAAGTGGGTCGGTAGGTAGGTATAAATAAAATAATAATAGGTGCTTGGTAGACACATATGCTGTCATCAATACCTCTTTGATATCTTATATTACATCAAGGTGCCTTCTCCTGTTATTTCGTACATTACTAGCTGTTATTCAAAATTGTCAGCATATGTGTCTACCAAGAACTGGAACACGTCAGTATTTTCTATTCAACGAGGAGTTTTCTAGGGTGATACTTTATCACCTTTGTTATTCAACTTAGCCATTAAACTGTTATTAGCTTATCTCTCCACATCAGAGTATTGTGGCTACTCTGCTCAACTACAGGCTGCCAACTCTGTTGGGCTGCCTCCTGTTGAGACTGCAATCTATGTGCAATGTGTTATGGTCTGATTCCTCGGATGATTCACCATCTGGTTGGTACAGAGCAATCGTGACCTCTTATCATTGTGATGGCTCCTGTGATCTAGTTTATGATAGTGAGCAGTCTGTGGATCTTCACACTGTGGAATGGTGCTATGCAGGCAGATATCGCAAAGTTTATCGCTCTGATAAACCTAATACCCAACCATCAACCTCTACTAGTGCAGCTGCTGCTCTACCTAAGATTTGTTATTCATCAATGCATAAAGCAAAGGGTTTTGCTGACGACTTGACTGTCATCTCCAAAGATGTCAAGTCTCATCAGCAGGCTTTATCATCACTTGTCCTAAAGGCAATAGACATATGTTTTGAATTTCAACCTCCAAAGTGTATTTCCCTTTACTTTAATGGTCATCGTATGCTTTCCTCTACTGTATTTTCAATGGCGGCTGGGAATACCATTAATATCTGTAATGTGGATTGTACTAAGTTTCCGGGTCGCACTATTGGTGTTTCTCCAACTATTGCTCGATCGGTAGCTTCTGCTAACATGAAGCAACAAATTTTACAATTTTTACAATCCATCGATAAGTGTTCTGTTCGGGGAGAATATAAGATATGGATCTTAAAAAACTTTGTGTCTTCTGTTCTACATTTCCATTTAGCTGTTGAGAGGCTTACCGTGTCTTCTATTATTTCAGCACAGTCATCAGTATTGAAATTTGTGAAAAATTGGTTGAACCTCCCCAGAAATTGTACTCCTGGAACTGTTTTCCACCCGGATGTGTTGGATCTCCCCTTTTTACCACACCTGAAGCAATCAGCCAAACTTTCATACATTCTGGCTATTGAACAGTCAGTTGATCCACCGATTATAGAGCTGCAACATTCTATTTTAGCTAACAGATCCGATATCTCTTCCACTGTCCTTGACTGTTTATCTGCTGCTAAGGCTTCAGTTGCCAACATTCAATCTGCAACTTTCAAGAACCATGCTTGCCACAACTTACGTTCTGCTCACATTGAATATTGGAAATCAAAACTGGAACCATTAACTGTTCAAAATAAATTTTTAGATATTGTAACTCTGGAGCAAGCTTGCCCTCTGTGGAAGAGACTGATGTATGGCCTCCCTGAAAAACAGCTGTCCTTCCTGCTACGTGCTGGTTGTGACACTCTACCAACCCCTATGAACCTGGCCAGATGGAACATCATTACTGATCCTAGATGTGCTCTTTGTCAAGCTCCTCAACCCACAACAAACCATATTTTGACTGGCTGTCCTGCTGCTCTAGATCAAGGCAGGTATACCTGGAGACATGATTCAGTTTTACAGGTCCTTGTTCATGGGCTCCAACAGCATTTACCTGAAACATTCAAACTTTACGCTGACCTTCCAGGTTATCTAGCTAGTTCCAGCCCCCCTAGTACCATCCCAACCAATCTTTCCTCCACCCTCAGCAGGCCTGACTTGGTATTGGTTTCTAATGATTCCATTTGTTTGTTCGAATTGACAGTACCAACTAATACCCAGCAACATCTTCTTGCTGCTAGAGCTAGAAAGGAAGATCGATATAGCTCCTTGCAATATGACCTCCAGCTTTCTGGGTTAACTGTCAATCTTGTTCCAATTGAAATTGGTTGTTTAGGCCACTTTTTGTCAGAAACAATTGCTCAAATGGCTACTGCTTGTGAAGTGCCAAAGAAAACCATAAGATCCTTGTTTGAGCAGGCAGCTCACATTGCTGTGTCCTGTTCTTACAGAATTTTTAATTCTAGAGCCTCCCCGGGCTGGGATCTTTTAGACCACCTTAGGTAAACTTTAAGTATTACATATATCTAGATATATATATATATATATTTTTTTTTTGTGTATTGTAATTTAATTTACCTTTAGTTAATGTAAGTCTTGCCAGGGCTCCTGTACTGATCCATCAGCACATGGTACCCCTGTGTCTAGGCCCCTGTATGCTTGTAATGTATATTTTGTCTTAATCATTAAGACGTTTATTCTCTTTCTCCCATGGTAATACAAGGGGGTGGCACTCCAATATTAGAGTTGCACCGATATGCATTTTTTCACATTTGCCGATACCGATTATTTGCCTATTCCTTTAACCGATATGCCGATATTTACCGATATTCTTCATTTCTTCAGAACAGAGGAGGAGGAGCAGAAAATCACCTAAAGTTTATGCGTATAAACTGCATTTGTAATGATAATGTAATCAATGTAATTAATTACGTGGGCGGCCGACTTTTACAATGTTTTACAGTTTTGCTACTATCTCCTTTCATGGAAAAGGAATATAAAACAGCTAATCAAACAGTGTTTTAGTGGGACTACAGACCCTTTGTGAAGAGTGATCAACTAATTGCGTGGGCGGCCGATAAATATACACAGCCTACTATAGCCTTGCAACCACACTTGTGCAAACAAACAAACTCAAATAGTTACAAAACAGTTACAACAAACCACTTACTGCTACATTCACCACCTTCTTTACTTTCACCTGTTCATTGTCATCAACTTAACGATTGATTGTGGGTTTCGGTTAACCGGCAAGTTATTTCCGCTTCGTTGCCGATACCGATACTTGTAAAATTAGCTAATATCGGTTGTTACCGATAATTCAACCGATTATCGGTGCAACTCTAATATACCTTGTACTCCGATCTTCGTCCTCAGTCAAAGTGGTCAAAATCGAAAAATAAGCCTTGACCTTTGACTTTCGCTAAAATCCATGCTTGACTCTTGACCAAATTCTTGCATATTTTCGTAAAATTACGGTTATGTTGTAACTGTAAAAGTATCAACTGTGGTAGAGTAAATTATCTTTTCTCGGACACCATGTATACTCGGACACTCGCTCTCGTAAACTACTGAACGGAATCATATGAAAATTGGTGTGGGCATGCCTTGCATATAGATATAGCCTAACTACACCTCCAAGTTTGAGCCAAAACTCTTGTTTGATTGTTGTGCTAGGCCACATCAAAGTCGTTGTTCAAAATTATACATTCTCAGACAAAATTCAAGTGTTGTTGGACACCGGTCAGTAATCCTACATCAAATATTTGGAAAACTTACCACCAACACCATCTGTTAGGGCTATTCATTAGCTATCAGCAGAGCCATAGTTTATTTCTTTCTATCTCATTTGCACGAAGCTATGATCGGAAATGTGCGAGCATGTCATTACCTCTATTCTCAGACATGAGCTATCAGCTGGTTCTTGTACATGGTTATACTAAATCGTACGAAAATTATTGTGGACATACTTTACACATAGCCTATCTGAACCTCCAAGTTTGAGCTAAAAAGCTTTTATGGTTAGCTAACTAGAGCAGGTTAAAATTTCCACGAGAAAATTAGTATTCTCATTTTTCACTGATAATAGCCAATGCTTTCAACGCCAAATAATTTAGCCACTTCATACCACCACCATCTGATAGAGCTGTTTATTGGCTATCAGCAGAGCCATAGTTTAATTCTTTCCATCACCTTTATGGATAGTTATGATCGGAAATATGCGAGTATGTAATTACCTCTATTCTCGGACACATTGTTTCTGTGCTGTCTGATTGAATCTTGGCTCCAGCTATTTCTGGTGAAAAATTTTACTTTTCATTGACTTAAACTAGAGTAAGCCACCAATGTTCGACCACCATTGGTTCGGACACGATTTTTCTTTAAACCCACAAAGAAATTTTCTGGTCTTGCTATGCCTTTGGAGAGGTCTAGGTCATAGTAAATAAATACATGCACGATGACCGTACCTTGATTTTTGCCCAAATAGCTACATTGCATTTAGGCTTCTCTGACAGTAGCAGCCTAGCTACTGCATTCAGCACGCATATACACGATCCAAATCTACTTAAATGGAGTTTTGACTATCCCCTGTCTTAAAAATGTCAAAAGTTTCTCTCCAAAATGTCCAGAACATTAGCCAGATCAAAACACTCTAATAGAACAGTCACTTATTATACAATTGGATCAGTCAAAATGTCTGAGGGCCATGCCCAGGTATTCAATTCAATAAGACTGTTAATATGTAATTTCGTTGATTACAACGTTTAAATACTGATTACATGTGATAATACATTGGATGATCGTTATATTAGAGTAATTTACTGCTCTATTAGAGTATTTCGATCTGGCTAATGTGGACATTTTGGAGAGAAACTTTTGACATTTTTAAGACAGGGGATAATCAAAACCCCATTTAAGTAGATTTGGATCGTGTATATGTGTGCTGAATGCAGTAGCTAGGCTGCTACTGTCAGAGAAGCCTAAATGCAATGTAGCTATTTGGGCAAAAATCAAGGTGCGATCATCGTGCATGTATCTATTTTAGGATGGAAATTTGTGATCCTACATAAGCATATCTATGACATAAGTGATCAAATCATGTTGATTCTGAATTGTATTAAAGAGACATCTTGTATAGCCGCAGGATTATTGATATCTCATCCATATCAATGTTGAAAAAGAATATTCGAATATTCGGTAGTTGTGAATAAAGAATATTCGAAAAGTAAAAACCACTATTTGTTTGAGCCCTAATCTATTTACTATTCAACGGTAGCTGATGCTCTCAATGTTCATAAAAATAACTTTGAATTTGATATAGGTGACTATCTGATTTGCACGAGTTTCACATGTGGTCGAATTTAAGATTGCTCGACAGAGGTGACTTTGGAGCTTTGTAATTCACAACCAATAAGGACGAAGCCAAATATCTGCATATATTTGGAGAGTATAAGAGTTGCTCTTTCATATCAAGCACAGAAAGACTTGATCAGCTTCAAGCATTACGAGCAGTGCCACTCGACTGATAATGCATATTTTTGTCCAAGAAATGAGAACATTCGGACAGGTAACTTTTGCAGCTGCTGCAACCAGACGAAGAAAGCTGCAGGTCTGAAATTTTGCATGCAAGAGTTTATGACCTAGACTTCTCCAAAGGCATAGCAAGACCAGAAACTTTCTTTGTGGGTTTAAAGAAAAATCGCGTCCGAACCGATGGTGGTCGAACATTGGTGGCTTACTCTACTTTAAATAGCATGTAATACCAGTGAACTACCTTTTTGTGCCACCAGAAATAGCTGGAGCCAAGATTCAATCAGACAGCACAGAAACAATGTGTCCGAGAATAGAGGTAATTACATACTCGCATATTTCCGATCATAGCTATCCATAAAGGTGATGGAAAGAAATAAACTATGGCTCTGCTGATAGCCAATGAACAGCTCTATCAGATGGTGGCGGTATGAAGTGGCTAAATTATTTGGCGTTGAAAGCATTGGCTATTATCAGTGAAAAATGAGAATACTAATTTTCTCGTGGAAATTTTAATCTGCTCTAGTTAGCTAACCATAAACGCTTTTTAGCTCAAACTTTGAGGTTCAGATAGGCTATGTTAGGGTCCGCAATCCGAAAAATCAACTTTTACAAATCGATCCCCCTACCATTGTGGGATGTTCATTGTGGTATCCCATTGCAAGATTCACCATGAAACCGGAGGCACGATTGTTGTCTTCACAGAAATATCGATTTTAGTATTTCGTGAGATGCAAATATTATTTTTAAAATTTCGTGCTCCACACAAAGAACAGGATAGAACTTGCTGCTTAGCTAGATATTATCTAGAGTTAATGTAGTTAAAAAGTACGCACAGTAATAAGCAAATGATTCACTGGGTTCCCGGCACAGGGTCGCTTTCTCTCAAAAAGCAGAAAACGAAACACAAATTTTCGAATTCAAACTGCCCTACCAGCCAAGACAAGAAAAGCCAACTCTTCCTCATAGTGATGTGATAAGGTTGGATGCATAGTCTGTCTATGCTGTTAGTCTGGATAGGATCTGAGACTTCTCACCATCTGGGTGAAGAACGTCAAAATTTTCGTGCGTCATTTCAAGGGATTCTCTCAATGGTACCAAAGTGTTTTCCAGTACTTCTGATGCCACACTGGTCACTTAATTTTGTTTAGAATGATGATAAATGATGGATCAAAACGTTTGGTAGTAGTAGTAGTTGGTGTTTCTGTGATTTCATATGATGCAGTATACCAGCAGCTCACCAGGAGCTCCACCCAGCTCGAATCAAAAATGACCGATTATGTGCTTTTTTCGGTTTATTTTTGGATGTTTTGCAGCATAATGGTGATGTAGGGTGATCTAGTGAAGATTTGAAGCCGCTGTGGAGCGTAAGAGGTGAAGTCAAATTTGGACGATTTTGCTGCCTCCCTTGATGCATAGCTTAGAACGAGGCGTGGAAGCCGTGGATGAAATAATAATTGACAACCGCTGCTACCAAACGTTCAGGGACATCTTTTGCCATAGTTTTAGTTTATAATTGATGATTGTTGTGGCTGCAGAGGCGCTGGAATTGGCTAGAAAGCGCGACACAATTCTTTGATGCTGCAGAAAATTTTGACGTTCGTCACCCAGATGGTGAGAAGTCTCAGATCTTTTCCAAACTAACAGCATAGACAGACTATGCACCCAACCGTATCGAAACACTATGAGGAAGAGTTGGCTTCTCTTGCCCTGGGTGGTAGGGCAGTTTGAATTCGAAACTTTGTATCTCTTTGTCTGTTTTTTCAAAGAAAGCAACCCTGTGCCGGGCACCCAGCGAGTCATTTACTTATTTCTGTAAGTACTTTTCAACTACAACAACTCTGGATACCATTTGGCTAAGTAGCAAGTTTCATCCGGTCCTATGTGTGGAGCACGAAATTTTAAAAATAAAGTTTGCATCTTGCGAAATACTGAAAACAATATTTCTGTGAAGACAATAATCGTGCCTCCGGTTTCATGGTGGATCAAGCAATGGGATACTACAATGAACATCCCACAATGGTAGGGGGATTGATTTGTAGAAGTTGATTTTTCGGATTGCGGACCCTAGCTATGTGTAAAATATGTCCACAATAATTTTTGCATGATTTGGTATAACCATATAAGACATAGATAATATATACCTTACCCGGGATTGGAAACGGAGGCAATCAACACCTATCAACAAGTTCACTCAGCGTTGTAGTATCGCGAGTTTAGTGTAACGTAATTCCGTAATTCAGTCCGTGTTTTATAAAATGGCGAATGCTGGAACTCGTAAAAGAACTCGTGCTAGAAAGAAGAGCTCGAAGCGAAAGAGCGGAGAATCCGATGAAAATGATGATGCTTTTTCGTTGTCATTATAGCTAACAATAAACAACCAGCGCTGGTAGCAAAATTTGGGCATTTTTACAGCTTAGACATTCAATCACTGACGTGCCTGGCCTGGCCTTGTTTGTGTGCAAGTTATGTTGATGTAGCCATTCATTAGCTATACCCATAGATAATATATACCTTACTATGCTATACCATACCTGTCTTTTTCTTTCAATGTAGGTCCCAAAGCAAAAGATGCTTTTGTGGAAGCACTCAGAAGCGCTCGCTCAGAAGCGTATTGAATGATGATTCATTTAAAATAGCTAATGTCCTCAGAAGCAATTGAAGCAAGAAAAGTGGCACAGATTCTGTTGGACTGGTGTCTTGATGCTGCCAACAATAACTGTTTTACAACATTTGTTTTGAAATTGTCAGAAGACCTGAAACAGGCAATGAGCTCTTGTAAGAAGAAATCACGCAATCGTGAGAAACTTTGGAGAAACTTTTTTCTGTTGCGCTCTTCAGAGAAATTTCGAGAGGACTGGGTAAATTTTTTTGGACTCCGCTAATGTGGCTGCTACACCTATCCTGTATCAGCATTTAACTGATATTTTGTTCAGGGGATACATTGGTGATCATGTGACAGGGTGTACAGCTGAAACCAAGGTTGATCCAGTACCAGCTGTAACAAAACACGAAGGCAATGCTCTTCGTTATGCTGCCGGCTATGTTTGTAGACATTTACGTAAGAAAATTGAACGCAGTAAACATGAGCTTAAGGAAGAGATGGTATTGTGCCTGATGGCTTTAACAAAGGACACACCAGAAGAACATAGTGAATGTGGCAGTTCTGAAGAATGGACATTAGCACTAGATAGAGGTGGGCTATGGTATGTTAAAGAAACAACATTTATATTGTTTATTGCAATAGAAGAAGAAGTGAGAGAATGCCTAAAAATGTTACTTGGTAGCAACCCAGCAGCTGGAAAAAAAGAGGAGATTGTTGAAAAAGTTATCTCCAGTGATGATGTTGAGTTTTATTGGCTGATTTCCATTGCAGATTTCGAGATTGGTGAGAAGGAGGTACATAGTGCACTTCTTAAGGAAATAGTGCAGCTTTATGTGACTATCCGTGGATTTTCATATGCGAGCTTTTGGATGGAGAAATTTAAGCAGTCAGCAAAAAAGAGTACACAGCGGTCAAAAAGCTTACGTAGAGACTTGTATGATAGCAGCTTATAGTATATTATATTATTAACATTTGCAATGCTATGCATAACACAACTTTATTTTGTGATTACAACAACACAGTAAATGATACAAGCGAAATATTAATTAATTGATAATATACCACTTTAGCGTGGGCGTTCAAAGGCGTCGCTCAGTGTTTAACTCGCATATTGCCCGGGCAATATCATGGGAAAGCGGTTTGCCAATGACTTTGATACCCAGCCAGTTCAAAGAATCGATGCGCTTTGACTCGTTATATTGAGCGACATAGAGCTAGTCTCGTTCCCAGACCGCTTTTTTTTCTTTTGTGTGGGGGCGGGAAAAAAAAGGGTCTGGTGGATCTCCAATAGCGGTTTTGTGCAACCGAACTCCCAAGATCCGGGAGTGTTAAATTGGTGTTGAATTGGAACAAAGGCCAACTAACGAATTGAGAATGAAGCGAAGCGGTGCACGTACGTTTGGAGTACCAGCTGGTGCTAACATTGTTCTTTTGTTTGCCTATTATTGATTATCTAGCTACTTCTTTCCGTGTCTACAGGTGACGGCTGGCGGCTATGGACCTACAAGAAGCAATACATCAAGCTTCTAGTGACATTGGGCTAAGTCTGAAGCAAAAACAATTGGAAGCAGTGGTGAAGTTTTGTTCTGGAAACGATGTGTTCGTTTCCCTTCCTACCGGGTATGGAAAATCGATCATCTATGCTATTTTACCCAGTGTATTTGATAAAACTCGAGGTAGGTGGACCGGTCGCTGGTATCAATAATGAATTTACTGTTTACTCAATTCCACAGGCAGAAAAGGAAGTATAATGGTGTGCATTTCCCCTTTATCTGCTATTATGATGGATCAAACAGCAAAGTTTCAGTCTGCAGGTTTGAGCGTTGACTTTGTTGGTGAATCACAAACGGATAAAGCAGCATGCGAACGGGTAGTGAAGGGAGAAACCCAGCTGGTGTATATTAGGCCACACCAAGTCAAACCTTAGTTTCTGGTCACCCGCCCGCATGGTAAACCTGGAACCCTAGTTTATGAGGACTATTATTAATATTACAGGTGCTTAAGTACATGTGACCCAGCAAGACACTTATTTTTTACTGCAAAAGATCGAGATACTCTAATAGAGCAGTCAGGGATTCCAATAGAGCAGTCACACTATACTCTTAACTCTAATATTAGGTACATAGGCGACACTAATAAAATGTTTCTAACTATAGCTAGTTTTGTCCTTGATTATATAGCTGTTCAGATTATAACTGTTACTAATACTTTTGTAACCAAAGAAATTTCAGTAGCATTAACTACTAGCCCATCATGTGCAGATGGGCCATAGCTTTAACTTTATAATTCAAATGTAGTCCTCTAATGATTAGTCTAGTAACTTCAAATTCCTTATCACTGAACACTGCAGGGGTATGGAAAGCCGGCAACATTCGGTGAGCTTAAACTTAAACTTTTCCATAAATAAAATTAGATTGGCAAGTAGAAACCCTTATAGTTTAAACATTCCCAGATGATCACTAAAAAACACTAGTCTGGAGCGCTCAATGACTCAAAACTTTGACAGTTACTTTTCTCAAGGTAACTGAATAGAAGGCTGGAAACACATAGCTAGTGGGCTAAGACTTCACATTTGAATGAAGAATTTCTGATGTGAAAATAGAAGTTAAATTTCATTTTGGATCATGATCATTTGAACAACTTAGCTATAAGTCATAGTAATACCTGACATAGCTAATGAGACATTTATTTCACTTGGAAAGCATAAGTAGCTACATGAGCAAAACATTTCCTATAGTATATTCTAAATAAATAAATAAATATACTTAAATGCTATATACATCAGTGTATAGCTAGCCATGATCCATCGTGTATAGCTAGCCATGATCCATCAACAACTTCCCTAGTGCATTTTTTGCCGAAGCACAACTACTTATGTTGTTGGTTAAGTTTGACTAAAAACAAAATCAACATGAATTTGCTAAATTGAGCAAATAATAATACCATACAGTATATTGTCACAGTAGAGTCTATAGTCCTGAAGTCCTGATCATCCGCCCGCCCGCATCCATTTGTAGGCTTGGGAGTGACCAGAAACTAAGGTATGACTTGGAGTGGCCTTAGTCCAGAAAATATTATATGCAATCCTAAATATCGTCAGATGCTTTTGTCACCAGTGTATAAGGAGAACTTGATTGGTATAGCAGTGGATGAAGCTCATTGTGTTAAGACTTGGTAGGTATACACGTATGCACACTCCAGTTTGAATTTAAATATTTTTATCTAGGGGTGATGATTTCCGTACTGCATTTGCCATGATTGGAGAGCTACGAAGCATTATTCCAGATCATGTCCGTATCTTGGCGCTGACAGCTACAGCTACTCACCCTACTTTACAAGCTGTGAAGGATCGTTTGTACCTACAGAATCCAATCGTTGTTGGCTTATCACCAAATATTTTTCTTTCTGTCATACCTGCCATGAAACTGGACGAGTTGAGTGCAGTGATAGCAGGTGATTTAATAAAGATGAAAATGAATTATCCTAAAACTATAGTATTTTGTCGTACATATTGGGATTGTTCTGACTTGTATGCAAGGCTGATACGCTATCTAGGCGATGACAAAACCGAACCAGCAGGATATCCCAATTTCCTGCAATTCCGTTTGCTAACTATGTACACCAGAGCTTCAACTGTGGCAATGAAACAGGCTGTATTGTCTGTGTTTACAAAGCAAGGATCAAAATTACGAATAGTGATAGCCACTAAAGCATTCAGCATGGGCATTGATTGCCCTGATGTTCACCAGATCATTCATTGGGGATCACCTTGTGACCCTGAACACTACCTACAAGAGATTGGAAGGGCAGGGCGTGATAGTGAATTGTCACATGCTTTATTAATATGTGGAAGAAAAGGCGGCCGTCACATGCAACAGTCCATGAAGGCATATTATGAGAACAGCAGCAGCTGTCGTCGGTGTAATTTATTCCAATCATTTATACTTTTTGATGAACCAGACTGTATAAAATGCAAGTGTTGTGACATTTGTAGTACTTTATGTGACTGTGAAGAATGTTCAAAGCAATAGGTAGCATTGTACAGGAATGAAATAATGTAACTGTATGTTGAAACATTGCATGTTAAATTAAATTGTATGCATCAAGTTTTGATAAAATCCATGGTTTCAAATGTCCAGATGGACACTGCTGTAAAATTTGACCAATATTTGAAAATGACCGGTGTTTTCTCCTTTGCTTAATGTCAAAAACATCTACTTCTTTGAGAACATCCACTATCAACTTGACGTCTTTTTCTAGAGAGGGCTTGTTGTGATTGCCAGATTCAGGTGAAACCTTGTTCTGATCTTCAAATAAATCGCACAGTTCATTTAGCAAGCCAATAGACCTTGCAGCACGATTGACAGCATTGACAGGGTAGATACTATTACTACTACCCGATGCATTGGAGTTTAACTTTGTTATCAGCCCCTTAAGACGTTTATTGAGGTGCTCTAAGTGGATGTCACATGGTATATTACAACCTTGCTTTCCAGATGTGTTAATAAAACGAGACCACTTCATCTGTGCTGCTTTGCGATCTGACAACAAAAAGTGGTACTGAACTAGTAGTGTTACAGCCTCTTTGCAATAGTTTCTGTGACCCTTTGCCCGAAAAATCACTAATAAAAATTTCCAGCACAGGAGGACCCTGTCTCCATCTGCTTCCCGTATGGAGTCATCAAAGGAATGCCAAATAATGGCCACTGTTAGTAACTCTGTGCCATACAGGTGAATTTTATCATTCTGTGAATTCTTTTTGTCTGGATCAAAATTTGTGAACTTACGAAGTATGGCTCTTGCAAGGTCTTGGGCAGTGTCATACTGCTTTTTCTCCATAAGTTTGTTTCCTGCAGCAACAACATGAGCGTGCAACACTATGAGAAGGAAGTCCTCGCATCCCTTCATATTCTTCTCAGGGTCCACGGAAGTTGCTACATTTAAGAGCACTTTAAATTGTGATAATGTACCTTTCTCTGTGCTGGAAGCCTGAGTAAAAAAGTGCTTCCAAATAGCCTGCAAGGTTAAAGCAAGAAATTCAGCTCATTTAGCAGACTGTAATGCAATTACCAAAAATGTGCAAGCACTGAAGCAGTGTGTACTGTGTAGTGAATAATGCACTATATATATATATATATATATACCTTAAGTAAGCATTGTTTGGCATGCCAATCCTCTACCACTGGTAGCAAGCCCTGTAAACGCTCTCGGCGTGTTTGGTGGTCCCTTCTAGCAGCAATGCTGCCTCTTGCCCTAGCTGTTGTCAATTGATCACCCCCTAGTAAAATTTGGTGAAAAACTTCATCATCATACTCAAAATCAGATTCATCATGGAATAGTGGAAATAATTCTGTCACATGCCTGGACGGCACATACTTGTGAATTTCATCCATTATTTCACACATTTCCTCAATTCTATTTTCGTTTCTCTTCAACACTCCAAGTGGTACCTACACAAAAAGCAAACTACATACACGGCACTATTAATACAAATGTATAGCATATTAAATGTCTATTTGGTAGTCTTTTGCTTTTCTAAAATTTACAACAATGTCCACTTTATGTATTAATACTTCAGTAACTATTACATATCCTAACCACTTTCGACTTCATTGACATCTCCTCGATGAACTTGCTTGGTATGTGAGCCAGCACATCTTTCTTTTGGGTAGAAAACACTTTTATGTGTTGAACCAAAATTCTGCAATTATAAAAATATTAACAACCACATACATTACAATAAACTAATGCATACCTACTCAGCAATACAACTGCATCACCTAAAAATGACTTGGTGTCTTCCTTGCTTATTAGTAGCTTGTCAATTTCAATAATGGAAGATGGTGCAATGTCAGAATATGATGATAAATCTATTCTATCTTGCACTGCGTACATATGAAATGCATGCATGGAATTAGTTGAATTGCTATGACGTTGAAATGATGGGTGAAAGTTCTTATCTATGTTGTCTCCAACAATTTTGAAACCAGGCCAATTGGTGTTTACAGTACCATTCTGTTGTGTGGATCCTCTGTCCTGTCGCATTTCTGACCCGAATGTAATATTCTCCTGTGGATCAGATGTAGTATCTAGTGGCTGTGGTGGACTATCCTGTGGGTTCGATGTACTACCAGGTAGCTGTAGTAGTGTACCATCCTGTTGTTGTGATGTAGTATTCCGTAGCTGTGGCTGCCATGGCTGTGGTGTACTACCCCGCGGCTGTGGTGTACTACTCTGTGACTGTGGTGTACTACTCCGTGGCTGTGGTGTACTACCCCGTGGCTGTGGTGTACTACCCTGTGGCTGTGGTGTACTATCCTGTGGCTGTGGTGTGCTACCTCGTGGCTGTGGTGTGCTACCCCGTGGCTGAAATGGCTGTGATGTACCATCCCATTGCTCGGATATACCATCTTGTAGTTCCACTAGTAGTTCTGGTCTGGGTTGTGTTGGTGTATTATCTTGTAGCACCTCTAGAATACTGGTTGTCAACAACAAAGGGTTACATGTTGGTCGATCTGCTTCAGAATCATTAGATGTATTAATAGGGCTATATGATGGACTGGCAAAAGAGGTCTCACTACTGGAAACTGAATCAGACAAGTTGGGGAAAAATTGGTCTGCACTAATGCAATTCTATGAAAGACATTAATAATAAAATATTAAAGAATGAAATTATTAATTACCTGTGTTGAAGGAACGTATTGCATTAACTGATTTTTCCACAACAATGGTATTTTATCATAATGTGCTACAATTCTGTCCATGGTATCAAGGGTGGCCTCATATGACTGACACAGCATTAATGGTTGCAAACACCTGTATACCTATATATACAATTACAAACATATTATTGTACTAGCACATTCATGGTAAGTACACACCTTCTTTGAAGCTCCATTAGCATAGAAAAAGTGGATAACGTTCTTTGAAGAAAAGCCAATGATTGATTTCGTTTCTTCAAAAGCATGCATCCAACTACACAGTTCACAAGGATATCTTCTTTAGTTTGAAAAGACTCCAAAAATGATGTGAACATAGGCATGTGTAGTTTTAAATCACCCCAGATAGCATCCCAAGAAAACATCTGAATAGTTTCTCCGTCACATTTTATTATAGTTTTGAGATTGGTAGAACTCATATGGCTAAATTCATTCTTAATACCACTCCCTATTACAGACAAGATATTATCAGGATGAGAATCCACAACAGATTTGGTAAAGGATGGATAACTCTGTCTAGCATACCGCTTTGCAGCCAATTTCCTCTTTGGAGTTTTAATCTTGTATTTCCTATCACCAACATTTATCTACACATAATCAATTATTATAATGCATATACAATATATAGTACGTGTAAGCTTACAGAAACTTCCTCAGATGTTGTAGAGACAATGGACATCATAGGTTGACTGGTAACTGTTGTTGTCTACAAAATAAATCTCACTTCATGTATTAATGCTATTAAATAAATACTCACAGTAAATCCACTGTACACCGCTGGTAAACTTGACATCACTGATGAGCTAGTAACTGTAGTTAGCTAGAAAAAAAGCATTTAATGTTATGATGTCACTTCATGTATGAAATAAAAACTCACAGCAAATGATGAAAACCCACTGTACACTGCTGGGAAGCTAAACAACAGAGGTGAACCAGTAACTGTCGTTGGAACTGTTGTTGGCTAAAGAACATATAGTTCATCTTACTTTATGTATCTACATTTGATTGAACTTACAGCAAGTGATGTAGAAACACTACAGACTGTGGGAAAACGTGACATCACAGAAGAACCAGTAACTGTCGTGGGCTAAAAAGGTCCCATTTGATGTTTTGATTTATTTAAAAAAACTCACATTAAATGACGGAAACCCACTGCACAATGCAGGGAAAGTAAGCATTACTGGTGAACCAGTAACTGTCGTTGGAACTGTTGTTGGCTAAAGAACATATAGTTCATCTTGCTTTATGTATCTACATTTGATTGAACTTACAGCAAGTGATGGAGAAACACTACAGACTGCAGGAAAACGTGACATCACAGAAGAATCAGTAACTGTCATGGGCTAAAAAGGTCTCATTTGATGTTTTGATTTATTAAAAAAAAAAAACTCACGTTAAATGACGGAAGCCCACTGTACATTGCTGGGAAAGTAAACATTACAGGTGAACCAGTAACTGTCGTTGGAACTGTTGTCGGCTAAAGAACATAAAGTTAATCTTACTTTATGTATCTACATTTAATCAAACTTACAGCAAGTGATGGAAAACCACTACACACTCTAGAAAAACTGGACATCATTGAACTTCCACCATCTGAAGTTGCTCTGTGATCGGTGCAACGTCTTATACTCTATCATTAAACACATCACATACAGGTTTCATGCTCAAAGGTTAGCTACTCACACTACGAATGTTTTGCTGCTGCTTTGAATTGCGAATGAAAGTAAATTGCGAATGAAAGATGATACTTTAGCTCTGATTTGTTTAATTTCATTCTCAAATCTTTTAGTTTCTGCATACACTCGTAGCATAATGTTGAATCCATACTAAAATTCTCCAGTCCCCCACAACCTTCTTGTGCAAAGCATTCTTTTAACTTTTGTACTTCTGCTTGGCACTTTCCACCAAACACTTTCTTCTGACGAGATTTTCCTTTTGCATTCACTAAACTTGCAAGGCATAAGCAGCAACATTTCTCCATCTAGACTATTGAGTCTCTGAAAGATAACTGAACGGTTAACCCACACCCGCGCCACCAGAAGAGTCTATACTGAGAGTGTTACTGTTCGGCCACTGTTCAGTCCGGCACAGACATAGCCGAACGCGGTTCGTACGTGCGCCGCTTCGCTTCATTCTCACTTCGTTAGTTGGCCTTTGTTCCAATTCAACACCAATTTAACACTCCCGGATTTTGGGAGTTCGGTTGCACAAAACCGCTATTGGAGATCCACCAGACCCTTTTTTTTCCCGCCCCCACACAAAAGAAAAAAAAGCGGTCTGAGCACGAGACTAACATAGAGCTTTGTATTGTGGGACTCGGTTTTGTAGAGGTTGCTAAGCTTAGTACATAGGCTAAGATAGAGTAGTTGGTTGTTACTAAAGGATAATGAAGGCACAAAATAATTGTTTGGGCGATTGTGGATGCGTATTTCTACCCACCGCGTATCAGCCTTTGAACAGACCATGGAACAGCAAAGCTACTACTGCTACGTTGAAATAGGTTAGTAACTTACAGTTCTAAGTATATAATAACTTACTTACTGTCCCAATAGCGAAATTAGTTGGCTTAACTTAGTACAAAAATGATAACAATATAAACTCCATCCCACAATCGCAAGTTTTCTAACATTGCGTGTTGAAGTATAGTAAGGCCATACCTATTGGATCTTATGTTGCACGGGCGAAACCTTGAAAAATATGGGTAGGTAGGTCGATTTGATAATGATAGTTTTTTTCAATACTATTATTTAATGTAAACATAAAAAGTATCACAGTACATGGCTACTAAACTTTAAAATTCAAACTACATAAAGCATGGTACATCAATACAAATACGAAAGCATTTGTTACCAAAAATGAACCTATGTAACTATACGTATGGTTTTAGTTTTTCTTTTGCTTCTTCATATTATTAGGTTGTCTAGTGGCAGGCCTTTTGCCACTAGATCTACACAAAAAACAGATTGGCCGTACAACAGCATATTGCTTGCGTAACTCTTTGATGGAATCATCATTGACCAGTCCATCTGGTAAGCCACAAAAGTAACAGATTAGAGGAAACGATACGAGCGTTGCACTGTAATATTGTACTTCAATGGAATCACTGCATATCAGAGCTGCATGTGTAACTATCAAGTCATAGCGGCATGAAGTTGGCGGAAATAATTCAGAACCACAGGTATACAGCTTTGAGTAATCAATCTCTTCTAGAAGTGTACATTCTTCTTTGGTCAGCTTTCGTGCAGCATAAATATACCTAGGCTTGAAGCATTCTCGGCATATAATAGTTCTACGAACTTTGCTGTTAGTAAAAAGGGACTTTCTTTTGGCATCAAGTTCTTTCGCTTCCTGGAAGCTGTAAGATCCCTTTGAAGGTTGATCTTTGTCTGATGGTAGCTGCCCATAAACTTTGTCAAATGGAAGATACGAATCCTTATGAGAATCAAGCAGAGGTAGAGGCAAGTAACTAACTAAGTGCTTCAAATTCTTCAGCTGTCATGTGCACTGGGTGATGGGCACAGTGGAGGCAACTATTGTTTTGACATTTTTTAATTTGAAAAACATAGCTAGACATGTTGCAGTGCCCTGTAATGAAATCCTGAAGAGGCACAGACTCTTTCATTATTTTGGAGGTCATTTTCTTTTCACTATCTATGGATGGTTCTAAAAACTGTATAAAATTTAATGCATGTTTGATTTCATCTTCACTTGCTGCAAAAGCAACACCAACACCCTGCTCCTTAATTTTCATTGCCTTGAACCGGTCAGCTAGAGTCGTAATTGGACCTTGCATCAAATCTCTTAGCGCATCTTCTAAGCCAGGATTCTCAACTAACATCTTGCGCACTTCACCAAGAGTGTTCTTACCTTTTATTATTTCCTCTAGGTCTGGTTCCATAGACCTTCTAGCTAATGCCACATGCTGCAAAGCCAAATTAAGAGTAGACATTACTCTTTCTGCAAGATTTGTCCAGCTCTGATAGGGACAAGTACGTACAGAGATTAGCATATCCAAATCAAGTGCACGAAACAAGGCAATAAGACTTAGCTTCACAGATGGAAAAGTGATTCTATGATCAGGACCACCATCACTAACAGTGACTAAAATAGGCTTATAATCCTCCTTTTCTAAAACATGCCTTAGTTCAGATGTGTGCCTTAGTGCACTAGAGGGTTGGGAAACTTTGTCCTTGAGAGTGACACATGCCTTTCCCTGAAAGAAAGAATCTTTTGCAGATATGGGTATGTCAACTATAAAGGACACTGATGGGACAATACCATGCACATGAAAGTCATGGTCAAGGGCACAATTCTGTGGTCTATCTACAGGAATCAGTGACCTGTTATGCCCCCTAACACCTGTTGACACAGGGCAACTTGGCTCTCCTACAGGTATGATAGCCTTATCATCCACAGATATCATTCGAACAAGGGATTTGTGTTGAACTGAGAAGCCTTTCACATACTTTAAAATATTCCCCACATATCTGGCATCAGGATGATCTTTTCTTAACTGCCGTACCTGTACGCCGTGCTTTACCTTAAACTGTCCAGTGTAACGTAGTGCTGCACTACTGTAGGGATTAGATGGCCAGAATTGCAATCTTATCCATTCAATTGAAGGAACTGCTGGCATATTATCTGTATGTTTCTTCTGTAGACGCTCAGTTATAATATCCCGTAGATGGCGGATGGATATGGCAAGAGGCATGTGCATAACATCACCTTGTCGTCTTTCATCTACAGCCGTTGTGGTTTCTTCCAAATATTCACTCATCTCATTCCAGAAGGCTTCAAATGCATTGGATTTAGGATTTCCATTCATTTCTCGTAAATCTAAGACAATATTTGGATCATCAAGATCAATCAGTGCTTTAGAAACACGCTCATCTATCTCCTTCTCAACCACACAATTGCTGGAAGAAGCATCTCCTACCAAGGATTTATAAATATTACGCAACACATACTTTGGTGTTTTAGACAAACGATTATATTTATCCAGAAAATCTTTCCTGATGGCCCTGGAAGAATACTTAGGTTGGTCACGGGTAAGTCTGGCAACAAGGTGGCTTGTTTTATCGGCATCATTAGCATCCTGTTGAATTTTCCAAACAAAAGAGAGTGTACCTATCTGTGATCCATGAGCAAATTTGTACAGCATCACCGGAAACCGCAATGATAGTGCATCAATCCAATGACGACGTGTATATCTGTCATCTGGGGCAAAATCATTTAAAAAGACTGGGTCATATTTTTCTTTAGCATTCAAAGTTTCTTCAATCTTAACATACTCTTTTCTGGTTGGATTAGGCGAAGCTGATATCGGCGTAACACTAAAGGACTCCTCCACTGGTTTGGGAGTAACCCTCTCATGTGTTTCCTTCACATTCTCACTGTGGCTTTTAAGGTAAATTTTATATTTGTGTAGGGATTCAACAAGCTTTTCAACAGAGGACCGAAAACTCTGCCATTTCGATGTTGAAAGCCATGGATGCATTAAATAATCAGAGAGTGAGGAAATGTGCTTTTCAAGCACTTCTTGCAAAAGCTGTGGCTTTTTATGTCTTTTCTTTGCCCAATTATTGAATCCTGTAAACCCAGAAAAAACTTCTGGGATTATGCAAGCTCGTGAGGAAAATTGATCATGATGTGGATCCAGCATCCACAAGCAATCTGTAAGGGCCTTCAAAAACTTTATACCTGTGGTTTCGACAATATCTGGACTCCATCCTAAGTTTCTGCTGTTCAACAGTTCAAGTAATTTATTGTAAATGGCATGATCACCTCTCAATGGCTGTTCATCATATGGTCGGGGTAACACTGTCTTGTGAGCTGCAGACATCATAACCTGGAAGGCGTTAGGTTTGTCTCCACTGTGTGCACAGGACAAAGGAGTGCTCACACTTCTATTATCTTCCAATGTAAAGCATACAAACTTGCAATGAAACTGATTACAGAGAAACACTGGGGCATCAATGTTGACCTTTTATGAAAGGTACAGGAAATGAAGTTCGCATGGCATAATACAATGAGTAGCTATATGATTTATAAATATTAAATACCTTTTAATAGCTGTATTCTACTGTATAACATTCACATACATACATAATTCAATAATAATAGTAATATAGCCTTAGCTATATAGCTATATAAGCAAACCTCGTGGGTAGACAAAAATTGATCAGTCTGGGAGATCTCCACTTTTACAACTCTTCTTTCTGTGCTGTACGACTTCAAAAGTAAATCACCAAAAGAGTTTTCCCAATTACAACTGATTATTTTTGAACGCTGTACAAGCTTCAGCCCTTCTTTTACAATCACGCTTAACCACGCGCACGAGTTAGAAGCCATATTAGAACACGTGATCAAAAATCTCGTGATTATCATTATCATTTTAGGTTATGAAAAAAGACAGTCAGTCAGGCCCGCGCAACATAAGATGCAATAGGTATGGCCTAACGTATTAATGACGTTTTAACGTATGGAGAACGTTTTGATGGCTATTAGCCCACGCTATTAAAACCACAGTCGATCTTCAGATGCTACTGTATAAAACAAATGGGATAAGTTCTCATTAGTTCTTTCACCTATTAGGTGAGTACGCCCCAAGTGATATATATCACTTGTACCATGGCTGCTTGGGATTTTACTGACATATACACCCTCGGGCCGCATATCAGCAAAATCCCTTGCACCCATGGTATAACTATTACATAAAAAATGGAATTTAAGGCAACAACTTTTGCAGAAGTAATTCTAATATACCATTTGTCGCCTAATGCTAGCCATATCACATTGACTAAAGTTGAAAGAAGTTTTGTTAGCCAGGCACCAAGCAATTCTGCATACAAACACACCACAGTCTGAATTATTTGTCTGTTGTGGAACACTGCGAAGTAGAACAATTCCATTCCGTGGTAGAGGCACAGTTGGATGATTTCTCTAAAATATGATTTTAATGTTTCCAAACATGCTGGATTTGGTTCATGCAGCGAGTCATAATAAACAATCTGTAGGTCAGCTGTGCTTATGCTTGCTAAACACCAGTGTGCTCCAAGGTGCACTGGAACCAACAACAACCTCTTGCTAAATAAATCAGTTTCCTTTGTCCACCGGCACACAGCCTGGGAACCAAAACGTACAAGCTTTGGATAGAAAAATGTGCTGGATACGTAGACATCTGTGTTGGCCTCAGCTACTAATTTCATGTAGCAGTTTATCACCTAGCAAAAGAAAATGGCAACACATAAAAAATAAGTACTACATCACGAATAGCCTTACTTGGTCATTTAGCCATCCGGTATCTTTTAAAGTCCAGAAGTCATGGCGTGTTAAAGTAATGGTACAACACCTTGATAATTCTTCCTCCGCAGGTTCTGGTCCTAGTGCCTCACTAATCATATCATCATCAGTAGAATGGGCCTTCTGCTCAAATGATGTCCATTTCTGTCACATCATTTCTATCGTGACTGCCAGCAAGTGTATCCTTTTCATCCATTTCAACAATGTCTACTTCTGCAGAAGTTTGCTGATGCTTATGACTTTTCACCTGATCATTCGAGCAAGATTCATGGGAGGCTTCTGTCACATCTGATGTTGCTTTTTCATTAAGTACTGGTGCTGGCACATCATTACTGTTAGGGTTATCGCTTGAACTGGCAGGCATATCAACAGTAACAACTTTCTGTACAGGAATATCCAAATATTTTGAAGCTGTAAACAATTCTTTTCTTGGAGCAAATGACTTTTTTTTAACCTTTTTGGCTGCCAGTAACTTCAATTTGCTTTTGAACACGCCTGGTGGCTTTATAAGCTTAGAATAAGATTTGTCCCTACATTTAGCCTTGCACCGTTTCTTAAGTGGCCTGCTCTCCTGCTCTATATCTATAGACTGCTTCTTGCCACGGCAATTTTCTTTTGAAATGCTTCCACAAACAGAATTGATTACTTTCAGTGCCTGACTATTCTTACAAAAATCACTGACATTTGGGTTTTCATGTCTCCCTCCACGTTGCCTTTGGCAGCCAAAGTAATTTTCAAGAGGATCTTGACAAAGCCTCTCACTCAAGAAGAATTTAACTCCTGGTATGGTGAATATGTATTTAACCAGTTCCACAAATGATTTAACTAAAAAAGATTAAAATAATATATTATTACTGCATGCAATACCTGTGACAGTGATGCCAAGACGAGTTTCCCTAGGCATTAACATCATTTCCTTTTGTTTTGGAGAAAATCCTTCCCTTTCATAGACACTTTTCTCCCAGTTCTCCAAGTAAGGCATAAATTCTTCTTCAAGCCACTGCAGTGCATAAGCAAACAAAGTACAACATCTACTAAGTAGTTCTCTAAAATGGTCTACTGTCTACAAACAATGTCACACCCCAATGCATACATTATAATAATACCAATAACATACTTGCAAACGAAAATCCTTTTTAGAAGTGTAGGGATCTTTGAATGATTTCCTGCTGTGGTATCCAGTAACAGCGTTGGATACGTTGAAGCAATCAAAAAACTTATCGATCATTTTAACAAACTTGACTGTTTCCTGTACTTCTTCACCATAATTCTCTTCAAGCGACTTAGCCACATTCTCACTAAGAGCCTACACATGTATAATGCATTATACAGCATGCTAACCACATTCTTGTGAACTTACTTGTGCAGTTAAATCCACTCTCATCTTCGAAAACGTCGTTAAATAAACATGCTCGTACCTCAGCCTTTTCACTTGTCTAATAACTCCTCCTTTTTGGGGTACTGCTTGTGGTCCTCCTGTATCATCAAGGTAAAGTTGTTCTAAGTGCCCCCACGATATTTCTTTACCATTGCACTAAATGTAAAAGGAAAATAACGTACTCTCATTGCAGCTATAGCTATCAACTTACCCATAATTTTCGTTTGTTACTGTTCCAGCTATTTCTAATTGTTTTTAGCAAATGAAGAGGATCAGATATGAAATGCAAGTCACGTGGTCCCTCTCGTGCAAAAGGGTTGGGTACTTTGTAGACCATTTCATCTTTGGCATTGTGGAGTTTCCACAATCGATGATTTGGTGATGCACCATCACACATAATTCCTAAAACACGGAAGCCCATTCTCTCAAGCCTTGATATTGCCTCCCACACAGGGTCAAACATCAACTCTCCACTGAGGTTGTTACAAGCAAACTGCGCATATGGGTAGTTCAACTTCTGAAAAATGCCTCTCACCATTAGCACCAACATTGAACTTGCGAGTTGTTGTTCATGTTGTGTCTCACCCAAAGCATTCTTAAATTCAAGCAGTCTATTGTTAGTGTTGCCTAGATTGACAAAGCTGATTAAAGAACCCTGGTGTTTATCATATACAAGGTCAGTCTTGATATGAACTTCATCCATGACTAAGAAGACATATCTGTTAAGCTCGTTACTCAAAAAAGCAATGTCATAAAGCCCTCGATCTGTTTCTGCAGAGAAGCCGATGGTAGTTGATGTATAGTGGGTGTAATCACGCAGTGTTCTTTGTGAAGGCAGTTTGATGCACCCTGTTTTCCGCAGTAGTTCATGATTTTCCAGATAAATGTCTGAGATACAAGCTCCACTTAATGACTAGTGGGTGCCACTTCATTGACCGAGAGTCCTTTATAGAGCATGCTGTTTGCTGTTGGTCCCAAAAAAGGCATTGAAAAGATCCTTCTGGATACATAGAATGTACTTGCTTTGTGGTTGCATCCATCATAGCCTTCATATCATCATGCAGATCAACATTTAAGGTTACACCGTCTTGGGTAGCTGCAGTTGAAATCTTCTCTTGTAATCGACAAACACGAAGCTTTGCTTTTTTGCTCTCCTGGTGTAGATTTCTCAAGCGCTCATCTTTTTCAGACGCACTCAAATTCGCATAAGTTGTATGACTGCTGCATGGGATGAGTCTTCTGATCTTTTCGGCGACATGACAGCATAGCTGATAGTGTTTTCTTGTATTTCTTACAACATATGCACAGCCTGGACTCTTCTGTACTGTTCATCAATATATCACACTCAACATGATAGATGGATAAGCTACCAGTCCTTGCAGTGTCCAGTGCTGCCACAGTGCTGGTTCCTACAAAAGTTATTCACATCAAAGTATCGTGAACACAACAAAGGTATGCACACATAAAACTTGTCATGCTCTATTGACTTTACATACAGTTAAATGTATGCAGAAAGGACAGCTTACTTGAATTATCTTTGAGTTCACCATTCTGAATGTTTGGGAGCTTCAAGAATGCATCATCACAGTTGCCTTCGCAAACCTTGCTTGTATGTAGAAAGTTTGATACATGTGAAACTACAGGAAACATAAAATTTCCATTGCATGTTTAATATCGTACAGCAATCCAACCAATACCTGAATTAAGAGATGTCGGAATGTCTTTCAAAAGAGCAGATGAGGGCTTCAGAGTTTCTCTTTTATAATTCACAATCCATGAGAAGTCTTCCTTAATGGCTAATGATCTTAAAACCTCAGTGCCAGACTCAAAATAACCCAGTTGGAATATTCTCAATTCTGCATTTTGGATTGTATCAATCCACCCTGTAAAAGGAATGATTTAGCTAAGCATCTGCACACACTGTGTCACTATACCTGAAGGAATGCCATTACACTGTTTCAGTCTACTGTGCAAAATATCCAAAGACCTGACTGGTGCATCAACAAATGAACACAAAGGCAGAGACACTTGAAATGACAGTGGCAGAGACACCTTCAGCACTGACACATCTCTCAAAGGAATTGAAACTGGTAGCCTCTTAGGTTTAGGCTGCCAGTGTTTGTTACTATGAAGTCTAAGCTTTCTGTGACCTCTCCTATCATTCATCTGCAAAAAAAATCCAGTGCAAACTATAGCTATATGCATAATAATAAAGCAACAGTTCTGAAAAGGAAATACTTGCATTCACTTGAAGATTCAAGGATTTCGCCTACATCAGTACAAGTCAGCAGCCTTAAAACTATCCTATTTTGTTTGTATACATATGAATTACAGGAAATACTTAAGAAAGAAAGTTAGTAGCCTTTAGAAAATGACCTGTAGGCCTCAAAACTTAATACCTCAAAATCGCTTGTTTCGCAGTTGCGCTGCAATTTGATGGCATAAACGGTAAAACTAAGGGTTTTAAGTTGCATGATTTTGTCCGCTAATGTCTCAGCTTTCAAACAGTGTAGTTTACATCGAAAAATATCGCTCCCACACTGCTCTACGAACCCCAAAAGCCGAGGGTACGACTAAAAAGCCATTTTTTGCATAAACCGCATCAAACGCTATTTGTTCAAAATTTTGACGATTGTATGCAAGTAATACAATAGTATTGTTCTTACCACCACGGTAAATCCTCTTCATGTTCACAACTAGTAGCTTATCTACCCGTTCTTTTCCTTTCTTCTGTCGGCGAGGTGAAACCTTACATATCAAAGCGAAAGTGTTAATTATTACAATGCTGACGGCTCGCGATTTTTGTATTGAAGTGTGTCCGGTTTCCAATCCCGGGTAAGGTATATATTATCTATGTATAAGAGAACCAGCTGATAGCTCGTGTCCGAGAATAGAGGTAGTGACATGCTCGCACATTTCGGATCACAGCTTCCTACAAATGAGATAGAAAGAAGTAAACCATGGCTCTGCTGATAGCTAATGAACAGTCCTAACAGATGGTGTTGGTGGTAAGTCTTTAAATTATTTGATGTAGAATTACTGACCGGTGTCCGACAATACTTGAATTTTGTCCGAGAATGTATGATTTCAAGCAACAACTTTGATGTGGTCTAGCACAACAATCAAACAATAGTTTTGGCTCAATCTTGGAGGTATAGTTAGGCTATATGCAAGGTATGTCCACACCAATTTTCGTAGGATTCCATCCAGTAGTTTACGAGAACAAGTGTCCGAGTATACATGGTGTCCGAGAATAGATAATTTACTCTATACACTTTACAAACGAAGCTTGTCTTTTGACCTACTGCAAATTTCTTGCTTGACTTTTGACTTTCGTTTTGACTGAGGATGAAGATAAGAGTACAGGATATATTGGAGTGCCACCCCCTTGTAATAATTTTTAAAACTGAAGTTATGGCAACACGTATAACTATGATGTTCGATAATGATTAGTACATTTAAATGACCAAGCCTCCATCCATAGTCTGCTTTTACAACTCTTCTTGTAATAACCAAGCTCACCCCAAGAATAGCAGATATGGATGGCCAACAATACATCGACACCACAAGCTCATGTGATCAAACACGTGAACTTTAAAAATGAACAAAAACATTTCATGAACAAATTTTATGGGTCGGTCTGGTCCGAGAAACAAGAAATTTAAATGGCCCAATGTATATAAGAAGAAGTTGTGAGACAAGTGACAAATTCTAAGTCATGTGATGTGGGGCTTTTTTCCGTGTTCGTTACGTAAACTCTCGGGAATGGTCAGACGTACGCTGGGTCGTACGTACAGTAGATTGCAAGACGGTTGTCAGTTACAATTTATTTTGCTGGTGATATCACGTGAAAAACAGCCACTTCGAAAGAATTTGAAAATGTTTGTTCGTCTATCATTGGTTGCTCTTCACGTGATTCCTATTCAGAATTTTTGTACAACTGACAACCGACATGCAAAATACTGTACGTACAGTTGAGCACCACCAGTGTGGGGTTGTCCGTATTCGTTACGTAAACTCTCGGGAATGGTCAGACGTAATACGGTGGCCGGTTCCGGTCGTTTCCCGGGAAATTCTCGAGAATTTCTAGCTTATTTCTTTGTTAGGCGCAATCTGTGAATTTGCGCAGTTTATAAATTGCACTGCGCATTTTGTGAATTCATAAAATGCGCAACAATTTATAAATTGCGCAGGTGTCGTACGGACATATGGCAAAGCGAGATGCGACACAGTACAGTTGTATCATAACCCATATACTGTCGTTCCAAGTGTTAGATCACGAGATTTCGTCGTGGCAGTGTATGAACGGTGTGAGTTTCACTATGAAGTTAGACTCGGAGATACGTCGAAAGAAGGTCACAGAGAGCTATTTGAAAGGTTCTGTAGAGGAAGATATCTTGATCACAATCACACCACAACAGTAACGGAGGAGAAGGTGCAGAAGATAACAGACGTTTTGAATAGAGTGGAAAGAAATGATATTTCTAATAGACCTTTCATTATGCACCTATCAATGTTATCCCCCACCTACCCCCTCCCGGGCGTAGTGGGGGAAATGGTGGGGATTTGACTTTTTGAAAAATCTAATTCTCCACCCATGGGGGAGCAACTAGTGGTCAAATCTCCATGTAGTATGGCTGTTAGGCACTTTAGGAAACAGGTCAATTCCTTTAGTTTGCAAGTTAAAACAAATGCCTAAACTTTTGAGCGGTCAAATGCCCCACTAGTGGAGCAGAGTTTCAGATCAAATCAGGTCAAAATCCCCCAATAATCCCCTAGTAAGCCCGGAAGGGGGGTAGTGGGGCTTAACATTGATAGGTGCATTACTGAAACAAAGAAGTTTTTTTTGTTAAACTACCCAGAGCTGAAGTTGGAAGATTTCTATATTTGCCTGTTAACTGAAACAAAGGGAAAGAAACTAAACTGGTTTTGTTTGTTCCTGCCGTTCACAAAATTCTGTACTTACAGAATGAGAATGACAAATCGTTTCAGTAGTTGCAACAGTTGAGAAATTTTATGACATAGTAGAACGTTTGCATTCAAACATGTAGACTACAAGAAAATACTTACAGAGGTATGGAAGTATAATGAATTGTGTATGCTATAATATTCTCAAACATCACAAAAATTTATAGCCACTAGTCATAAGACCTGGACATTGTGGAGATGGGCGGTAAATTATATACCAATATTCTATACTGAACTGGTTCCCAAGTTTGTAATCATGCCAAGCTGTTGTGAAGTACAAGTCAGGCTGGATTTTAGGTGATATTTTTGCAAAAGACCAAACCTTTATGATCCCCATAGGCATAGCAACCACCTATCAATTTATGGAGCCCATGCATCTATCACTGAATTTTCTGATATATTAGTTTAGAAAAAGATTGAGACACTCTAATAGACAGTCATTTGTTCTAATGGAGCAATCAGTAAGTGATCTCAGAAGAAATCTGGAGGGGCATGCCTCCATACCCCCTAGTAAGACCATGTATGTATTTTTCACACGGTACTTAGTTTACAACTACCTGGAACAGACCCCATGCTACAGGCTTGATT
The DNA here is from genome assembly GCF_963678975.1 of Dysidea avara. NCBI lineage: Eukaryota > Metazoa > Porifera > Demospongiae > Dictyoceratida > Dysideidae > Dysidea > Dysidea avara. The sequence goes on along the minus strand of NC_089274.1, from coordinate 5,737,981 downwards.
TCTTCAACGTTGCTTGGTACCTTAACTTGGCATACCGCAGTACTTATAATGCGAACATCATGGACCTACTTGAGTCTTCCTTTATGTATCTTTACTGACAGTGGAAGGTGTTGATTTGTGGTAGCTGGCACCACTTAATGGCTTCCCTACATGTGTAACAGAAGTTATCTGTATTTTCTGTTACTGCATGTAGTGACTGTAATGGTTGCAGAGGAGCTTCCCATGCAATGCTGTGTAATTGGCTGAACATGGCTGAAAGCAAAGTGTAATAGCTTAATTATTGTTGGGGGCACTTTCGGATGAATACATCACCTGTTTCAGTTAACTATTTGATACTCTGTGCAGGCTACCCACTGAGTGAAACTCAACTATATAGCTTACATAATCCTTTGTTTAAAATGAAATGTATTGAAATACATTAGACTATGCCACAAAAATTGTTATAATTATGCACCTATTAATTACTTCAGCAAACATTTCAATATACATCATCACATTATGTGTACTCATTTGTGCATTAAGTAAACATGTACATAAATAACCTTCTTGGTGAATAGTTGGATTTCTTGGTAAATCAGTGAATTTCTTGGTAAATCAGTGAATTTCTTGGTAAATCAGTGAATTTCTTTTCATATAGTCTGTTGTATATACTGATGAGTTATGATGATGTATCACATGCATTAACAGATAATGTTTGTTTATTTAGAATTATTGGATGACTACTGCCATTCTTGTGGAATGATTAGTTTGGATGATGATATGACTGACATGGTGAGGTCTAGTTATGCATACAAATTGTGTATTCACGTTTGTGAATTCCATAGGTCAGGTACAATATATAGTTGCTCATCAGGGGGTACCATGAACCGTGTTTAAGAAGACATGTGGTTATAGCCAGGCAAGATGAAAATGGATACAACTTTTCTAGGCCTTGCTGTTCATCAAATGGAGCTGTGCCGCTGTAACTCACTCATGTATTGGAGTATACTTAACTATATGTAACACAGCATACCTGATTATATGTTAACTGTATCACACAGAGGTGGCATTATGTAACTACGTGTTGTGTTTCATCTACATGCATGGGATAATGTAAGAGTGAAACTATAAGTATACGTACCATTTAAACTGGACATTAAAGATACAATATTGGACACGAGTTGCAATGCACCAAACCTTATCAGTGTGCTGATATACATTTCATTACTGGTGTAGTGTTTGTATGTGCTGGACAACTGCTTGAAAAAGTAAAACATGTAGGCTGGACTGCGCCCATCAATATTAGCTGATCGATGAGCCTGCTAGCTACCACAAATGCTGTAGTATGCAGAAGGAAACACAGAGAAGGACAGTATGCACCTTCTCCAGGCAAGCTGCAGAGTACGCAAAGGAACCTTGGAGGGAGAGATAGTCTGCAATATAGCTATAGAATGCGTCTTTATTCATGTCCCTTCAGCTAGTAGCAAACATATCAAGTTAAGGTGGTAAAAGAAGCCTGTTATCCTCCCTGAAAGCAGCTATGATACGCACTTGAATCAGTCAAGAAGGCGGTACGCTGAATGGACAAGCCAGAATCCAGTTCATAAAATGCGCAGCTCTTACGGTAGTTCACAAACTGCGCAACAATTTATAAAACGGAGTGTCTATGTCCACCGGTGTACCGGTTATTCTTAGAGCCACGTACATCTTATTTCCACCGTCTTTATAAAATCAAGAAGGCGGTACGCTGAATGGACAAGCCAGAATCCAGTTCATAAAATGCGCAGCTCTTACGGTAGTTCACAAACTGCGCAACAATTTATATAACAATTTATAAATTGTTGCGCATTTTATGAATTCACAAAATGCGCAGCGCAATTTATAAACTGCGCAAATTCACAGATTGCGCCTAACATCTTGTTAAATTTCCCATTTTTCGGTTATTTCTCACTTAGTTCTCTCTTACTTCCCAACTATTTCCCATTTCTCATTGATTTCTCTCTTACTTCTTGGATATTTCTCGTTTCTTGATCATTTCTCTTATTTTCCTGGATATTTCTCACTTCTCGGTCATTTCTCGACTGTTTCGATCTTGATGATTTCCCGCCTCCTTCTCGACTATTTCCCTTCTACTTCTCGGATGAGCTCCCAAGTCGAGTGCGAGTTGGTAATTACTCAGTGGTTCTACGGAGTCCTCTAGCTAGTAGCTAGTTGACAAGTGAGTTTAAACATGTGTTCACCTCAGTTCACTATGGTACAACATGATGATCAAACTTTGGTGGCCATCCTGTAAGCCTGGTGCCAAACTGTGTGTTGCATTAGATCATTTTATTCCTTTGAGAACAGCTGCAGCTACACTCACGTCAACTGTATAGAACTTGTAAAAGTATCACAAAATAAGACTTTCTTATGTTTAATTTAGTGGTGCAGAAAACTCCAGTGGTATGGTTGGAAGGCCATCATTAACACCAAAGCAACTGGGTATTTTGTCAAAGTGTATGCTCTATTAATGTAATCAAAACAAAACTCTGTATCTTGCTTTACATTATTTGAACATTTCCACTCAGATAATAGTAACTCTAAGAATGGTGGTAGTAGTTCATTTGTCAGGGGTGTGCTGAGGGGGATTTCCTGAAATTGTCAATAGCAAGCAAAGCCCAGGCCAGTGTGTTGTTGCTGAATTGTTATCAAAAACAAATCACCATGAGTACATCAATCTACATTATTAAAGTGGCAGATCTGTGGGGGAACAGCCCCTCCCCAAACACTATATAGTTATACAAAATCGAGATACTCTAATAGAGCAGTCAGTGAAATACTCTAATAGAACAGTCATCACCTGTAACACCACTTAAAAGTCCTTCACAGTTGCTTAATTGAAGATTTGTATTTTCAGCACTATCCCATGGGTACACTTGCTAGGAGTTTTTTCAAGTGAGAAGTAGATGGTCTTTGTATATGACAAATTACTTTAGGCTTATAACTGAACTACATGAGTACTCATGGCTGTCACTATCACAGCTCGTAAAGTATTGTAACATTCAGTGGTATTCCATAGGTAATCTGTTAGCCGGGTAGCTAGTTAGAACTGGGTATATTATACATACATGAATGATACTGCATGATACTGATGAAGGCAACACAATTATAATTTGTTTTATTCTTTTAATGATACAAGGTATGTGTGGGTGTGAGATCATCAGGAATATAATTATATAGGTCAATTCAGTAGCTAAAAGTTGACCGTATCCTTGTCATGTAGCATTCAGACTATACTGGCATTTGACAATCTGCAAAATAGGGTCTGGGGGTATATACTTTCCAGTGAAACCCTTTTTGAAATATCCTAGGCACACCCCTAATTGTTTATTTATGATGCACAAAACGTCATATATGCGCGTGTATGTGTGTGTACATGTACAAATTGTTCAGTTTAATTCATCTAAACTAGGAGAAGTTCATTGTAGGTGTATGATGTCTCTGATCTAGGAGAGTGAGGCTAAACATGACAAAAGTGGTGTAGGAGTGCATTGCATGGAGTGAATTCATTTCTCTGTGATCAGTGTGATGAGAATTTCAATATGCCCATGACCTGCTATGCATTCGAACAAAACATGCCAAAAATACTTTTATGCACTTTTAATTGCTTTAGTTATTTAACAGTGAAAAATACCATAGTTTCACAGAGAGTAAGAGTAAGCATATTTTTGTTTCACTTGTGTAATGTAGTTACGTGTCTTTGTTTACATGGCAGTATAGTACTGCTTTATCACTGCTACTTTTAAACTTGAATTGCTTACTTGCTTGGGTGGTACATTTTAATTCAATTTTTGACATGCCGGGTCACTACTAGAGGGCAAACAGTCCGTGAAACATATGATTAATTTGGTAATATGTAATTGTCCCACTTATGCCAAGAGTCATTTACCCTGGACATTAAAAGAATAGCACATGGTTGAACAAAATCATTTTGAATTTAGCTATATTGTGTGTTCTTTGTACGTTACCTTGTAGAATGTTGACTAACTGATTCGTTGGTTACACTACTATCATTTCTGGAGCACACTTGCTGATATTTCTATAATCTATTTTGGCCAAGCAAGCATTAAACATGTTTATAGACTTACAATTGAAAAGGGCTTAGTATAGTGTTAACAAATTTGTTTAAAGAACCTTTAGACACACTTGTGACACCCTTTGACTGCTCTATTAGAGTATTTTAACAGCTTTTCATTCTGACACACTCCTACAAAGATATTTTGTCATACCAATAGTTGACCCTTCTTATCCAGTTGTAAAGGTATCTGCCTGCAAACACGACCCTGTTATGCATCTTAGCAAATACTCTGTAGTAGTAATATAAGGTATCTGCCTGCAAACACGACCCTGTTATGCATCTTAGCAAATACTCTGTAGTAGTAATATAACATTAGCATTAGTACCGTTCACTTTCCCTGAATAACCGATTGATCAATTGGAGATTTCTAAACTTCAGCAACCAGTCATCAGTATAAATAACTGGTAATCGGCTCCAAAATAATTTACTTAAATATTCACTAATATTTGAGTAGCTGTTTATCCACTGATCGCTGTATTTCAGTAACTGGTGTCTTAGTATAATGCATTTTGTTACGTAGTAGTATCAGTCACCCACTAAATTACATTTTAAAAATAGTAAAGGTTGCTTTAAACCATGCCTAAACAGTGAAACAATTAACCAATTATCATCAATTATCTGTAACCAATAAACCAGTGATTAAAATTTTGTAGGAGCACAACTCTTAAGTAGTATCTCTCTAACAACATTCATTGTAAACCATCACTCTTGTGAGTCCTCTCTAACATAATTTTTCTGTGATCAGTACTGAAAAGTGCAGACATCTGGACTCCACACATTAAGAATCTCCTTTTTGTTTATGAATGCCCAGTAATTTGTATTCCTGTGAATAACCTAGAAAACTGGGGACCTATATAATCCATGGCATATCTATGAGTTGGAGAAGTAAGGCCAAAAAAACACTAGTGTCTTACCAGATGTGTTTGTATGCAAGATTTACTAGAACAGTCAAACTAGTGAAACTACATCTCTAATATAACAGTTGCGTATAAGCAGATTAGCAATCTATGTAACCAGCCTCTTGTCCCTTCCAGATCTAGTACATTACATATCTGTAGTATGTCCAATGTCATTGTACCACAGAGTATTGTATAGGGACAAGCCTTGTTTTCTAGGTAGTTATTGTAATTTGGTCTTTGTATTTGCTTGCACTGATTGATCAGTTGATAATGATGCCACAAAGAAAATTATTGAGGTGATAAAAAGATCTGATATACAAACAAATATAAACACGGTGTGCACATACTATCACAATCACTACATATATAGCTGTACAAACATTACACATACCATAAAGTTCTATAAAGGAGATGAACGTACAGTCCAACTGAGCAAACAACATAAATCCATCACAGCTTTCACATGTTCTCTTTAAGGCTTGCCCTTGAATTTCTATAACATCAATTCTGCTAAATAAGAGTATGCCACTATAACTATGTGATTGAGAGTTTTCTGAACAACAAAGGAGAGCAATAATTTTTTGTGCAGTTGGGGTTGTGATAGCCACTATCTTATGCTTGTGAAAAAGTGTACAGTACTATAATTGCCAGTTCCACTACCTTCAATGTGACACCATTAATGTATGGGTATTACCAAGAGTTCATAGTCTATATGCTGAGGAGAGTATCCTACTCTCATATACCCCTGTGGAAGGGTGTATTGTCAAGTTATGATGTACCACTTCCAAGTTTGTCTCGTTTCTCTATGATTTCATCAATTTTGAACATAATGATTAAATGCATACCTAACAATGTTGCTAGCAACCGAATTAACTCAAGCTCTCAGCATTTTTCAACAAACTGCAGGCATGTCTTCATAGGTCTTGACTGATGCACAGGCATATCTTGTTAAGACTTTCACGAAGCATCGCGAGTGTAAAACGGTAGTAACAACTTTTGTACTTTTACAGCTGCTTGTATGTCACAAACCACAACGCCTTGTCATTACATCATAACTTTATGATATGCCCTTCTACAAGGGTACGTGAGAGCAAGATACTCTATATATTTTATGAACTCTTGGTATTACTTCCTCTTAGAGAGATGTGGAATGATCAAAATTATTGTAAAATACTATTGTCATCATGACACTTTTCATTACAGTAAATTAACAAAGAGTAAATATTGTGATAAAAATAGCAAAGTAGCATTATTATCAAGATAACAGAAATGTATTATCATATAGCCCTACAACCTCTGGCTTGTCACTTCACCTTGCAAGGCTATGCTATAAAATATGTACCAAATGGGTGACACACAGGTACTCACAGTAAGTTGTTCTGTGACTGCAGCCAAAAGTCAACAGTCAAGGCCATCAAGTTTGACAGTCAAGTACTACAATTTGGCTGAGGCTGTGTACACTGATATACCAAAACACATGGACAAAAAATGCATTCAAACAAATGTATTTTAGCCACTTCTAGCCTAGGTACCTGACCAGATACTTCTCTCCTTTATTTTCTACCCTGTAAATGCAAATTGTTGATAGAGCTACATTAAAAGAAGAAGGCCGGTAAAGAAGAAATCATAGCTGAATACGACCAAAATGCTTTGCCTGTTATGTCTTGTAAGTTTGTGGTGAGTACAAGGCAAGCTAGAGTCAGCCTACCTTCAGAGGTCAAGCCTAATCCCAACCTTCAGATTAAAGTTACCAAAATCTTCAGTCTTGAGTTGTTCCAGTTGCTGTCATTAGCTTGTACATGTGGTGGCACTTATTGACAGTTTGACACCAACAGTCAGTGTCAATAGCTAGTCTCTGTGTTAAACTTTTAAAATCCACAATTGAAATTTGTCACAAAGTTACAGTTCAAACAATAATATAGATCAATGTAAAATTTAAGACTATGGCTACAGTCACAGATCATGACATCCCATTTGGCTGACTTATTAAAACAATGGGATGTCACATAGGTACATGCTGTAGGTATAGATCTGCAACCATGGTCAAAATCTTGACCAACCGAAATTTCACTTGACCTGTGACTAAGAGCCTTTTCCAATCCTTGACCAGTGACTTAGCAACAATATTTCAGTACTTTTTGATTGTAGGTTGGAAACTTTTACCTTTGACTGTTGACTTGGCACGAATTCGGTGGCCTTGACCTTTGACCGCAGTCACAGATCTACCTGAGTGCCTGTGTGTCACCCCCTTGTGAAGCGTAAAAGCATACTAATAGTTGGGGGAAACAAAGTTTTCCCAAATGAGATAAAATACTACAGTACAGCACAAACTATTTATCCAGGCACAACTTGGCTTACAGGATGGCCACTAAAGTTTGATCATGTTGTACCATTGTAAACTGAGTGAACACATGTTTAAACTCACTTGTCAACTAGTTACTAACTAGAGGACTCCATAGAACTACTGAGTAATTACCAACTTGCACTTGACTTGGAAGCTTATCCGAGAAGTAGAAGGGAAATAGTCAAGAAGGAGGCAGGAAATCGTCAAGAAACAGTTGAGAAATGACCGAGAAGTAAGAAATATCTGAGGAGTAAGAAATATCTGGGAAATAAGAGAGAAATGATCAAGAAACAAGAAATATCCGGGAAGTAAGAGAGAAATCCGAGAAATCAATGAGAAATGGGAAATAGTTGGGAAGTAAGAGAGAAATAACCGAGAAATGAGAAAGTACATCAAAGTCTATCACCGCTGTTCTCTATCCGTTGTCACCAAAATGCAACTGAGCAGGGTAGAACGTGCTACGGTCACGTGCTATTAGCAGTGCACTATTTGGAGATGATAAGTTATCGCTGATGCAGTTGGTGTAGAAGTCGACGATAGGACGATAGGATTCAGCTCATGTAGCTACATGTAGAAAATGAACACAAAATGTAATTATGACAATAAAAAATAATTAAAGGAGGGGGTGCGTTCCGTTCCGGCTTTTATACCTTCCCGAATACTATAATATGAACATTGATCACATCAATTGGGGTACTGATGAAAGCCGGAATGGAACGGAACCAACAGGGGGCGTGCGCCAAGTTAAAAAGTCGTTTTAAACAGATTGTGCACTGTTTCCAACTTAGAATTAGTTCGCTTCTGCTATAGACATGCTAGAAAACATATGCTCGACGGTTCTATTTAATGCCCACTGCAAGAATGCGTTGTACAATCGTCTAAGCTGAACAGTGATCATTTAGCTAAGCTGTTAACCTATATTTTGTAAGCACTGTTAATATAATAACATACTGCAGTTTGCTAACTCTCGTAAATCGCTGCCAATATAATGGTAGAATTATAGTCGCTTCAGAAAACCAGCGACACTTGTACAAAAAGGCTTGAATACTGCTACAACATGAAAATACTACAGTAGTTTACCTGTTGGAATGGTAAGGAAGTACTTCTACATCAGGATTAAACTAAACTGGATGGATTTTATTTACACACACATTGCCACGTGGTGGGCATTTAATAGAACTTTCGAGTCGAACGATTACTAGCATGCCTATAAACAGAAACAAACTAATTCTAGTTGTTGTGTGACAGTTGGAAATAGTGCACAACCTGTTTCAAACGATTTTAAACTTGGCGCGCGCCCCGATCAATTCCATTCCGGCTTTCATCAGTACCCCATCAATTGTAAAACTCACAGGATTTGTTGCAGTTGTTCTTGGCGGAGAAGGAAGACAAAATCAACGTGACGCAGAGGAATAGTCATCGCGAACAAACTACCACTGATTTCTCTAGATGCTCCGCAGACATTTCGTCAGTCTTTGCCGCCTCGCTGTTTTCCAACGAACGAGCCAACGAATGTGTCGTATACCGAGGGCACTGGCTGGGATTTCGAGAACAAGAAAAAAACTGAAAGAGATCTTAGTTGATGAAATCTACAAGTGGCGAAGACCGCTATACGTACCCTGCTCGGATTTACAGACACTGAAGTTAAATAAAGAGGCTTCTAGCTGTCAAGGTACAGAAGATTTGTGATAGTCAGTGCATGCACCAGTGATGGGCGATACATACATGCATACACAATCACTATAGTTTGATATTATAACGAAGTGGATATTTAGCCAGTCACCAGTCTCGGTGCAAATATTTGTTTAGCCGGTCGTTTGTTGTATAAACGTTAGGAAGTTGTCATGTATTAAACACACTAGTTGTATGAAGGCAAGTTTGTCGGTGAGTTCGAGGCGTGCTATGGTTCATATTGAATACATAGAGAGAGAAGACCATCATGATTATGATGAATGTTTACAACAAAAAGAGACAAGTATGTGAATCCTCGCGACCACAGATCTGATCTACACAGTAGTCAGTTGTGGGCATGGCAAGGAAAGAAAAAGTGTAACTACATGCATACATACACACACACACACACACACACACACACACACACACACACACACACACACACACACACACACACACACACACACACACACACACACACACACACACACACACACACACACACACACACATGCAAGAAAAAGCCCTATAAGGTAACTACAAAATCTAGTTCAATCAGTCTGGGTCGAATAATATTGAAAGGGACATGCCCCCAAAAAGTACGTAAAATGCTTAAAATGGTGTAAAAACACTGATTTTCGTGCATTTTCGAAGCGCCCACAACATGTAGTGATACCAACAAAAAATGGTCTGCTAATTATCACATACCTCTAAGGAATACCCCACCTTATTTTCAAGACTGTAGCTGCAGCGGATACGTGGTCCCAGCACTGTTTCTGAACCTGGTTCGTCATTTTGCCCAATGCGTAATGTATTGTGGGATTCACCCATTACCAAGACTATGGGAATTCACCTTAAACTAATTAGTCTAAACACAAAAAACGATCTGGAACATTGTGTACATGAATAGTACTTCTGTAATTAGAGGGAATTGTACGAACAATTGTTGCCCTCGAGCGGGCCGTTCAGTTTAAAGACAAAAGTTGAGGAGAGCCGCTTCGAGAAAGTGCCTCGTGAGTATCTTAGTTCAGAATAGCTTTGTTCTAGTTTCTGTAGGCCTATATAAACAGACACCATGTTTCCTAAGCCAACTTTTAATGGGTTTCTCGTACGTTTTTGAACTTACCATGTCGGTAGATATGCGGAATTCCGCTAAAATCAGTAAAAAATTTTAGGTTTGTAATCCCAATGGCTAATTTCAATATGTAGAACGAGCGTCCCGGCAAAGCCGGGCCAACCTAGCTCACCTCGAACTCACCCAAAATCTTACCTTCATACAGACAGTGAAAGTCATCATTACGTTTAACAGGCAAACGTCAGGTTCAAGTTCAGCTTTGGTTTCTTCTTCACTGGTATGGGTTAGACTATATAGTATTTTATATTTGTAACATTTGAATAGTACAAAAACAAGAGGAGTAGCCAGCAAGCACCGGTGGTACAGTGGTAAAGCATGGGTACTCCAAACTTGGATGTGTGGGTTTGAGCCTAGGTCACATCACACTTTTTTTCTTCGTTTCTTATACCTTTGATAGTCCATTCTCAATAAGCAACAAAAGTATGCAGTTAATCGGTATCTAAGCCATTCAACCACAAATTATTTATGTGCACTTTTACAGCAAGTGCACAAGAAATGGCAGGATTTTGGGCTTGTACATCAATAGTTAGGTAGGTGAGATACAGCCTAACATGTTTTCCCAGTTGCACAACAGTGTGACCCTGCAAATAAACAGGCGCCTCGACAACAATTGCTGTGATGGTCACTCCCCAACCATCCACCTGGTTGTAATTAATACATGGCTCAAGTTGTTGTGTAGCGTTTATTACATGCAGCTGTATCTCGCTTTCCCTTCATAGCAGTGTAGGTACATTTGTCCACTACTTTATTAGTTTACGTCATCAACTAAGTAATATTGCATCAACTAAGTAATATTGCATCAACTAAGTAATATTGCATCAGGATGTAAACAATGATGTAAACAATACTGACAGGGCAGTTACCTGGAAGTCATGGTTTTGAAGCCAATGCAAATGAAGCCATACATCATGCCACAAATATTCACTTAATGCATCATGTGACTAGTGTTTACACGATAATTAAAATGGCTGTTGTGCTGCTAAGGCCCATTGCCTTGTAATAAGATAAAATTCGTTACTCAGTGTTTTATGAATATTATTAAAGAAGACATCCAGTAGAGTAGTTTAGAACCCAAGATTCAGGTGCTTTGTGCGAAACTTTGGTGGCATACGTCATTTATGGTTTTTGCATGGTTAGTACAACTATACAACTATGCAGTGTTAGTACAACTTTCTGCGTCAGTTTTTTTCTAGTATACTAGTGAGGGAGACCTCTGTATTTGTGTAAAATAAGTGACTGGTATTTGTAGCAGGGCTGCATGTCGAGAAAAAAAGGTTTTTGTACTGCCTGTTGAAGTTACAGCAGGTTTTTGACCATTTTGTGGTGGCCAAAGGACTTCATTTTGCCATAGCCATATTTCAGCCTGATGTAGGCTGGAGCTTTGTTGATAACGCCCTGCTTATGCTGCTAAAGAATAGATTCCACGATTTACCTTGCCGTAATGTGCAACGAGCTTTGCGTAAACTGACGTCGAAAGTATTTTTGCATGCTCGTACAATCGGTTCTCTAGCATAGCTATTCAATCTTCAATGGCCATATAGACCAGCATGTAGATAGAGGAAGAACTGGTCTACAATCTGGTTGTGTTCACTGTAGCATAGTTCTCCAAATCTGTTTATAACTGAATATTAAAAATATCCTTCAAACCGGAAATGGTGAGGTAACCCCCCCACCTTGTGAAACCATGTTTTCCAATGGCTACAATGTATTTTAGCCTTCTCTTTCTGTGCGTGGTACACAAGCATACTGGGTTGTGTTGGAGGCTGCTGTGAAGCTTTATAAACTTTTACCACTGCTCTTTAAAACAGTCCATGTTGGTAGTTTATAAGTATAAGAAAAAATTAGGAATTTAAAATTAGAGTAGGGACAGTGTAAGTTGCTCTCACTGATCGATATTATCAGCGAGTCACATACGCATGTGTTCAAATAGTTTGGTGCAACCAGCAACCACGTGTATTCGAATAGTTTGATGCAATATACACTGATAGATGGAAGCCGTACTGTAGTCTATTAACACTCAGCGGTAGAACCTTGACTGATGGCCATAGTAAAGAAGGATAAAAGATAAGACAATAGTGCAAGCATTGTATGTTTATCAATATACTAAAGGTTTTTTCTGTAGCCAGTTTTCCGCTACACTTGACTGAAGGTGTCAGTCAGTCAGTCAGGCAGGCAGGCAGGCAGGCAGTAGAAAATTGCATTGAATAAATTAAAAAAAAAAAAACCTGTAGCAACTTGACGGAAACGTTTCGGGTCGATCTGAAGACACTTTTGGGCTTGGTTTATCCAACCAATACTGTCATGTCATTGTGAGGAAAAATTGCAGCAGGTTTTTGGGTTATATTATATCACGGATTGCCCCCACACCTTCGATGTCCCTACTATACAGTACTATCGTACTATATGATACCATGAAACATGACTAAAATATGCAGCAGTAGAAATAATTGCTCACATATGACATCATTTGTGTGCGCGTAATCTAGAAAGCACAGAAGATAAAGGCTGGAACAGTAAGGAACCCTACCAGAACAATAGTACAAAGAAAACATCAATTACAACAATTAAACTTTAAGCCTTGATGGTTAGATTAAGGGAAACACCACTATCAACACTACCACATGTGACAACTAGAGGCCACTTCAAATGAGGATGTAGTTTCCCGTCCTCCTCCCACGTCACGTCTGAGTACCCGCATTAAATGGTCATTATTACCATATTATTGTCATTATTCTCTAATTATGAGATTCCAGACAGTGTTGCCACGAATATGGATCTGTATAAAGCCTTCTTTTATGTACTGAAACTCTGGCTTTTAAACTGATTGTCTACTGGAAAGCTTATGAAAAGTTAAAGACTAATTCCTGTAGAAAGTTGAAAGTAGTAATATTGAGCTAGCTGAAGGGATGTCAATCTCTGCATGCATGTATAGTTATCATATTAACTATAGCTGTTAAAACAGTATTTAAAGTTTATTATCTGGCTGATATAAAGGTGAAGGTAAAGATTCAAGAGGACTTAGCTTTATATAAATACTTTCTTAGATAGATTGCCAGCTATAGCTACCCATTCATGATCGGTTGGTGAAATATCAACTGGTGATTGTACCCTTCAATCTAGCTGTATATATAGTGCTGCCAAACTTACTGGCAATTAGCTACCATAAGTGTACTAAATTTCGTGGGTAAAATTTTCGTGGTTTGCCAAAAAGACAGGTGTGCAAGTGTATTAAATTTTGTGGGTATAATTTTCATGGTTTAATCTTGATAAACCAGTTTATTTTCTCCAGGAGCCACGGGGAGAGCAAAATTCGTGCTTTAAGCTAGGTCACGTTTAAGGTTTACAGCTTAACAGCTTTGGCTACTCCATTTATGCTGGCGTACTGATCTGGGACTATATAAGCAAACCATTTTGTGGGGTTGACTCACCACAAAAGAATGTTGGCTGCTGGAATCAGAGGAAACGAGTCTTACATACTTGACCAAGGCCATCAGTATCTATTCATGTAGTGAACAGGTGCACATGTCATCATCAGGTCATACATAGTTACAAGAGTTATGTCCGTTAATAGTATAAGGAAAGTGTACTGGTGGCAATGGTCAATAGGTCTGCTCGAGCTGAGACGTGAGTTTCTAAATGGATTAATTTTTGTCAATCAGCTGCAAGTCACGAAATCCACGAAAATTTATACACTACGAAAATTTGTACGCTTACGGTATGTGAATTACTATGTACGTGAGAACATGAGGCCATCACCCAACAAGGACTAGCATATGTTTTACCAGATAGTGGCTGCTTCTGATCATGAATGCTATACTTAGCTATCTTTTTTATAAATGTTTTGAACAGCAAGGACAAGATGTAATGTCATGCTCTTATTGATTTAGAGCAGCTTAAAGTGGTTAAGCAGTGAAATTTTATATAGTGGACTGCTGCTAGGTGTGTGTCTCCTTTGACAGAAGCCCTTCAATATGTTGAAAGAATGAATGACACAAAAAATATGAGTACAATAAGCAAAAATGTTATAAACTTAAGAATCGAAGTGTGTCAATCAATGTCCAGAAAGGAAATGATATCTCATTCTTGCAATTATGTCAAATTAAAGCTGTCTTGGTCAAGATAAATCTATGAAAGTTGTAGAGATTGTATTTGCATGTAAACCTGCCTGTGTATACCTGGTAGAAAAGCTGTACTACTGCATTCAGCTGCTAAGTTTGAATAATTATGGTCCAGTAAATATGTGACATGGAATGATAATGTATTGTCCAAAGTGTAACTAGGGCATGCAAAGATATTGATAACCTTAATGCAAAGATGATTAGAAGGAACAGTAACATTGTAAATTGATGGTATGACTCCTGTGGTCACTTGGTGTGATCTGAGTATGATGATCGATCATTCTCAGAACTATGATCATCGTACTAAGTGCACAGTAGTCATACCAGCATCAATTTACAGTGTGAGGTCAACTTATATTTCTGTGTATTATTAATCATTTCATAGTTAAGTTTGTGGCTCAAAAACCATTGATGAAATAATGAATAATGATACTAAGCCTCCCTCCCTCACCAAATTTTGCAATTCTTGGATGGGGAAACTACATTCTAATTTGGAGAGGCCTTACAAGAAGCCAAAAAGTGCACTGCATATTTAGCCTTATTGAAAATGGACTATTATCTCCTAGTATTTGTATTGTCAAGGTATTGTCCATCACTAGCATAAGCTATCAACTTACATAATCATTGATGTCACTGTGATATGGTTAATTTCTCAGGAACCATACTTGTTGCAGTCAGTGAAACCCAATCAAGGCATTGTGAAGAATTAGTCATTGTGAATAGCCCCACTTTTACATCAGATGTACAGTGTGTATCCATACGAGCTGATAGACCAAGTGCAGTAGATCAAGATAGTAGTTTCAGTTCTATAAGAAGGAAACTTCTACCAGAACCTTTTGTTAGTACTGATGATGGTGATCACTACCATGGATCATCTCTCTGTGTACCAAAAGGTCCTGGTCATAGAGCGACTAGTCAATCTGATATCACTCAATCCAAAAGGATTGAAGTTGCTAATTTGGCAGGTGTACCAAGTGAAACAGATGTTGCTTGTCACAAACTACCCATACATCAAATCCATGATACCACAACAGTTAATAAGTCAGGTACTTAAGATCATAACACATAGTAAATAAGGCAATTAACTGATTAGATTACAATTTTAAAATTTAATACTTATAGCTATGCACTGTGCTAAGTGGTGTTACTTGAATTCCTATTTACTTGAGCTACTGCTGATTTACATAACTATTGTGTTTATTTTAGATGGTGCAGGTTTTGTGACTGACACTGATTTAACAGTGAAAAAGTCAGTTACTGATTACAAGCCTGTAGAGAGTAAACTTGTTGGATATAACAAAGCCACGTTTGCTGTTTTAATTGGTGATTCTGTTAAAGTGTATGGAACCAAACAGTTTGCAAGTTTACCTTGTCATGACAAATTTATGGTAAAAGAGAGGATAAAGGGAAATGCAGGTGTAGCTAAGGCTAGGCTGGTCTTGAAGTCTAGCATGGCTGAAAAGTTCGTAGTTGAAATTCTGGCCGATTTTGAGAACTGTCCATTTCAGCACAATCAAAAATCAGAGTACATGTGATCACCCTAGGATCTGAATAGTAATTTTCACATTGTTGTCTGCCTTTTGGAGCCATGTCAAACGTTGTGAAAACCTCATGTGCTCTAGTTGTAGAGGAGGTGTTATGTACTACTTGCTTATTTCTATTTGGTATTTTCATGTGGATCTCCATAATAGCAATGCAAAACTAGCAAACAAGGGGACTTCCTGGATATCAGTAAATGTTTTGACTACCTTCATGTATAGATCAAGAAGAGGTGCTTTAAGGTTCCTTGTTAAGCATGCGAAAAAGGGATTTGTAAAAAAATTACCAGCTTATTTGAAGTACTATCTAAATGTCCATCATTTTTATAGCTTTGCAAGTTTGCATTGTGATTATTGAGATTAACGTGAAGTACTAAATGGAAATATACAATCAGCACACATGTTCTACCTCTTCTGTTTGGTGGCATTTAGCTAGAGATGTACTAAATGATGGTTTTCTTTGCTTGGGCATGAATGTGTCACTATGTAGCTATTTTGCATCACAATTAAGCTTTCCAATACCTTTACATTAATTTTACTAATGTCTACCAGCCGCCCACCCCTGGTTGTAGGAATTTTTTTTGGTACAACACTGTTTTGAAGATTGAAACATCACATGTTTGTATGTACATAACAGAAAATGTGCTCAAAGGACGGTTTTTTAAAATTTGGCCATACTTGTTGTGATGTCAATCATTACGCATACTTATCTGCTGTGTTTGTTATTGTGCATGTACTCAAATTATAGTCTCGGCATTTATTTCTTTCAAGCAACTTTTTATCCCAAACACTAAATGAGACTGCAGACTATACAAGACCAGTATTATGTGTGTGACCAGCATTCACGAATCAACTTTTTACCCCAGCATTGTGTTCTCCTTGATGCTTTATTCAGCAGATTCAAGCTTAAAAGGAACTCTATAAAAATGTTCATTTCTATAACTTGTTTATTTGAAACCTGGTGTTTTAGCTAGTTATAGGCACTCTGTGTGGCTTAGATGATGAGCAGTTTTCTATAATGCCTGCAAATTTTCAGTGTTTATACTTTGTCAAAATTTTCAGTTACATATATAGGATTCAGAACACAAAGCATTGCTTTCATAGATAGGGATTTTCTTAAAAACAGCTAAATGTATGTTTGTCCTTGAAATTTCTATATTTAATATTTCTGTGACTCAAATTTGAATTTTGTTGTAGTTATGAAACTGATAAGTTACTTGGTAATGATTACGATGCTGAAAAAGATGGCACAACAAGTTTTAGTAAACTACTTGATCACTACTATGGTGATCCCATA
This sequence comes from Dysidea avara, assembly GCF_963678975.1. Taxonomy (NCBI): domain Eukaryota; kingdom Metazoa; phylum Porifera; class Demospongiae; order Dictyoceratida; family Dysideidae; genus Dysidea; species Dysidea avara. The sequence goes on along the minus strand of NC_089274.1, from coordinate 5,720,880 downwards.
CACTATCGACATAACTGTACTAATCCAGGATATGCTGTGTTTACAGTGAGTTATGCTGTAAGGGAGTTCCTCAATTTAAAATTTTTCGTTTTTACTATAGTGTGAGGGAATATTTAATGGTAGCATGAAATATCCATTACCAACCAGAAAAGCTACTGACAATAGAATAGGGAAAGGAGGAAATGGGTTTGTGTTCACTATAATCCATGCAAGAAGAGAATATGCTGTTAAAAAGGTAGGTAGCTATATTATTATCCATTGGGCAACATCCTGTCAACAATATAGTTATACCACAAACAGGAAGCAGCGTAAAATAAATTTTGCATACCAGTAAACAAGGTTAAGTTTTACATAACTGTGGAGAAGAATATAAGACATAAACAATGCATTACATGCTTTCATTGTGGTGAGTGCAGTGGTACATGCTAGAGTTCTTCCAGATATCAATTCTGATCACTGCTTTTGCTTTATAATGGTTTCTTTTGGTGATATATGGCTATTTAGCATTAGCTGTGGATTATCAATGGCAAACTGACATCTTGCATTTACAATACAGTGGAATAAACAAAACGTGAATTGTAAATAAAACAGCTATGATAAGCACAATTGAGCATTAATTAGCTGGCTTGCTATGAAAACTTACTTCTGTAGTATATACTGCAAAAAAAAAATGTAATCCTTACTACTAATATATATGGATCAATTCTGTTACAACTGGTGAAGCTATTCTGTTTATTTTTGTGGATTGTATTACATAACATTTTGCTGCAGTTTATCCTCCACAGTTTTTGTGACACACTGAGTTATTGTTGGAAGTTTGGAATTGTGCATTGTAGCTAACTCACGGTTTTTGCCATTCAGAGCCGTTGAGAAATAATAACTCACGGTTTTTGCCAACTGAGCCGTAGAGAAATAGTATAGCCCACGGTTTTTGCTATTCTGAGCCGTTGGATGTTAATTTTCATTAGCTGCAACTGCTTACTCTACATAATTCTACTAGAGCCATCAAGAGACTGACTTAACGATGCTTTGCATTACTGTCTAGTATGAGAAATAGTGAAGGAGATTGTATGAGTTCAGGTAATGTGGGGTCACATTTATGACTTGTGTGTTTTGAAGCGACTAGCTTTCACTTATGTATGTAGATGTACTTATTTAAAATACCTGAAAATATGCAAGTTGGTAGAGTTTTTGCAGTGAAAAAATGTCCCTCCATAAAGCGTATGAATTCCATACACTATTATTGCTGCGCACATTGTATTTCATGGAGAGCTTAAAGCTAGTCATTGAAAGGGTCGGTTGAGATAACATGTAAGTGGTCCACCAGTATCACATTATTGATGAAGTTATATGTATGGGCCTCTTATTTTCTGAGCTACTGTCCTGTAATAATTATGAAACTTGATAGGAGTCATGCTACCATGCAAAAGTAAATGTAGCCAGCAACAGTCTAAACTTTAGGCAAATCATAATTTCAAATCTTCCAAATCTGTTAGTTTCTGCGGTCGACTTTTCTCATCTACGTGGTAGAGTGCACATTATTGCTACATCTGTGTGGACACGAAGTTATGCCTCACATTTTACTATAATATGTAGCCAAGAGTACATAACATAGTGAGTTTTATTATGTACTGTTGGTATAGCTATACAGCACTGTAGTTTAATTCCTACAGTGGTTAACTATGAATTGATTATTTACAGACGGTGTACCGAGCAAATGAAGTGAACGTCCATGCTGCACTAAGACATGAAAACATTCTTCCTCTTGTGGCTGTACTGATGGGAGAGAGGCATGAACATCATTCTCGGAAGTTCTACTGCTACCACTTCATGCCTAAGATGGACTGTGATCTACGACAAATAATGTCTACCAGAGAAGTTGGTTGTCTGAGGAATTTCTACAACAATTGTGTGAACGATCTCAGAAAATGGGAAGTTGGATTTTATAACATCAAATTCATCTTGGGTGAAACACTACAAGCTTTAATCTACCTTCATGATAATGGATATGTCCACAGGGACATTAAAGGTATGTCACCAAATAATTTGAAATGAATATACAATATTTTGTAGCAAGTAATATTATGATCAAGATGAAGTGTCGGTGCAAGCCACTCTACTGTAATTGTAGTTCAAAGTTCCAAGTCAAACTTGGAGACTTTGACTCTGCTGGTACTGTACCAGGACTTGGTATAAAAGAGCCTACTGACCAGATGATCAAGTTTGCCTCCATTCTGCCACTAGGAACACCAGGATATCGGGCTCCTGAGGTGATGTTGTGTTTATAGTGTTGTAGTTGGTTAATGTGTGTATTAACTACAGGTATCCATGCACATCACCCTATCAGGACCTTATGAAACACTGTACACATTTGCAGTTGACATGTGGTCATTTGGATGTCTGTGTTTGAATATTTGTATTGGGAAAACTGCAGCTTTGAGGCAAAGGGAGGTAAATAGATGATATAGTTTCATGTTCATTTAGGTATGGTTCCCCTTTCACACAGGAAGCTTCACTACTGTTATCAAGAAGTCATCACTGTTCTAAAGAATTGTGGGAAAAGACAACAAAGGTACTAGAGTATATCCTGTTCTGTAACTGACATTATAATATTCACACATAGACGAAAGAGTTGGAAAACACAAAACCATTTTCAAATGATACAGATCTGGTAACAGTAGTTAAGAGATGTCTACAAGTGAATAGTGCAGAAAGACCTACTGCTAAAGAGGCCTTGACGGTGTTCAAACAGGCTGCTAGAACAAGCTAGCAATTACAGTGGAATCCTCAACACATGCATACAAGCATTGTTTGCTAGATTACACCATGTCTTAAATAGTAGTGCCAGTTTTGTTACAGCTACAGCTACTAGTAGTTATTTAACTTACACTAGTCTCATCACCCAGACCCTTCCACAATTGTACTTATTGATTTTACATTATAGGTGCACATTCCAGAGACTAAACTTACACATGCATAGAAATTTACAGCCTTCTTCTACAATGGAACCCTTTCTTAGTGGGTTTATATTTCATGACCAGTTTTATGGTCCACTTTTTATTGTCATACAATTGTGCCATTTACTCTTATAGAGGTAAGAATTGTTCCACTTTTTTGTGAACTGGAATATAACATTGTTGATTATTATTCAACTGTATTTCCCCTTCTCTGTAATAGAGTATCATTAAGAAAAGGCTCCATTGTATTGAGTGTTCTAAACTTAAGTAAAATCTACTTTACACGTAATACACTTAACTACTTTACACATTGCATAATAAAATACACAATACATTCCACTGAGGATTCCACTGTATGTTGCATAGCTGCAGCAAGATGTTACTATGAGATGTCACGGGCTATCGTAGCACTTCAGTTAGAAGCAATCTGTCTGACTAATCAATTGAACAACTACAATATAATCATTATAGTATATATAATATCAGTATGTACTGTATGTGTATATTTACACTGACACACAATAGTTAATGTCATAGAGATCAATACTGTACATGATTGGCGGAGGGAACATTGTCAAATTTACTGCAATAGGAATATGGCAGGAAAAAAGTTAGGCAATGTTTCTAGCTAAATATATAGATTTGCGTTAAACAAAAACCTAGTTTGGCAAAACACCGGGCTATTTTTTGTATAGAGTCAATGATGTGCAACCCTGAGGATATTTTGTAAGTTGTGGTATATATAAGTGTACCACGTGGTTTGGTATAACACATACACACACACACACATTTGCACTCAAGTACAAAGAGTACTTTGGTTTTAAAATCAGTTGCTAAAAAATAAGATACGTATCCTCCCTCTAAACTGTTTTGCTTGAATATGTACTGTTGTACACTAGGTTTTTTTAAACCATAAATCTGTTTATTTGAACATGCACACAAGGAAAAGTTTCTCTTTGATAATACAAGTTTCATCACCTTGAATACAGATTACAGAATCGCATTGGTTGGGAGAAAAAAACCTATTGGTTGACTACCCACACGTGATTTCATCTCTAAAACTACTGATAAATGTATATATTTCCCAAAGTATTGTTTGTTTTCAGTTTACATTGTATTGATGGGATCTTTATTTACCTACATAGTAATAGCTAACACTTCTACTACATAGGATAACTAAACATGACATCTTGTTTGGCTAGTTCTAACAACATGGGATCATCAAAGAACTTGTTGATGGACACATCCTCTGATAAACCCTGTGGAAGAAATGTAATGTTGGTGTTATCATGAAGGAGAATGTTTACCTTTCTTCGTCGAGTCTTGATCATAAACTCTCTAGCCAGATGAGGGGCTGGTTGAGGTTCCAGTGGACGTATTGCAATACTCTTATCAAGAGGATCACCAGGTACAATCTGTTAGTGATAATGACAAAGTTGATTTGAATTGAAGCTCAAAGTCTCATTGAAAATTGTCAAATGTATGAAAACTTGACTGATAGTATTAGCAAGAGTTAATAATTGAAGGAGAGTGTCCAACACAATACAGAGCCTCTACAAATGATTCAGTGTGATTCAAAGGGATTCCTCTGTAAAATTCTGTGATTTGTAGTATATTCTATATGTGAAGATTGTTTTAATCATCACATTTCTTTGTTCTTCCCATGTGCAATCATCACATTTCCTTTTTCTGGCAGTGTGCACTTGTTAACATGTCTGAGAGAATCCCTTTTGAATCACACTGAATCATTTGTAGAGGCTCTGTACTCTCCTCTCCACTATTATGAAACTAATGTTTGATTGAGTTGTACAGCTTCTTAAATAGCTTCCTAAAGTCTTCAGGTTACAGGGAATTTATTACTTCTTGGCAAAATTCAAAAAGCATAAAGCTTCATATGGCTTCTTTAATTGACCAAAGAATGCTGTTCTATAGTCCATATTAGGAATGATAACAGCAAACAACCACCATAATGGGTAGTCTCGCGTGCCAGACGGTTTGTGTGGGGGCGGCAAATAAACCGTCTGGTCACTGTTGCACACTTTCCGTGAACTCACTGGAATGCAATTAGATTACATCACGGCATTGTTTTGCGCCAAGGATGATGCAATAATCGTTCCAATCACCTCTTTGAGCAGACTAAGACAATAATTGTACTGGTAATGTCCTGGTGACGTATTCGAAACATTACTGAACGTCTTCCTCGACAATTCTGTCGTTTCACAAATCTGTAGCGAACCACGATCGTTCTTATACGAACGCTTTTAAGAGCCCTGTACTAGGGAAACAAAGATCCTAAGCCCATGGCGTTGTTAAACTTTCGAAAAAGTGATCTGTAGCCGAGATTCAGTTCTTTATTACACTAAGAATTTGAATTATTAGTGGTTGTTTCGTCACAGAGTGCGCGAAGCGATCTGATTGGCTCTGCCAACATTCCGGCAGTGGTCCCGGAATGTGTGCAACAGTGACCAGACGGTTTATTTACCGCCCCCACACAAACCGTCTGGCACGCGAGACTACATAATGGGAGAGAACTATACATGTTTGTGGCTAGTTAACATGTAAGAAGCCATACCACACTCTACACTTTTCACTCTACAATGTTGTAAGAAGTAATAAATTCCCTGTAACACAACCAGTTGTAACTTGATATGTGTAACCACTAAAATACAACTGAATGATGCAATTACCATTGAGAATTGAGGTAATTACATATTACATCATGTCTGAGGGACATTAGCATGGCTGTACATCATGAATTGGCAAAGCACTTTTCTAATTAATAATGAATGGTTGGGAAAAAAAAGCCTATTATATATATCTCAGTGTGTGGTTTACATTGTCATAACCACAGTTTGGGTCACTAACCACAAAAGTTTAATGAAAAACTACTTAATAAAAACACAATACAAAACAACATGTTGATGTGATACTCTAGCAACCAGTTTAGTAACATTTGTTACCATGGTGCTTGAGTAGAAAACAATGTTGATCATTACAAAGATGACCTTAGGCTCAACTTCATCTTTACCAGTAAATTTTGTTAATGGAGAAATACCCATATATGTGCCAGATACTAAGGCCAGGCCAAGTTGATTGACAGTTTATCGTCCAGGATATTTGAAAAAGTCATGCGGGCGGGAGGTCATTTTTCATATTTCATAATTTTTTTAACATGGAAAAACATTTAAAAAGTAGCTTCACATAGTTGCTAGCTACTTTAACAATGATTGCAGAGCTTATTTGATTACGTCACTGTTAATACTTAGCTATTCGTTTATGCAATCTCTCTTTAGAAATCCATTTATTGAAGGTACTAACGAGTCCAGGCTGGGAATAATCGTCACGTTTGTTGCCACACCATGTTTTAATATACAAAAACGAGTTCAGAAGCGTAAACAATGATTATCACGTGAGAAATAATGAATTATGAAATTATTTCTCTATTCCTAAAAACCCATGCGGGCGGTGACGATAAACTGTGAATTAATTTGGCCTGGCCTAATAAATGCTACACAAAAGCCTTGGAAATATGTGATGCACTAAATTACTAAGGTCAACAAATTGAACCACCTAAAAATAATCAAATAAAAAAATTAATTTAAAAATTGTGAGCAATAAGCACACAGTTAAATTTTGTGACTGAAACACTCATTTCTTTAACAAAAAGGAGAAGGACACAAAGATATTCTCATCATGTCATGAGACTAAAAACACTAGGAATGACACTCATATGATGATGGTCATGCAGGATCACTGCTATAACAATGACAATAGCATGCTCTATATAATAACACATAAACATGTGACACCACACCTGATACACAGTTCATTCACAAGTAAAGTAGTTTGCAATAATGAATTGGTCACATGACCAAGGATTGTATAGCAAAATAATGCCGAGTATTCACTACACATATGTACTGTTGGCCATTGTACAGTGGAACCTGTGTCACCTGAATTAAGCAGTCACCTTTGTATAACGACCATTGTCACGAGGTCCCAAATATTTTCATATTCATTGATTAAGCGGTCACTTGTCTAATGCATATATAGTGGCCAGCCAAGAATTCACGTAAGAATCACTCATTATCACTGTATACATAACTTGACAACTCTCGTATGCATTGCATGTGCTGCCTAACAAACATTTAGTGAAAAATTTTGGCACCACAAAAATTGGCATGCTACCTTTCAATGAATACCATATAATTTTCAATGAATACCATATCATGTATCTGGCTTCATTAAGTAAAAGTACTCAATGACCATTAGCAACATTCTTACCTTGTTCCTGTACTGATAAAATGGAATTGTGGTGGCATCACCTGCCCCTTTGCAAAGTACTAAATGATTTCTAATGCTCAAATTCAGTGGTAGCCAATTAATGCGTGCCAATGATGTTCATACACAAATCTTACCTTTTTGTGAAGGGGTGGGCGGTGCCAGACTAATGGTTGGCGTGACCCTCTAATGTTAATTACCAATTTATATTGGTCATAGCCACTAAAATGCTGCTGACCAAACCTTATGCAGGTTATTCTCTATAACAGCCACCTGTATATACAGGCCAAAACTTTCTGGTTCTAATGTGACCGTGGTTCCACTGTACTATTTTTCTACAAAAAAATGTCAAAAGCCAGCAAGTTTTTTTCTCCCTTTTAAATATCTGCCATATGTATCCTGTACAACTGCATTACACACACATACATGCTCACACCTGCCAGTGATGAAATGTTGATAGACAGAAGGCTTGTCCTTGTGTGTGCGTCCTCAGGTCAGTCTCAAACCCAAATGAGTCGATGGCAGGAATGAATGCCTTAATAGTGTACAGTGGGGAGCCTGGGATTGGAGCATCCTGAGTGACGTGACCTCTGTACAACAAAGATTGTTGATAATAGACAAGGTATTCTGCAATACACTTCATTTGTTATTTTTCTTAAGCAAAACAAACTCAGTGAATGTTTATTTCTATACAAAGATACACATACACTATAACTGAAACATTTCATGTGTCCATATTGCACTGTTTGTTAGGACACTCACCTCCTCCTAGCCAGTACAGTGTACACAGCAGATACACAGTCAGCAGGTGCTTGTACCTCAACATAATAGTATGGCTCCATCAGTCGAGGGGTAGCCTGAGTGAATAATTAAAATGTGACTGTATGCTTGTAAGTAATTGTATATGCATTAAAAACAGATACCACACTACAAAACACACACAGTACACACCGACAGTGACACTACACACTACATATACCACAAGTATATACTACCATACCATAAGGAAAGCAGAGTAGGCAACTCTCCTAGCTGTGGGGATGATCTGACCACCTCCTCTCTGCACTGGTTCACCAGCCACTACAGCATCCAGTATCTTAAATTTGACATTCCGTATGGCTAAGAGTAGAACAACAAGTCTTCTACTTGAGGGGAAATGAAATGGTTACACAACTCACGTTCATCACATAATGGTCCTTCCCTTGTGCCCCACTGAAATCCTTGCACAATGGAATCACGTACTGAACTTAGCAATGACTTATCAACCTAAAACAAAGATTCATACCATCTACTAAAAGCACAATCATTTGCTAAAGTGGTTGTAAATGAACAAAGGAATGTGTGTTGATTAGTGGGAGGAGCGCGAGTGGGAAGTTAGGTTAAAAACAGTCCTAAATTACCACACATGTAAGAACTGGGGAATTAGCTCAAATGGTAGAGCGCTCGCTTAGCATGCGAGAGGTACCGGGATCGATGCCCGGATTCTCCACTGGACTTTTTTTTTAGTTTTGCTACCTTTTTGGTAACACTTTTTTGGTTTTTTTTCTTCTGGCATAAATCTTCCCAGCTACAAGTCTTTTTATTTACTCACCTCTGAAGGTAATGTATCATCCACCAGAATGTTTGGTCCAGTGTTTTCAGGTCCAAAGGCCCATATGGATCTGGCAGCCAACAAATCCCAGTCATATTTTGTCTGGAAGAACTCACCAATCTTCTTCCTGTAAGACAAGGGATTTACCAAATGATCAAAGTGATTTTAAACTATTCACTTACTTGGTCCAACCAATTTGCACGACCTCACTTTCAATGTCTTCGGCTAACCCCTTCTCAAGTGGTTCGGCAATCATCGTCAACTTATTCCTGCAATCAGATCATAGGTGATGTAAAAAAAAGAAACTGTGGTAAAAGTTACACTATCGGTACGTACTGTATGTGTACATGTGTAAAGCATCACAAGCATTACAACTGCTTGAGGAGATAAAAATGTAAGTTCTGATTATCAAAATTGTTTTATGTTACTAGGCTGAATTTTACGTCACAAAAAATTGAAAAAATGCACAGGTGCATTGACTAGTGCTGGCTGCTCACTTTTTGTTTGGAGTCTCTGCAAAACATTTGAGTGAAGATGTATCCACAACTGTCTCACAGAAAGCGACCACAGGATCTGCCACCTTGATATCTGTAATAGTAAGAACATTGTAACTGAAGTGGCACAGTATGCAGTAACTACACAAACTGTTAGGAATGTTGCAATAAACGTTGCAGCTACCTGATGTCATTGGGAAATATTTATGTAAACTTGCAAGTGTTAACTCATTATTTCCAACTTATTCCCATATGCATGGCTTATTCACAAGTATTAAACTAGAGCACAAATTTTCAAAACATAGAGACCAATGAAAATGTACATAGTGTAGTCATTGCTAATACAAAATGTAGGGAAGGTTTAATATATGGACATTGATGTAGTGATGCGATGTGTGAAGCACGCTCAGTTGTGTAATTATTAACATTGTTGAAGAATATTTGCAGTTCCCAAGGTTGCATTCACATTAATGGTTATGAAGTAATAGCCTCCCTCCCATCTACTTTATATGTACACAGTACAAACATGGGTGGGTACTGAAAACTTACAGTACTAACTGTTTAGTACATACATGGCTATTTGAAAACGACAATTCACTACACCCTCAAATTTTATGCTAATGTACGTGATGGTCAGTGTAGGACTTCTTGGGAGTGGCATTAAGGTAGTGTATTATTATATTGCCCAAAAGTGCCCTCAGTATGACCTGAAATGAATTGCAGTAGATCATGATGGCTTCACTATGTTTGCAACTGGGTATTTCTGTAGAAACTGGCAGAGGCACTGCAACGTTTTTCATTTGTGATACCATACAGCCAGAAAGTTTGGCGAATTGGGCAAGTGAGTGGTATTTCGCCAAGCTAAAACGTTTGCCCAATACAAATCTGTATCAGCTAAGTGCTAACAAATTCATCAAACTCTTTCTCACCAAAATCCTATCATGGCAAATTTGCTTAAGTTTCCTACTGCAAAATTTTCCAGCTATATACAGCAACTGAAAATGAAGCCATTTCACTTTTCAGTAATTGATAGCTAGGGCGTGGTTATTTAGACACAAACATTAAGTCTGAAGTCATTATTTTGATGGGGTCACCAGTCTAGTTATCAAAAAAGTAAACAAGTACAAGGAAAAATCAGGAACTTTAGGAAAAAAGGTGTGAAATAAAATTTTACCTAGACACCTGTAGATATACTGGTGGACATCCTTAATCCATTCATGGCTATAGACTGAAGTAGGGATTAAATTTCCAGCATATCTTCATATGTAGGCAAAACCTCTTAATTTATTTCTATGGTCCCTATTAATACTTAAAGACTGACAACTGACATGTGTAGTTGGGTTGTGATTAATATTTGTGTGGTGAAGTGACCTTACCATGAGGTCATATATACAATGACCTATACAAACTTACAAACAAACAATGTGGATTCTCTTGTTCATATGATCACTGCTGTGTTAATTATCTTTAATCACTCATCATGTGGTTATCACACTTTTATCACATGACTAGTCATGCAAACTCATTTGGGAATTTCTCCATGCACTTTCTCATGTACACACTCTTACTCACACACAAACACACATGCTAACACTTTCACAAATAAACAACACACTGACCTATTTCAGAGTACATCTTTCGTAAGTCATGCATGACACAGTCCAAGTACAGTTCTCCAGTACCAAACACGACATGTTCCCCAGATTCTTCCACCTACACAACACACGTAGTGTCAACTCTATGTGATCAATATCAAGTCATAAACAACATCTTCAATATTCATAGATTCCATATTAGGGTAAACTGAATACTATCAGAATAGTTTTATTAAAATATGCACGCACCCCATTTACTGTATAAAATTTTTCCAAAATGAAACCTCAACATTTCTAAACAATATCAACACTGATCCTAACAAAATGACTACCATATACATTAGAACCTTCCATGATACCTTATATTAATGTTAGATTGTATTCATTGGGCTTACTGTAACCATGTAAATGAGCAAGCATGAGGAAGTTTGCTATGGAGTAACCTATGAAACTTTTTGCACATACAACATATTTACTCTAGCTAATCTATGTGCATATGTGTATATGATCATTAGCTAGGCTAAAGAATCACTGAGAAAATCCCATATTGCTAACACAAACAAACATATCCATTACCTTGGTGACCACTAGAGGGTAAGACTTGTTTACTTTCCTCAGACCATCCAACATCTTGGGTAGTTCTGAAGGATTTACTGGCTCCACCGCTATCTTAATGACTGACTGAGTGTTGAACTTGAGTGGACGAAATATGTGTGCCTAGATATGTACAAAATATGTAATAAACACACACAAGATCATCACATAATTATATTTTTAATAGCGATACTATGGGACCAAAAATATGACCCCAATAATAAGATGGCTTTTACCTTTAACCACCTTAATGAGGTGGTCTTACTAGTGAGGTCATGAAGTACAACTGTTATGTTGTACCCCCTGTACTTAAAACATGGCTGTTAGTCTATTACAGTAATGTTGTCTTATGTATAAACTTGCTTTCAATATAAATATCAGGTACCATCATAATCTAATCCATTAATGGAAATATTATGCATTTACAAGCCATAAACAGTGCAACCATTCACTTAGTTAATGAAACTTGACACTAACTTTTGTCTAGTCAAAAGTCTCGTAAAGAGTACCATCTGGGGGTATGATGTAATTAATCTAAAAATCAGTTTTCTTACAGTAATCAGTACCCATGTATGTATAAAAGTTAAAGAAAACCAGCTGCATATACTACCTTAATTTTAAAAAAAAAACCATGTACCCATAAAAGGACTAGGAATCAAGTTTCCATCACTTCAATAATACACACACCTCTTCACATCCATTCAGTTGTGTGACGGTAGCAGTCTTAGTGATGGTCTGGTCAATACCTTCCACTAGGATCCAATTACCCGCTGGAACCCTGCTGATCTCTATCTTGTACCTGTATACACAACACAGGAAGTTACACAACAAGGAAGACAACATGCACAGCTGGATTAACAGAATTGATACGTAGTGAATGTTTTTTTTTAATTAGAACAATCAGTTAGTTGCAGTATCACAGTAATGAAATAAGCACTTTGGTGTAATTCTATATGGCTGTATGTAATTACATAATCTTCCTAGAATCACACAGGGAAAATCCCCTTGAAAATCCCTTTACTCATAGACTACTCATATAGTAAATCAACTTTGCACTTCAATGTACTTTACAAGGGTTAATGTACCTTGCTTCAGACACCCACAGTCTTCCAACCTGCAGAATATAATGATATCAATAGTACTACACAAAAATTTATTCGTACCTGTCCTATCTTAGAATCCTCCTCATCTTCAAGTGTAAAATTCTCTCCTAGTATTCTCACTTGTTGACCAGCAAACACTATGAACAGATATCAGTACAATTACTTGTGACTGGTACACATAAGCATGGCAGGGGAGCACTTGTTGGTTCCTAGTAAGCTGATACTAACACAGGTTCCAAATACTAATTTATAATAGTATATAAAACAGTACAGAAGAGTAGTTGGTGGTATACATATACTATATAGTATGTACACGTTGAGCTGAATCCTCAAAAACATTTAGTAGCTCACAGATGCAATTACACACAATCTCGAAATTTGGCACACTTGTAGTACTGCTTGACCCACTAAAAATATTTCAAAATCTTTTCATTCATATGTCTGACATAATATTTAAGGCCATCCAAAATTTCACCATACATTTCCTATGATGAAGCCACAAAAGTGCAATGTCCATTACAGCGCTTTTCTCGAACTTGTAATGGAGCCAAACTGCACATGTCTGTTGTTAATACCTTTGTTGTTATCATTAATCATCTGGTTGGCTGAAATGTTTATACTCTTGTTGAGAAAAAATCCGCTTTTAATTTTTAGCTGTTTTAAGGATGAAAAATTTGCGGACAGCTAAGCAACTGTGAAATACACAAAAATTACATCCCTTGAATTCGCACATATACGGACGGTACTGTGTAGTACAGTACATACAGAAGTGTAATGTAAATTTGTAGAATACTGTTTCATTATAAAGAGACAGTTCTCGAAATATATAGTTAAGCAGCTTCTTCAAGTGCAATGAGGCTTGGCAGTGCTTCAAATTTTACACATATAAATACTTGGAATGGAACAGCTACATCAATGTTATTATACAATGTTATTGTACACTGTATGTATGGAATGGTGACTAACATATTCCACTGATCACTCTTCCAAATGCATAGAACACAGTAGCATCAGGTGCTGGGTAGAGCTTTGTGATGTGGAGCATCAATGGACCCTACAAAGAGAGATCAATTTCATTGGTTTATGCATGACATGATGGCCAGTAACAGTATGGGGGGGGGGGGGGCTACACAAACCATGTGTACTGAACTATATGTTATGTTATTGTGTGTATGGAAAATACAGCACAATGGGGGCATGTCAAGAGGCTGTATTTGCCTTGAGTACTGAGTACTGTATTTTCCATACACACAATCATAGGCAGTGCTTTAACTGTTATATTGTACTTCCTGGTCATCTGGCTTGGAGCGACTTTCTCTAGTACTCAAACCGCTACGATTTTCGGTGATCAGGATATCAGTAAGTGTTTAACTAATCCATTTCTAGTCGTAGAACGACTAATAGGATTAGTTTGACTAGTTTTAGCGATTTGTGCAGTGTGTTGTTTTCGTAACATTCTTTAAATAAATTCTCCGCATAGCTGTACTGTATTTGCCCAATTAGCTGCATAACTGTTCTGTATGACTCATACAGTACAGTTATGCAGCTGATTAGTACAGTATAGATATGTGGCATGGCTTTGATCCTCCCATGCACAGTACAATATACATTAATGCACACACATACAGTTATTATAAAGATAACATCACTCTGGACACTACACAAACTGACATGTGCTGCACTGTGATCACACAGTTTTTTGGCTCCATGTATATAAACATGTATGTAAACATGCACATAACTACAGTGTGGGAGAAAGCCAGCCAACCAGCCAGCCAGCCCACACAGTCTATACACACAAATACCATGCAGAGAATCTGATCTCAACCTATAAGTCCCAGGGAATTTACTACTTTACTGTTAAGTTCAGCAACAACCTATTATGTCTCAGCTGGGTTGCATGTTGTGGTGAGACAGGAAGGCACTCCTTTGCAGCTGTTCAACACTGATTTGGTTGTTTACAATCAAATATAGTGTGAAGAAATATCCACAAAGTAAACAAACCCATAACAACATTAATGCTAACTATAATAGAAGGGCTTGATTATAAGAAAGGAAAGGGAAATATACACAACAATCAAATGTTATGTCAACAGTATTGTTGTACTGTCACTGTTACATGTGCTACACAGGCACTCTGGTAAGAGGTTGTGGGACAACAATTTTAAAACAAAAGTCAACTGAAGGCTGGCTTCTAGTTGTTGCGCAAGAACTATCAGAACCTCTGTAGTCATATTGTATAGTGTAGCCGGAAAAATAATTGGTGAACATTGATATTATGGCACTAGAAAGCATCAAGTTTTATTGGATAGAAAAGGTTGTTGTATTGACCTAGCACAGTGTACATTGGGCTTCTCATATTTGCATGGAGCACTCATAAACTAGCAAATACCATACACAGACAGACAGACAGACAGACACGACACACACCTCAGGGTCACAAGTAGTCATCGCTTGTGATAGTTCATCATCAGCATCGTCATCATCTTCCAGTGGTCCAGAATAAATGTGGGACACCTGCAGTGAAAAACCTCATCATCTAACACATATACAGTAGTTAGTCTAATGTAGTAAACAGCTTTTGCATTGTAAGGTTATACATGTCTCACCTAGGCAAAGGACTGATTGCATTACTTTTATAGTTTAGAATACTAAGCATTTATGTGTGTATGTATACGCCACTATGCTTTGTGCATACCTTTCTCTTGGCGTTAGCCGCAGGTGATGGAATGTGGCGGACACACATGTCCACAAATCCATTAAAACCACCAAAAAATCTCTGACAGATTAGTCGGAGTAGTGGACGAATATTGAGTTTTAGTTCCTCTTTACGAAGATGAATACCTATAGTACGTATCATATGTTGTAATGTGAAAATGATATAACATACATAGCTGAAAAATCAACTTTTACAAATCAATCCTCCTACCATTGTGGGATGTTCATTGTAGTATCCCATTGCTAGATCCACCATGAAACCAGAGGCACAATTGTTGTCTTCACAAAAATATCGATTTCAGTATTTCGCAAGATGCAAAATTTATTTTTTAAATGTTGTGCTCCACACAAAGGACCGGATAAAACTTGCTACCTAGCTAGATATTATCTAGAGTTATTGTAGTTAAAAAGTACGTACAGTAATAAGCAAATGATTCAATGGGTTCCCGGCACAGGGTTGCTTTCTTTCAAAAATCAGGAAACGAAACATGAATTTTCAAATTCAAACTGCCCTACCAGCCAAGACAAGAAAAGCAAACTCTTCCTCATAGTGATGTGATAAGGTTGGATGTCTATGCTGTTAGTATGGAAAGGATCTGAGACTTCTCACCATCTGGGTGAAGAGCGTCAAAAATTTCAGTCGGTCTTCCACGGGATTCTCTCAATGGTGCCAAAGTCCTTTCCAGTACTTCTGATGCCACATTAGCCGCATAATTTTGTTTAGAATGATGATAAATGATGGTCCAAAATGTTTTGTAGTAGTAGCAGTTGGTGTTTCTGTGATTTCATATGATGCAGTATACCAGAAGCTCGCCAGGAGCCCCACCCAGCTCGAATCAGAAATGAAAGGTTTTGTGCTTTTTTCGGTTTGTTTTGGAATACTTTGCAATATAATGGTGATGTTGGGTGATCTAGTGAAGATCTGAAGCTACTGTGGAGCATGAGAGGTGAAGTCAAATTTGCATGATTTTGCTGCCTTCCTTGGTGCATAACTTAGAACACTGTGGATGAAATAATAATTGACAACCGTTGCTACCAAACATTCTGGGACATCTTTTGCCATAGTTTTAGTCAATAGCTAATGATTGTTGTGGCTGTAGAAGCGATGGAAATGGCTAGAAAGTGTAACACAATTCTTTAATGGTGCAGAAATTTTTGACGTTCATAACCCAGTTGGCGAGAAGTCTCAGATCATTTCCAAACTAACAGCATAGATAGACTATGCACCGAACCATATCAAAACACTATGAGGAAGAGTTGGCTTCGTTTGCCCTGGGTGGTAGGGCAGTTTGAAATCAAAACTTTGTATTTCATTGTCTGATTTTTCAAAGAAAGCAACCCTGTCCTGGGCACCCAGCAAATCATTTACTTTATTCTGTGTGTACTTTTTAACTACAACAACTCTGGATATGATATGACTAAGTAGTATGTTTCATCTGGTCCTTTGTGTGGAGCATGAAATTTTAAAAATAAATCTTTCATCTTGCGAGATACTAAAAACTATATTTCTGTGAAGACAACAATCGTGCCTCTGGTTTCATGGTGGATCTAGTAATGGGATACTACAATGAACATCCCACAATGGTAGGGGAATCGATTTGTTAAAGTTGATTTTTCAGGTTGGGGACCTTATCATACAGTATGATAATACTGTATATTAGGGATTATAGAGGTTTGGGTTTTTCTGGCCAAAATATCACCCAAAAACCACCTTCACAATACCATCCTGACACCTTGTTAGTATTAGTTAGGTATGACCAAGCACAAAAGTGCCTTCAGTACGACCCTAAATACTTCCATTAAATTGCTACAAAATTTTAAAAAGTTTTATTGAATGGAGTTTTCAACTGACTGACTAACTTCCTGCCTGAAGCCTTCAGACAAGCACAACTAGATAACAGCTAAGGCTATGGGCTCAATTTTAATACTGTTTGATGTTGCTTCGTCCCAAGATGTGCCTTTTGGTATACCGCAGTACGTACAATGCATGCATCATGGACTTACCTTTGTGTCCCATTTATTTTTACTGACAGCCAAAGGTGTCAGTTTGCAGTAGCATGATGGCTTCCCTATGGGAATTGTCCGTATTTTCCATGATGACTGGATTGATTGTAGAGGCGCTTCTCCTACTGTTCTTCATTTGTAGTGCTGTGAAATGTGTTGAGCATAGTTGAAAGCAAAGCATAATGGCTACTTTCTAGTCAGTATTTGATAGTTTTGGCGAGTAAATTGTCCATATTTTTCATGGTGACTGGATTGATTGCAGAGGCACTTCTCCTACCTGTTCTTTGTTTGTAGTGCTGCGCAATATGCTGAAAGCAAAGCATAATAGCCACTTCACTTTCGAGTCAGTAATTGATATTTGGGACATGTGTTCAGTCGAAAACATTACCTCTGGCACCATCCTTTCTTTTGATGCGGTATGCGCAGGTTCACCAGTCATAATAACGTTACAAAAAAGTAAAGAAATAAGTATAAGGAAAAATTAAGAATTTTAAGTTCAATTAGGGATTATAGAAAAAAAAGCAGGGGGTCACCCTACCTCTACAGATACACCAGTGGACATTTAATCACACTTGTAGCTTACATAACTATTAGTGAAACACCTGCAATGCTAAGGGCTACTGGTAAACAAAATAATAAAATTAGCTAAAAACCGATCCCCTGATTTAATACTTAATGAGTTATGCAAGTCCAATAATGAGGAGATCGAATATCACCTACTGTATACATGTAACAACTCCTAAAACTTGATATTTGTTAGTGTGTCAATAAAATTTTTGTTGATGTAAGTGTAACAGTGTACTATAACCAAAGCCACAAATCACTAAGAGAAGTCCCCAAGTGACCACTCAGGATATATAACAGATGGCAAGAGTTCATAAAAAGAATTTTTGCTGCAAACTTTGATGTGGCAGTTTTATTAACAAAAATGTGCCTGTCTGGGTCAATACTCAAGCTGAAAGATATACACTAAAACTATTGAAGCAAGAGATAAGAAATCTGGCTGACTGAATTCTATTACAATACACAAAAAACAGCACACTGATCAAGAAATCTTGTATGCTACCCAAAACATCAAGAACTAGACATGCAGGTACCTACAGTAGGAGTTATGGGACTAGTGCTAGTACTTCATTTGTCTACAACAGTATTAGCAAAAGTGGCTGTTTTGGATGTATAACCTCAAGTTTCAGGATGCAAGCTTATTTTTTCCTTACCTTATTTTTGTAACAATTTAATGCAGTAAGGTGTATAATAAAATGATCCATTGCATGAACACACACACACACACACACACACACACACACACACACACACACACACACACACAAACACACGATTGTATTATATACCAATCCTAATCAATTTTCCAGATACAGCAAAATACATACCAAGTTCTGCTAGGGTTCTGGGTAAAGTTGTGTCAGCATCTCCGATGGTTTGAGCAAAGATTTTGTAGAGTGGCTCCAAAATGAACTCCACAAAACTCCTCTGAGCATCCAACACTGGCTGCTTACGAGAGAATGTTCTCCTAGTGGTGGATGTGAACACACATCAACAGTTATACACACAACTCACTTGACATGATTGAAGTATACATCTCCCCACAACTTTGTAGCAAACTGCTCCGGTTGAAAACTGGCACCTAAGATAATTTTGAAATACCCATAGAGTCAGGTTGTTAAGTGCATGCGCTTATAATTTTCGGAGAAAACTTTTGTAAAATCCATAGTATCTGTCAGGTACATACGTCTAATAAATAATTATACTGTGTTTAACAAGGAATCACGGCATTGTAATAGAATAGGTTGTGGTCACCACGCCAGTGTATAAGGACATTGACTCCATTTCTGGGTGTGAGATCCTTCAAGATGAACATGATTATCACAATCCAGAAGGTTGATTTACTGTAAACATAGTGAAGGGTAGTCTCGTGCCCAGACCCCACCCACTGCGTTGTTGAGTAGGGTCTGGTGACAAACGCTGGAGTTTTGGGCTCTACTTCATTTTTCTTTTCTGACCAATCAGACGCTTTAATTCAGCTACAATGCGATTTGATAGGCTAGAATGACGAAGATGGCAGACTGGAACCATGGATACAAATGCATAAACAATATGGTGGCGGGCCCAAAAACGTAGCGTGAGTCACCAGACCCTATTTACACAGTGGGTGGGGTCTGGGCACGAGACTAAGTGAAGGAAGACCTCAATGGAGACGTAAACACTCATTAATTTTCAAGTACCAGGGGCTTCCCTAAAGAGCAGTAGATACTTTACTCAAAATGTCTTGGGGGAAAGCTCTGAGTACTTCCAGCTTTTCTTCCCGTGTGTAGTCATGTGTTGAGCCTCACATTGCACTCATCAGTCATAAGAATTGTGTATGCGCTTAATAGACACATGCGATTAACAACTTGACTCTACGGTACTATAACACAGCAAATAATGAAGCAAAATAGACATTTTAAGCATTATTTGCTTTTTCCTTGATACAGGGGGATTGTAATTCAAAAGAATCATTGCTCAATGCAATGAACTGTAAAATTACCGTGCATATATGGGCATATAGAAGAAGGGAGTGGAATTACTAACAAAAGACCTATACACATTGCACATTTTCCCAAAGGTGGGGTCAACATGCAACACTTCCTGAAGCCATATTGTATGAAGATAAAAAAGCTATGTAAGGAATATGAAGCAGTCAGCAGAAAGTAGCAAAATTCACCTATATACCGTAGATTCCCTAAAAATTCGGCAGAAATAAATTAATTCCGTTCGTGTCTGGCCGAACAATTAGGAAAAAAATGCACCAACATGGTGATATTGTCAAATTTTTAGGGATCTATCCCTAATACAGTCTGCACGCTTCATGGCTAAGTTATTTGCGATCCGTTTACTGCTTACTTTCTGAATTTCTCTCTACAAGGACCAACGGGAACGCCTTGAGGCGGAGCTGACGATACCACAATACACACTTGGCCGCAGCACTATATACTATGATTGCCTACATTATCCAGGAGAGATGGTCAATGTCATTACTACATCGCTTTTTGAATACAATCACCCAGACGTAATATCAGTTAAGGCCGATTTCCACAAGTAATAAAAATAGAAACCACAATCTTGTGATAAGTCAGATGCTGCATGAAGTGTTCCATGGCTTAACAAAGCATTATCTGAGGATGTATCATGTTACAAGGAGATGTGGGGCTAGGAGAGATTTTATTCTGTGAACAGAAATGAAGATCGCGTTTTGCGGTACTAAGCCATGTCACACGATGATATCGTTGGGTACGTTCCCTGAACAATTTCACACTTGGTGCTTCATCCAGCATCGAGGTAGCATATTGTGTGAGATCACTGGGAATCCTCAGTACTCAGTCCAGAGACCTTCGTCAACTAGTGCTCCAAGTGCCAAAAAATTAGCGCGCTTATAATTAGAAACTTTCCTGCGCTTGCCGAAATTTAGAGCACATTGTGTTCAAAGCACTGGGAGTACCGAATATTTAGAGATGCCGAAATTTAGGGAATCTACGGTAGTTAGTGTAACCCCAGACAGCAACTGTATCCTTGCAAATAGTCAATATTTAACAGAACATTACAAAGCCAACCATAACAGATTACCTAAATAAATATACACATTCTCAACACTCACACTAAACACATACCATGGGTGTCCACATACAGCTTGGCGAAAGAGTAGAGTGTAAACACAAAACCATATTGGGAGGAAGCAAAGCAGACGTTTCCCTTCAATGGTGACACAGTGATTTCCTCAGTATTATCAGAGTACAGGCTATATAATGGATCACTATAGATCATTCTACAAGTAAAGGGTAGTCTACTGACCTCAGGATGCTATTGATCTCATCAATGATGTGCTTTAGTTTGAAATAAGCATCAGCTGGAGGTAACTTGAGTTCTAGAATTAATCTGTCAATCTGTGAGTGAAGAAGAGTAACTATGAAATATTTACCTTAAGTCATACACTCATTGACCACACAATTAGGCATACGCATACCTTATTAATGCACACCGTTATACTGAGGTTTTCTTGTACAGCATGTCTGATAAGTCGTTCAGCATTCATCATCAGCTAAATGTGTAGTGATTTGGTAATAAAGTGACTTGAGTAAGTATTGTGTACACACAAGTATACTAAGTAAGTATAAGTGTGTAATGTGGACATGTAGTTGATAACATTTATCCTATTAGAACATACACCATCAGAAGCATCCACAAATATCACTACTCCATCAGATAACTTGAAAGCTGCAGTGACCTCATCGGAAAAGTTCACATGACCTTTGTGGAGAAGTAATGAACAAAAATAGGACCAAATATGGAACAAAAGTTGTCATACCTGGAGTATCAAATATATTCAACAGGTAGGACTTCTCTTTAGAATCACTGATCACAAGAGACAATGGAGTAGCCTTAATACTTACACCACGCTGTGTGATGGAACACATACTATACATGTATGTCCTAATGTATGGTTATACACTCTAATATAACCCACAAATTATACCAGCATGCAACCACCTGTAGAAAACTGTATTGACTCTATATCTCTAAGCTCTGTTGGCCCAAAGTTCAGGGTTTCAATGGGGGTGTGGCACTTCCTTCCCCCTAGACAAAGTCTCACCCCCCCAATTTTGAACAATAGTTTAAATGAACCGCATTGTATTCATAATCCTCTGGTACCTGAGAATGCACCCAGAAACAATCTGAGAGTCTAACAGAAGCACACAGATCTTTGTATTTCCTAGACGGATGCCTGAAGTTTACTATCATAAACAGTACGTACTTGCATGAAAGGAAATGACATGTAACAAAGAGATGTGAATGTACTAATAGAGAACTATGACACAGAAACTGACTCTACACATTAGGGCAAATGTAATTAAGATCACTACAGTCACACAAGTATATAATGCTCACTTCCTGTTCTGTAAACAATGTGTCAGTGTACCTAAGCTGTGAGGAGAATAAGCTATCACATTAATTACTAAACCAAATGAACTGCTTACACTTCGGTCCTCCTTCAAAGCTAGTTCAGGATGAGTGAGCTCCAACAAACAATCAACAAAAGTGGTCTATAAATGGGACATAAAATGATAGCCATTAAAGGACACTAGTGAGCCTCACCTTTCCATGATGAAGGTGACCAGCTAATACAACATTCCTAATAAGGTCAGCCTGGTCCATTAGATCAGTCAGAAACCTGTTATGTTGATCACATGATACATCATGAAACACTCTAATAGAACAGTCAGTAATTCACTGGATAAACAATTTAACCACAATTCCTTTAGAATGTGTACTACAGTTATACATGTACAGTGGAACTTGTAACCTGTTAACAAGGATGTTTGAAAATGAGGACACCTGAGTAATTTATTGTTACCTTGTGAATTAAGGACATCTTGGGGCTGGCCAAAAGTGTATCAAAGTGTCCTGATTTTCCAGTTAACATGCTAAGTGGGATCATTGTCCAGATTATGCAGGTGTCCTCATTTTTAGGTTTTACTGTGTATGTCTTTTGCAAACAGTATGTGTACGTCAATGACAAAAAGTGTGTTACTCCTTACAGCTGCATACTAGCAAGACAACCACTATTGAAATAACCACATCCACACGTGATAATATGTACAATGGAGAACTTTAGTGACTTGTCTAAACTCTTCACAGTTGCTAATCACATAATTTAGGGAATTTGGATAAACTTCTGCAGTAGAAAACTAAAACACAAAAGCCTATTTTTTCCATCACACATGGATAATTTGCAATTTACAGCAGTACAATTACTTATACAGTAGATACTGTAAATCGTACTACACTGCCTTACTCAACACTATACGTAGTCTGTGGTAGTTCTTGTTCTTGATGTGAGAACTTCATCTTCTTCACAGGAGCAATGATCGGTTCTGACCATACCATCAGTAACAACACAACACAACACAACACTACACACATACCAGTTAGTGGCTGAGTATCCTCTTCTTGTACTATAGTCTACAGTCTCACAGTACACTAAATAGTATTAAAGTGTATACACCTACCTCCACTTCTGGTCCATACACCTCCTCAGCTGTTGGGTAGTACTTCTTGTCCTGTAATAGGAATGTGTGCATAACACATGTTGTATCGATGCCTGTACTGCCTTGAACTGTGACCCAGTGTCGATTAACTTCAAGTAACTTTTCACTCCAGCTACCAATTAAAACTGGTTCCATGCATATAGAAATTAGCTTCTAATACTGTCTTCACATATTTGTCATATATGGTTAAACACTGTACCTTCAATAGTAGCTGCACTTGAGTGGTGCAACAATCAATTTTGAAAATAAGGACTTCATCATCGTTTTCAAGCATCAAGTGGTGGTCAAATTTAAAGTCGCCACATTGGTTTTTAGAACTTGGGTAATAAACGCCACAGCGTAAACGCCAAGTAAATATGGTATGAAATTCTATCTTGTTATGCTCGTGCTACTGTGGTTGAGATGATACTGCTTAAGAGTATTTGCATATGTACAGCAAACACACGTACACACAATCATTCACAAGGTTAAAAGCCTTGTTCTAGAAGACAGAAGTGCATGCTGGAGTCAGTGGAATGTAATTTTGCAGCCAAGCCTCAAGAGGAAAATTGATTTTAGTCTCAGTGTATGTCCCCATACACTGTATGTCATAATTATTTGATGTACCCTTGATGGGGCAGCCCGTTTTTGAAAGATTCCTAAAACCCACACAGGTGTTCATGACCAGAGGGATTCCAGCAAGGTATAATGCTCTACTCCACGTGCACACATGACTAAATTCTGTCTAATTCAACACAGTATATATATGCTTGTTTAGTTGCTAATTCCTATTGACTACACCTGCACATATAAAAATACAGTTGCACTATGGGAGTACAATACTTACTTCATGCAGCACTACAGCCATTGAACTATCCCCTGGTTCATCGTCCATTGCCTCTGCAGTTCCTTGCTCATCATCATCCTAAAATTGATGATCAACATTACAACAAATACAACATTGGACTGGATTTACTCTCCAAGTAATGGATTTGTTTTGTACTTCACCAGTATATAATAACCCTAAAACATTTCCACATTAACTGGGCACTTTCTTTTCATCTAGTCCAGAACAAATAATTATTCTTCCGGCATAAAACTTGAGAAAAAAAATTAACAAAAAATGTAGGGTTTAAACCCTGGACCATCAGGGTTGGAGGCTGGTCCAGCCATGCTACCACTGCACCATTCTCCTCTATTTTTCTATCTTACTAGACAGATGCTATCAGCATCATGGGGCAAGCCTGAGTATTGCATTAATTCGGTATAGACATCAGAACACGATAGTGTGTCATGGAGCCAAGTACAGCTAGTATGGACGTATGACAGACAAGACGGTAAATATTTTTGCTGTGCAAACTTCTTCAGGGCAGGGCACCTTTTATTTAAAATTTGAGTCAAATCTACCCAAATACGTCTTCAAAGTTTGTCTCATTTTTTCTTCCTAAACTTCTTTTTCTAGTTCATCTTTTTCAATCAATTCTCTGTGTAAAGAATGCGAACAAGTCACACTGTAGAGCGTTCAGCCTTGTAAAATCACTCATGCTACATATAGTTCAGCTATACATACACAACACCCTATACACAGTTTAGCTGTGAAACAAGTCACCCTACTAGCTATATGATAATCATTTTATTCTGTTTCAAATTTGATAATTTATTATGTAGAATCACACAAATAGCAGACTTTGACAATTCCTGTAGTAAAGAAAAACAAGTTGAAATGAATTTGGGGCTTGCAATTACAAAAAAAAGAAGTGATATCTACACCAAAACAGTCAAGCTGTGAAAAAAGAGTACAGAGCCAGGGTGAAAAAAGACTAAAGGTGGAAGCCAAGAAATGACTGCAATGATGCTAATAACAAAATTTTAATAGTTTCATACACAATAAAGAAGGTAGACAGCAGAGCAATTCTTAGTATACCTCCCTTGATTGTTATATAGGTTGGCGGTGTTTAGTTTCAGCTCCACGTCTCCTTCGCATATATTCACGGTTTCTCCATCTTCTTTTAGTCTCTCTGTTCTGGTGTTTCAGCATCCCTTGGTAAGTGGTTGTATACAGCTTCCTCCTTTGTGCAAGCCCATGTTGACAATCATCCATTTATAAACAAGACTAATTAAGTGAGGTGTTCACATGTACATCCTCAGTCATTTTCACTGTGGCATTGATGATGACAACAAATAAAGAAGTCCAGAAATCTACGCCATTAACTTTGCTGTGGCATTGATGATGGGAAGTACAAATAAGGAAGTCCAGTAA
Source organism: Dysidea avara (assembly GCF_963678975.1). Taxonomy (NCBI): domain Eukaryota; kingdom Metazoa; phylum Porifera; class Demospongiae; order Dictyoceratida; family Dysideidae; genus Dysidea; species Dysidea avara. Next base: position 5,695,203 of record NC_089274.1, on the reverse strand, counting down.
TCAATGCCGTTAATTTCATCCATGGCATTGAGGATGGCAAAAAGTCTCAATATTACTGTGGCCACTTAAGGTAGCGCTGAACTAATTAAAGGCAGCCAACAACATGTTTGTGGTAATGTATGAACAAATGCGGAAATCCATATACCACACAGTGAACTAACAGAACAAGCTCTGTCAGACTGTCCAGCTACTGTTGTTGATACGACTAAATGTCATTTATGCTTTTGAAACATTAGCTCACTGGCAAACTGCACCATCTGCCAGCACATGATTACTGTTACACAGAGCGCACTCTGACTAGCTACACAGTCTCCTTTCTCGCTAAATCATGCACCACAGATCATCAAAATTAGGTATAGGCATCGGATAAGCATTACTCGGTACTTTGACTTTTTGTGATTTGGGCTAGATGGGATTGTTGACCAATGTTGTAATCTACAGGTATGCATTTTCACTACTTCACATGTTGTCATCAGAAAAAGAAAAGTGTAGAATTGTTCTACAAGGTGTTGAAACCAGCGCTAAGTTGTTCATTGGACAAGTTATTTTAAAAATCAACTTGAAATGTCAGAATTATGTAGTAATATTTCACAAAACTTTGTACACTAAACTAAAGCATCACAGGCTATCACAACAGCTGTTAGGTGTAGATAAGTTAACTAGTAAAGTTTTTCGTATTTAATTTGTGGTGTAAAGAATGATGACATGATCACTCACTAGTGTGGGGCTTGCTCAGGCTCGCAAATATGATTCAAGAATTAACCTGTATGTGGTAAGAAGAACCTATACCCGGGTAAAGAGGAAAACAAAGCCTTGCTTATCAAGTAGAACAATGTCTATCACTGTCTGTATTAAAGTAAGTTTTTGGTGAATTCAAAGTGAGCTAGGGTTGGAGTAAGTAAAGCAAGCATCCCGGCAAAGCTAGTAGCTTGCCTCAAACTCTACCCTTCATACAACTAGTGTGCTTGATACTCAAATAAAAGGATGACTACTAGAATACACAATTTTTTCTGGAACTGGAAAAATAGCAACTGTGTTTTATTCAAATTAATTTTGTCAGGGAAAACAGCATTAGCTGTGCCCTGGATGCATAAAACCGCAAGGTGATATACACACATACATACGTACACAAGTAAAAATAAAAATTACATAACTTTAATTTCAACAGTTCAAGCATCATATAGTGCTTTAGGCAATCTGTTCCAAATGGTCATGCCCCTCCCTGCATCCCAATGATCATTACCATAATTAGTACTCACACTGGGAACATTACAATCTATGTAAGTTTCTGTCACACGTGTCAGAGCAACCAGTAGCATGTTGGGATTTATATTATTTGACCTTGAATTTAATAAGATACGCACCTGCATTTCATCCCTATCCTGGTCTTCTCCTTCATCACTTTCATCACTCTCCAATTCTGGTCCAATGTAGTTACCGAACTCATCATACAACTCGGTGTCCATTTCTACACCAGATGAGCTGTAATTAGAATAATTACAACGATTGAAAAACGTTTTATATCACGTGAGTGATGTGACCACGCGCGCGATGATGTGGCAAATGGCGCATGTGGTCAAGCCAATGACAGTGTGTGTGAGAAAAGAATTTTTTCCTTTAATTCCGGAAAAAAGAAAGTTATGTAGTCCTGCTATGGTGAAGAGAAGAGAAAAGTCTCGAGAAAAGTAGAGAAACTTTGGACTCTTTTCTTTACACACCTCAGTATCGAGATAGTCACCATGGAACATCACGAACTAAGCGGACAAAGACATGAAAGAGGCGAATCAAGAGGAGAGAGCGATGACTCAGAAATTGTAGAGGGTGAAGATGATTCGGAACTAGAGGTTGCGGCAAATCCTGAAGCCGATCCCGCGAATTCTGATCCGCACAACGACGAGAACACTAACCGGAACGACGGCTCAGACGACAGTGAAGACGCCATAGAATGTGTTGAGGTTTCGTTGGATGAAAAAATCGAAAAGAAGGCGAAAAAGGACGAAGGGAACGATGCTGGAGGGAATAACAGACACAATTCTACCATAGGTACTCTAGCTCCAGTGCTAGACCCTAGACTTTTTCAGGTATGAGATGTGCCCTAGAAGGCTCTTTAGTAGTTTGATGTCTTAATTGTACTTTTTGTCATAAACACTCATACAGTATGGTAGTACTGTATTTATTTACTTATAAAGGAGGACAAAGGTAAGTCCATGATGCGTGCATTGCGTATAAACTGCAGTAGTGTGGTATACCAAAAGGCATGTCTTGGGATGAAGCAGCAACATCAAACAGTGAAAAAATCAAGCCCATAGCCTTAGTTGTAAGGCATCAGGTAGCCAGTAGAAAATTTCATTATTATTATTTTTTAATTTGAAACAATCTTTTGGAAGCATAAAAACCCAAACCTTCATGATCAACAAACAAATATAAGGAAAACTTAGGAATTTTATGTTTGATTAGGGATCATAGAAAAAAGGTAGGGAAACAAGGGAGATACCGTACACCTGAAGATACATTATATGGCCTGATGGAAAATTTAACAGTGAATCAAATGGAATGTGATAGGAGCAACCACCATTGAGTTATGGGTCATTTTATAACGGTATGTAAAGGATTTGCGTGTTTCCATACTAAAAAGTTACTTGCATGGCTAGTTTGGCCTAACCATTTAGCGTTAGAGTAGGTATCAATTTAATCCTTGTTACATCATGAGTAGAATGACGTAAATTGCGTAGCCATAGGACACACACTTTTGAAGTTACAATGCTTTGTGCAAGGCATATGTATTAAATTTTCTGGGTTATGTGTTAAAGAAAATTATTTCAACTGTATTTTCTGGTAACTGACTGCCTGACTGATGCCTTCAACCAAGCATAACTTGACTACGGATAAGGCTACAGGCTACTATTAGATATTGCCAGCAGACATGCCTTTTTGCCAACCACAGCAGGTACAATGCACGCAACATAGACCTACTTTTTTCCTTGTTTTCCATTTCTTTCTCCGCTGCTGCATAGGTGTTGATTGGCAGTAACTCATGGCATGGTTTCATTGTTTTATTTGCTCTATTTTCCATAGTGTGACTGAATTGACTGTAGAGACACGTCTCATACTGTTCTCTGTTTGTAATGCTATATAATAGGTGCTGGAAATGTAGCAAAATGGCCACTTTGCAATTGATAGTTGGGAAGGGGGGGATGTGTTCAACTGAATTCCACAGTAATTGGGTTGATTACAGAGGTGCTTCTCATATTGTTCTTTGTATTGGTGGAATTTAGCTGAAATAGGAGTAGAATGGTAACTTCACATTTTAGTCATTAATAATTGGGGCTCGTGTTCAATCGTGCAGTTAATTTCTGGTACAATTCTTTCCTTTGATGTGGTATGTGATGGTAATAAATTATGTTACTGCAAAACAAGTAGCTAACAAGTATAACAACAAGTTAGAAATTTTACATTTGAGTAGGGATCACAGAAAAAAAGGCAATAATTATGACAAGGGAGGTCATCTACACCTGCTTTGAAACATTATCAACTAGCTGACTGCAGGCAGACTGACTGCTTATTGCTCTGCATGCTTTGCCTGACTAGATAGTCAGCAAATAAAATTGTAAAGCTTTGTTTCCCCTTGCCAAATGTGAAAATTTTCAAACCAGGCGCACACCCACAGCCAGTCAAGTGCCGGCTGTAGGCGCACTCCTGGTTTACTGAAATTGTTTTTCGTAAAAGTGTGTGTCTGTGTGTGCACCTATCTATCCATCCATCCGTCCGTCCATCCATCCATCCATCCGTATGCACCCATGTGAGCAAATTCTTTAGTGGTAAAAGCAGTCAACCTATGAGAATTGAGCACTACGTATATGAAGCCTGTATATTTAAGTAAGCGTTGCACTGAGGTAGTTTCTTTTTGCCAGTTTGATATATAGGTGTACCTACTCTACAAACTTCATGAACAACCTTCCCATTGGGCTCTTCAGGTATTTAATTACTGAAGAACACCATAGTAGGCCTTTCAGGCTACTAGGAAATGCATACATATGATGCTGCGTATCTCTTCGACTTGAAATGGGGCATATCCCCTACATATGTGAACAAAAATGAAGGGCAGCCTCAAGGGTTCATAACACACAACATATATGTTGTGGGTTTATAACACAAATTTTACTTTTGACAGTTTCTCAGAGCTTGTATTTCGACAGTTGGTAGTCCAGTGGCTGTATAATTGTATGGTGTATCTTTGATCACCGATTATCTCTCTTTAACTTGTATGACCACATCAACTTGTTCAATTGTGCTTTTTTTTAAAAGGGCTAAAACGAATGTGCCGAATATTCGTATTCGATTCGAATTCGTTCGAAGCAATTATTGTAATTCGAAACATCAAAATTACAGTAAAGATGGTGGACACTGGTAATGAGGAATCTTTGTCAGTCTCTACAACTTCACCAGCATCAGACACTGGATTAGAGATGTACTGACAATCGGATTGGTGATCGCGAGGGCGATCAGATTGGTTGCCGATATGCCTTCCATATTCAGTAATAATGGGCTTAAACGCTCTATGAATCGAGTAGTTTGCATGGCCAGCTATGAAAAGCTTTTTGCTCACTACAAACAAACAGTAAGCTTCTCTATACTATTCTATAAAACGCCAAGTTATAAGAAGCCATATGATTGTGCGTGTCAATACTGCTATTAGTGCTAAAATATTCTTACCCAGAACAGTAGCTGCTAGCCACACTTTAAGAATAAAAAACTGCACTACAGGAATGCTAAAGTGATCACCTGTGTATAACAGCCATCTTGGTAACTAATCAAAACATGGAGTAATCCAGACAAGGGAGCATCTGTTAAAATATTTGTGGTGCCTAATTGTCTGGGTTGTGTGATAGAGGCCACACCACCATAGGTAGTTGTGCAATATAGTAAAGTTACATTACTTCTCTTTTCTCAATGCAACAAAACATTAGAATATATATCATGCAGTAGCTACACCTGTAGTGCTATTTGATTTACACTTTACAGAATATACAATAATTTAATCGGTATACAGTATCAGCTTTAGGTACAAATTAATCGGATATTGATACAACTGAAAAATCCTTATCAGTACACCTCTAGTAGCTACTGGCATCATCAGACACTTATTTCAAAAGCTGCCTATACTGAGGTTTTAAGATACCAAATTTTAATGATGTTTTACAATTGAATACAAATAATAAGAAATAACACATATACTGTATTTCAGTATTACACTATATATAGAATATTCTATTATTCATTGTTGACTAAAAATATCCGTTCTCTTTCATTTAGAATATTCGTTTTAGCCCTACTTTTTTCACACAGGATTTTGCCTTTTGTAACTTTCTACATTTCCTTAATCAAATGGTCACCCACTCTATGTCTGTCCTTAGACATGCTAATTACACTGTACTGGTAGTTTCCTACACAAAGCAAGTCAGAAGGAATCCACCCCATATTTTATATTTAAAAGTTTTATTTGGTACGTTGGATGAGTAGCCAAGAGCATTTATCCTCTCCAAGTGTCATCCATGAGTTCTACGAAACATACTCTAGAAGTAAGGCTGATGTAGATGCAACTATTGCACCAACAGTTTGCACTTTAAGAGCTTTGTAACAGCTATACTGTATGCCAGTGTGGAATTCAGACCTGACCAAAGTTTTTCATAAGAGCAAAGAGCTATCAAGTCATGCTTGTATAATGTTAGTAGCAGGTAGATAGAAAATTGTGATACCATGTATCTTGTGCTGAAAAAAAGGCTCTTAGGAATTACCAGTACATACTAAAAGATTGTTTCACTAGCAGCACCGCCATCCAGCCAGGAGCATCTTGTCGAAACTGTAACTCAAAGTTTCCAACAAAACCACTAAACTGTTGATATGCTCTTCCACATGAGAGAATATAATCCTATGTGTAGCATTGCAATGACTTTATTGTGTGGGCTGATTATGTACAGGTATACGACAGAAATGGTCACTGAAAGTGATTCATTCATTAATACTTAATATGCATTTAGTTGATCTCTTAATGCATCAACATAGTTTTGTTTTTTGCTTGCACTGGTATGTAACTTTAATTTAGTTATGTATGTTTCTAGGCTGTCCTCAGAGAAAGAAACAATGCATTTGAAAACAAATTGGGGATAAATCCTTATTTTACCTCACCACGTTCACCTCCAGAGAAGGGAGAATCAGAAAGGACAAGACCAGTGCAACCCGGATATAATAAACCAACCTATCCTATCTTGATAGGAAACACTGTTAAAGAATGTAACACTAAGACATTTGCAGCTCTGCCCCATCAGGACAAGTATATGGTCAAGCAAAGGATAAGAACCATAACGGGTACAAATAGAGTCATTGTAAAGCTTGATTTGAAGCCAAGGTCAATAATACGTAGTAAAAATTTGTGTTGCTACATATTTAAGTTATACATGTATGTAGAGTTACCAACTTATTGAGAAAAGCTAGCCATTGTCTTTAAGGTCATACTCCTAGACTGGGGCTAAACCGTTCTTGCCATTTCATATACTCTAGTCAGTCTCCAATGTTTATATTGGAGATAAAAATATGCATGTCTGTCTTTTGGCATACCACAGTACACGCACACATAATTGACTATCCCACTTCTTTTTGCTGACAGGACCATGTTGCTTGCTTACGTATGTTAGTATGTGTATGTTGTACGTATGTCATAATGAATTTCTGTGACCAGCTTAACTGTATAGCTTATCTGAGAATCAGTATTGTAACATTTGGTATTTGCTATACAGCTATTCACGACAACTTGCTAATGATGATGATAACTCAGAAAATAATGAGGGAAGAAAAGCGGTTTACTTTCCATGTTACACCAGAAGTCCAGGCTACTGTGTTTTCATTGTACGTAAGTGTGTGATGAAGTTTAAGGATAGTATAATTACTAGAATGCAGTCATTAAAGTTTAGGGGGGGACACTATTAATTCCTATACTGTGTATAGCCAGAAGATTTCAAGGGAGGGAACTTTGGCGAATTTGCCATGATAGGATTCAGCAAGGAAAAGTTTGGTATGCAGATTAATACAGATATGTATCAGTTTAGCAAAAGTCAGCTCACTCGCTAAATTCACCAAACTTTCCAGCTTTATGGTTACCGTAGCTTCACAAACCAAATGGTGATGTTTACTGATCTCTACTTGCTTTCTACTCTTTTGTATCAGACGTGCTTGTGGTTCTTAAAAATTATCAGCTTCAATTATGAATACTGATTTAGTTTAGTGCATTAGACAAGTAGGAAAAGTTAATACAATTTTGAGGCTATTGTAGTCAGGTAATAATATCATCTATCTAAAATCTGTTTCCGTACTTTTTAGGTAATACTATAACATGGACTCATGGAAAGCAATGAAACATTGTTGCATGTCCCCTTAATATGTAGTTGTCTTTTGCAATTTACAACCTTTTGGTGCTCTGTTTTTCACTGCTCATATGTGATCCAGTAATTTAGTCAACATTAAGTTGCATTTTGGGTAGTGCTAAAAGCTGGAACGGAACGGGGCACGCGCCAAGTTAATAAATCGTTTTGTAGATTGCACACCGTTTCTTACCATTACATAGTGACTAGAATTGTGCTGAAGTTAGTTTTCTTCTACTTGTAGGCATGCTAGAAATCGCGCTGAAAAACTATCATTTAACCTGCTAAACTATTATTTTGTAAGCACTGTAAGCATATGATTCACAGCCACTAACATACACTGTGGTTAACTCTCGTAAATTATTACCCATGCAGAAAACCATCCTCTCTGTTACTAAAGACTTGGACACGACTACAACATGAAAATACTACAGTAGTTTACCTTTTAGAATGATAAGGAAGTAATTCTACATCAGGATTAAACAGAATTTGATGGATTGGTAAGAGCACAACATGCCATGTGGCGGGCATTAAATAGAAACTCCGATAGAGCGATTTGTAGCATGCATATAAGTAGAAGGAAATGAATTCTAGCACAATTCTAGTCACTGTAAATGATGCAAAATCCGTCTTAAACGATTTTTCTACTTGGCACGCGTCCCAATTGGTTCCATTCCGTTCCGGCTTTTAGTAACTACCCTTGCATTTTAGTTGATGTTATTTCAAACCTTGGGCTAGTGTCTAGAAGACCATTGTTGCAGTCTGTACTACTTTCAGGAATACAGTGTTCTGTCCTAGTTGCACGTGTTATAACCATTTGGCTGTACCCTACACTTACAACTCTGATTTTTATGATCCAGAATAATTTCTTCAGTTCAACTAATAATTAAAATTTCAATTCTTCCTTTTATAAATTTTACATCTAAAATTAACTGATTATATGGTATACATAAAGGAAACAGTAAAATCAGGAATACAAAGTGAAACAACAAGCTTAAAAAATCCACACATATCATATAACACTTAACACAACCTAACAAAACTCTTGTTCAGTCAGTTTAATACAGTGTCTTAACTTTCATGCTCCAAATATAATTAAGGTAGTTAATGTGTAGCATAATGTCATTATGTACTTCTTTCCTTTAAAAAGAACGACAGAAGGTTTCGTGGTCATATGAAGTATCCACTACCAAGTAGTAAAGTTACTGATAACAAAATAGGAACAGGAGGAAATGGATTTGTGTTTGTTATTTATCATGAAAGAAAACAATATGCTGTTAAAAAGGTAACATATAAAGCATACATGCATACATGTACAATATAGTGTGTGTTGTGTGTGTGTACGTGTGTGCATACATGCATGCATGTATGTGTGAACTGGTGTTAGGTGGGGAAGCAACTGCCAACTGTCCCATGTTGCACAATACAGGGGCATGAGGTTCTTTGGTTGCTTACCTGTGAGTACTATACCTTATAGCCAGAAATTTTCGAGGGGCAAAATTTTTGCGATTTTCGTGAGTAATGATAACTTTGTGAAAATATACAGCGTAATTGTGAAATGTTTTAGGTTTATACATATAGCTATTACCTTACCAAAACTGTTTTCTAGACTTTCATCAATTAAGAATGTGAAAATTGTAATTCACACGGCTTCATTGAAGTTTCATCCCTTGCAGCTATACGGTAGTGACTCGTAATACGTGTCTTTGAGGACCATTGGTGATGTCAATAATTACCAAGAGGTAAATTCAGATAATTATTGACATTACTGATGGTTTTAAATCCTCGAAGACACTGATTACGAGTATTTATCATAAAATTTAAAGTAATCGGTTATAACAACTTTGAAAACAAAGAGAAAAATTTGACAAAGTTTAAGCTCATTATATTTGTATATGAAAGTGGAAGGAATTTGTACTGTAGAAGCTGTTTCTTTTGGAGAAAGGTAGCACACAGCTATGTATGCATGAAGATCATATTTTGTTTCTGTTAATAGCACACTGGTGTGGTGCACCAGCTTCATGACACTACTGTGTGTCTTGGATGTGTTTGTGTGTTGAATGTTATATGTCCCTCTTGACTGCTTGGTCATGTGCATTATATTTATTTGATGTACAGACAGTGTTCCGTTCCAATGAGGTCAAAGTACACTCAGCACTGAACCATAAGAACATTCTACCTCTTTCGGCAGTCATGATGGGTGAAAGACATGAACGTCACTTACAGAAATTCTATTGTTTTCATTTTATGCCCAATATGGATTATGATTTGAGGCAAATTTTATTATCCAGAGAAATTGGTTGCTTAAAACACCTCTATATTAACTGTACAAGAGACACCAGGCGATGGGAGTCTACATATGGTAACATCAAATTTATCCTACGTGAAACACTGAATGCTTTGGCCTACCTTCATTTCAAGGGATTTGTTCATAGGGATATAAAAGGTAGGGAGTGATAAATGTGTGATGCAAAGTTATTTGTATTCTTCTGTTTAAAATATAGCCAGCAACATTATGATCAAGATGCAGTGTCAGTGCCAGCCACTGAGTTGTAGATGCAGTTCAAAGTTTCAAGTCAAACTTGGAGACTTTGACTCTGCTGGTACTGTACCAGGACTTGGTATAAAAGAGCCTACTGACCAGATGATCAAGTTTGCCTCCATCCTGCCACTAGGAACACCAGGATATCGGGCTCCTGAGGTGATGTTGTGCTTATAGTGTTGTAGTTGGTTGATATGCGTATTAACTACAGGTATCCATGCACATCACCCTATCAGGACCTTATGAAACACTGTACACATTTGCAGTTGACATGTGGTCATTTGGATGTCTGTGTTTGAATATTTGTATTGGGAAGACTGCTGCTTTGGGACAAAGAGAGGTATTTGTTACATTAAAATACTGATTCTATTTGATTTTCTGTTGCAGGAAGCATCACTGTTGCTATCTCAAACTCATCAGTGTTCCAAGGAACTCTGGGAGAAAACAACAAAGGTAAACTGTGGTGTTCAGTGTAAGTACACGCTTTAATAATTGCATTTAGATACATGAATTGGAGCAAACTCGACCATTTTCAAAGGACTTGCAGTTGCTTAGTTTAGTACGATCATGTTTACAGGTAGACTGGAGGAATAGACCATCTGCATTAGAAGCACAGGCATATTTGTAACATAACTGGTACACAATATTATGCAATTACATGTCACAGGTATTTTTATAACTTTTTTATGTACATACTAATAACCACTAATTTGTGGATACTTCATTGGTCACTTGTATTACATAATATTTCCATGTAAAAAAATTTTTTTATAGCAGATAATTAATGTGGTAAACTCCTTTCTGCATGTTTATGTAATCAGTTTTTTTGTTTGTTTGTTTTGCTTTGACTGATTTATGAAGAGCTAGCATTCTCTTTTTATTTATAATTAATTTTGTGTTGTTGTAATGTTTTATAATCTCTGAATTTGGAACATGTAATTTATGCACCCTCTCCAGTGTCAAAGTGAAAGCTGGATACTCATAATTATGTCAATACTGCTTGCATGACACACTCGTAATTCATATAAGGTCATCCAAGCAGTGAGCCTGCATGTGCATTAACAATAAGCGTGCAATCAGCAGAAACTAACAAACAACTTGATTGATTTCCTGTCCATGAAGCTTTGTTGTAAAAGAGAAGGTGAACATTTGTAAAATTTAAAAAATGAAAACATGCAGATGATACCAGTGTGCTTAGTAAAATTGAATCTAGCATGAAAGGGATGTTTCAAAAGTGGATAATTTTTTCTTGGACAGTCACAAAGTAGGTACCAATCCAGGTAAGGGGATTTTATTATGTAAGAAATAATCAATGATAGTGCAAATTATATCTGTAATGTATTCAAGAAATGATTTGTCCTACGTATACCCTTGGTAAAGTTGCCACCTAGCCTGGCAAAGAAAGATATTAAATTGGAACAATGTGATGCTATTAGATATTGTTGTGCCACCCTGATTGCTGCCTGTACGTATGCTCAAGCTTTTAAAGAGAAGATCAACATTGACCAGATCCTAACCAAGAGCTTGTCTGGCATTGCCATGAAGGAATGGTAACTTTTCACCTCCAACTAGAAGATGTGACAATGTTATTATTTTGCTGCCAAGTTATCTGCTTGTGCCAATGATACTACTGAACCTCACCTGCCTGTTCTGATGCTAGAGTTTGTAATGTTAGCACACCTTGACTCTATAAAGGAATGACATCAGCCCTAGTTTTGAAACAGTGGCTAACCCGTCCTTTGATGCATGGACATGTTTCAAAGTATTTGATTTTTCCACCTTACTATAAATTATATTGAATGATGTATTGCCTCAATTAAGAACCCACTTAACCACATACTTACAGGTACAACAGGTGTGTTAGAATTATATGTTTCTAAGAAAAATCTGATGAATCTGCCCCACATTGGATTGTTTGCTTGATTAGACTCATTTCTCAATGATGGATGTGATACACTTAGAAGTAGCTATTCCTGTCTAATGGTGGGACCAGCCACATGTTTTGTACTGATGTGGTAAGAGACACTGATTACACTGATTAATCAGTGTCTGTGACTTGGTAGCTGTGTACTTGTGTACACTTGCAGTGGTGATGGTCACTATGAAACTGGGTTTGTGTGTTCAATTCTTAGCTCCCTCCAACAAGTCATCCACACTGAGTGCTGATTATCGTAAGCATGAATAAGAGAAGTGTTGTAAAAGGGTTTGAGAGGGAGCATGGCTGTTTAATTCCATTGGTTTTTTCAACTTCTGGTGGAATGGGAAAAGCTGTCACTGTTGTGTACAAGCGTTTAGCCCATCTTTGTCATGGGTTGGCTACGTTGTACCGTGCACTGCTTAAGTCTTCCATCATGTGTAAAGCTCCAGGCACCCTGTATTCCCTGCTCCGGCTGACCCCTCATAATTGCTGAGTCTGTATACAGTGGAAACTCAATTATCTGAACCCCTTGGGACCAGGGGCAGTCCATAAGTCTGCCATATATCTGAAACTGTGCATAAATAACTAACTTTAAAATATCATAAAGATTATTATTTTTAAATATCAGTATTTCAACTACCCTAATAGAGCAGTGATTTATAGTTCGGTTAACCAAGAATCCGGATAAGTGGGGTCTGGATAACTGAGGTTCCGCAGTATAGGGTGTCCACTGTTTATAATTTATCCCCTAGAAAGTAGGCTCCCTTTTCACTCTTCTATTCTTTGATCTGTAGGTTCTGACTTTTTAGTTCTGTAGGTGTAGGTATAGGCAAAACCCGTTTTATTAAAACGTCTTAGCATAGAGTAGAGTTACAGTGTGGTGGATGGGTGTGCCATTAAGGTCGGTTCTTTGATTCTTAAAAACTGGGAAAGGGTAGCTCACTTCTACACTGTCAGTTGATACACTTACAACAGGGCCGGATCATGAATTTCAATTACAATTTTTCCTTGGCTGAGTAACTTCAGTTGAAGGTACCGGTTTGACTAATTCTGTTGATTTTTTATTGAGGTTTACAGCACAAGTGAATGTTGAAAGTCTGTAGGCCAGCTGGTCTTAAATCCTGTTTAAAATTGTTACACAAAGTATGTTAGAAAAGGTGGAGAAAAAATCCATGACTGGACCTGGGCAGCCTTGAACCTGCAGCCATCCGATTAACACTTGGAACACTTACAGGAGTCTGCCAGGTGGTCAGGATATATTGATGCTTTCTCCTTGTCAGATTCATGCATATGTATCTATAGCAGTATAGGAACTCTAGAGAGTGACTTATTATCTCAAAGTACCCCATGTGGAACTTAACGGATATTAGTTTATTTATTAAGGCTTTACAGCATGGATTTTTCTCCTAGCTTTCTCCACCTTTTCAAACATAGCTACTACAACAAAATGAAAACTTTATTGGATGTATTGATCGTCAATTGATTTACTGCAAAAGTAACTGTATATGCCTCACTGTTGATATTACTAGTTGAGTGGCTTACCAGCTTATAGAGTGCCAACACACGTGCCATCACAACTCGCATCTGGTGCACTTTATCTAGAACTACAACTTGGCCTTGCCGAGGCGGGCTTTGCCTTCTTTATTATTATTATTATTATTCGCAAGGAAGTAAGTGGTGCGATATGACATCAAGAGACTGTGATCCAAATGGTGGCATGCAGTTTGAGCTCCAAGAGTGTTTTCACCAAGAGAAGTGTACTCAACTTCGTACAAAAGCACAGTGTACTCACGTCTTAATCAAGAGAATTACACAAGTCGAAATTGTTGGAAACAAAAGTCATCAAATGGTGTTCCTGAATGAATCAAATGAGGTATTACACAGGCCGTATGTTGACATATTTAGCGTAGGATCGATCTTTTATCGTTAAAGACTTCTATACTTTGCACAATTATGAAGAAAACAGTTTGCTACGAAAAGGACATTATTGTGCCAAAACTTCACAAACTGACCTGCAGAGCTAGTTCACAATGCTTTTGTTTCGGTGTAGCACTAATGTAGTGAGGTAAGGGGGTGTCACTCCAATAGGCACTGTACTGCGACCGCGGTCAAAACTAAAGGTCAACGAACAAGGCCGATTTTTCACGAAGAACAACGGTCAAACTGTTTTCTTAGCATGGTCAAAGCTTCGCGAGTAAGTAGTACAAGAAAATATAGCAAAAATAAACGGAACCAGGTCAGTGGTAAAGAGAAATTTTTGATGAAAGTCAACGGTCAAAATCGATCTTGACCGGCTTTGACCCCGGTCGCAGATAGTAGTACAGTGTCTATTGGAGTGACACCCCCTTGGTGAGGTGTCAATAGACCCTTTTCAGGTAAGCTGCTACCATAGCAACATCCGCCATTTTGGAGTACAATCTGTTTTGAAACTCTGGTAGCGTGGGGGAAACCATACATTTAACCAGGTCAACCTTTGCTGTGGAATGCAGAAGAAGCAGCTCTACTTCCTGGATATTGTTTTACTCTTATATAAAGCAACACTATCAGAGTTGCAAAACGGGTTGTACTCCAAGATGGCGGATGTTGCTATGGCAGCAGCTCGCCTGAAAAGGGTCTATAGGTTGGAATTCCATCAGATCATTCTTTTCCAAGGGGATGTCACATAGGTACAGACACTTTCCTCCTTGTAATTTTCTAAAGTGAAAAGCGTGCTCACATGACCATTATATAATTGTTAGCTTGAGCCTGCTGAGCTCTAAGGTCACATTTGCTGTACAGGACAAGAACAATAGGCAGGATACACAGTATTGTACTGTAGCATTGTGTTATTAAGTATAAACCAGCTGGCGAGATGCGTGGTTTCTCATGAATTACGCTTTACAAATTTAAATTGCAAGTTGTAAGGTGTCTGTACGCACTGTATAGGTAGATCTGCAACCCCGGTCAAAGTCTTGACGCCAAAAAATTTTGCTCTGACCTTAGCCTTTTTCAATCTCTGACCTGTGACTTAGCAATGATATTTTAGTACTTTTTGATTGTGGGTTGAAATTTTTTGTCCTTGACCATGACTTGGCATGAATTGGTGGCCTTGACCCTTGACTTAGAGTTTGACCGCTGTCGCAGATCTACCTACAGTGAGTACCTCTGATTTTCTTCTACTAAAGCTCATTTGAATCACCATTTACTGCTCCCAAATTTAGTCCAGAATCTGAGGTATCCACCATGCGTCGTCTTTGCTCTGGAAAGGGATAAAAAGAACGCTAAAACAAAACTGAACGTTACACTACAATCAAACTGTGTAAGCATGATAACCAGAGTAGTTTAAGTTTGTTATTATGGTGGTCATATGATGCTTTGTTTAGCCTCTGGCTTTTAATTGCAAATGTGGTCAGGCAGACAGGCAGGCAGACAGGTTTGAGCAGTTTTCTTTTAAATTCAGTATTTCAGTAGTTGTTCTTAAGAATTTTATTGTTTTCAACACATTAGTAACACTAAGACTCTTCCATAAAGGTTTTTTTGTCATGCAAGATATTTCTAGGGTGGTTTTTATAATAAATTATTTAGACTAATCAGAGGACAGATACTTGTCGGAACTCCAAAAGGCACATGCCACTCAGCATCATTTGTCATTTTAGAGGGGTGGACCCTACTAAACTGTACTATCTTATTGTTTGTTTGTAGGTATCAAATTATCCAATGACAAAAAGTTCTACACTCTAACCTTCAACTGTTCAATAATCTGTATTGATGGCAAATGCAACTGTTTAATTATATTATTTCTGATTGACAGTGTGTGTAATTAAAGTAATTAGTAATTAGAGTAATTAATGATGCTATCTGAATAGACTTAAGGAAGTTAGGAATCATTATACAATAAGACAATAATTGTAAATAAAGTGGTCATCACTGTTGGGGTAGTTACTTTTAAAAGTAACTTGTTACTTATTACGATTACTTGCAACAATTAGTTACATATTACTCATAAAATAAAGTAATACTGTATATTACTTTACTAGATGGATAAAAAATTGGAAATTTTAAAATTGGAATAGGGATTGCTGGGGTGGTAATGTAAACCACAAATCCCTATTTTGACTCATGCTCCAGTCATTTTGAAATGAGTCAAAATAGGGATTTGTGGTTTACATTACCACCCCAGCGATCCCTTCTTGTTTGGTGGCTTTTTTCAGCAATCCCTATTCCCATTTCAAAATTTATTCATCTAGTTTATGTACTTTTTTATTAGTCCAGTTATGGATTATGGATTTCTATGAAAACTGTGGTGAATAATGTAATTTTGCATATGCTGTCAATGTTTCAGTACACATGAAACTGATCAAATTGCAATGCGCATACAGACTGAGAGTCTCCTAATATGAGCTACATTTACATTACTGGTGCCTTCAATAGCAATCAAATTATTGTTGTTATACACTTGACTGCATTATTAGAGTATTTATGTGACTGCTCTATTAGAGTATATAATCACGATAACCCGCCCATGTACAATAATCATGGAATGAAAAAACCACCTTGCAACAAGTCTTCAGCACAAGTTAAGCTAATGGCATTTTTGCAAGAAGATACCGCCCGGTTTGTCCTGAAAACAAAGTCAAAAATAGGTCATGGACATGCACAATGATCCATTCAGCAAGCCTTGCTACTTTTTATCCCAGGGTTCTCCTTGTAAACTTTACTATGCCTGTGAAAGAATTATCATACAGTACGGTAGTACTGTATATTAGGGATCATGAAGATTTGGGTTTTCCTAGCCAGAAAAGTCACCCCAAAACCAGCTTCACAACTCCATCCTGGCACCTTGGCAGTATTGGTTAGGTATAACTAAGCCCAAAAGTGCCTTCAGTACCATCCTAAAGGCTCCAATAAATTGTTATGAAATTTTTTAAAAAAAAGCTATTCAATGGAATTTCTACTAACTGCTTGTCTGATGCCTTCAGGCAAGCATAACTCGATAACGGCTAAGGCTATGGGCTTGATTTTTTCACTGTTCGATGTCGCTTCGTCCCGAGACGTGCCTTTTGGCATACCTATTCTTCATTTGTAACGCTGTGTAACAGGCTGAAAATAGCTGAAAGCAAAGTGTAATGGCGGCTGTATTTCGAGGCAGTAATTGATAGTTGGGGCGCACGAATCGTATTTTCGTGGTGACTGGATTGTGAGGCACTTCTTCTACTGTTTTTCATCTGTAGCACTTTGTAACGGGCTGAACATAGCTGAAAGCGAAGCGTAATGGCCACTGCGATTTCGAAGGAAGTATTTGATTCTTGGGGTGCACTCTGTTCAGACGAAACATTTATTCTAGCCATGGATCTATGTTCTGGTGCCATTCTTTCTTTTGATGCGGTATGCGTGGATTCACCAGTCATAATAATGTTACAAAAAAAGTAAACAAACAAGTTAAAGCAAAAATTAGGAATTTTAAGTTCGATTAGGGATCATAGAAAAAAAAAGTAGGGAAACAAGGGAAGTTACACCTGCAGATATACTAGTGAACATTTAATCCCTAATTCAGTCTTGGTCTTGGGATATAGACTGAATTAGGTATTAAATGTTCACTAGTATATCTGCAGGTGTAGGCGACTTCCCTTGTTTCCCTACTTTTTTCTATGATCCCTAATCAAACTTAAAATTCTTAACTTTTTCTTTAATAATAATAACATGAATAATAATAATATTAACAAAATGGCAAATTTCAGTTTTGTCCCAATACACATACTGTTTCCTTTTCACTTGATACTTACTAGTGAACCTATACTCATTGCAAAGAACCACCAGAGGGTTGAAGGATACTTTTCATTCAAGGTGGTTTTTAGGTGTGCATTCTATTAGGATTTTTGCAAAAAACATGGGCGATCCCTACTATGTTCATGATGTACACAGCCTTAAGCTCTATCACAGTGTGCTACTGCCACCTTATCACGTGAAATGATCATGTTGTTGGAAAATGTGCAAATATTGGTTATAATTGGTCATTCATTAGGCTTTGTTACTGCTTTGTTATTCATTGTGGCTAGTGGATTAGTAATGAAATTAGTAACTTTGTTAGTAACTTCCTTACTTGTAGTAATAAAATTAGACCAGACAAAGATTAGATTGCTAGTTTCTTATCAGCCGCTTTCTCAATTTTGGGGCAGTAGTATTTTCATGTTAATTATTGAAGGAAGTACCCAAAATCACAGCAACAGCAGTATTCTTACACTTTACCATCTTTCTACAGGAAGAAACATTTTCCTTAGATGAACTACTTTTCCTAAACATCAAAATGCTAGCGCACATGATCAATTATGCACCTATCAATGTCAAGCCCCACTTATCCCAGGTCGGGCAGAGGTGGGGATTTGCAAATGTTAGATGACAAATTTCCCACCCCTGGGGACAACTTCGAGTTACAAATCCCCTACTAATTTGTATTATTTATCCCGGGAATCACTAACAATGTGGCCAAGGATGGCTATTTGTGTTGCAAATGCCCCTGCCCTGGGGACGAGTTTGGGTGACGAATCCCCTACAAATTCCCACCCACTTCCCGACCTGGGGTAGGTGGGGCATGACATTGATAGGCGCATTATAGCAGTAATGAATTTAGTGGCGGAAGGGTGGAAGACGATGCAGATGCAAGGGAGTGATGAGAAACTATCTTTTCTGGCCTTACTTAATATTCAAGATGTTATGGTAACTTTATTACTTAGGTAACGTTTTACATTTGTAAGTAAAGTAACTTGTGTTATATTAGTAGTTAAACCAGGCGGCCGGCTGTGGGCACACCTGGTTTACTGAAATTGTTTTCCGAAAAGCATGTGTGTATGTGTTGTATGTATGTATGTATGTATGTATGTATATTTGTTTGTCTTTCTGCACCCACACTAGCAAAGTGACTTATGCTTAAAATGAGAAATGAAGGCTGCATACAACCAGTATAAACCTTCCTGGTAGTAAGTTTCGCTTTGAGGAGGTTTATTCGTGCCAGCTTGAAAAACGAGTGAAGCTTCCCGAAGACATTATGGATGGCTTTTACAACAGGCTATATAGGTATAAAAATTTTTTTTTTAAACAGCGTATCCGGCTTTGTAGGCTACCAGAAATATTGAATTCTTTCAAAGAAAAAGGGTAGTGTCCCGTATTTATGCAAAAAAAAATGAATGGTAGCCTCAAGGCTCTCTCTAACCAATTCCTGTGAGAAAACACAATAGACATACTATAAACCAGTTGAGAAGGTACTTCTGTGTGTAATTTAAAGTGGTTTGTTGTAGTTACGCTTCCTTAGCAGTGCATAGCAACATAATTACCGAACTACAAAATAATTCATGTATTACGAAATATGCTAAATTACAGTATTTACAAATCTAATACCATACCTGTTTCATTGCCCATACAAAAGTCTCAATAGTAGCAGTTAAATTTATCCGACTACCAGCAGTCAAAAAGTTGTAATTGCAATTTCATTGGCTAGAATTTATGTTAACAATGTAGCGCCAATTAGTGTTGACGCGTGTTTAGTACATAGTGACAAAATGCATACATGCACAGCATGCATATATGCAGCGAGTATGGTATTAACTGGGAATAGCATGGGTAGCAGTGAAATTTGGGATAAATACCACTCTTGTTGTATTAGAAATGGTAAATTTCACTTGGCTTTGCCTCGTGAAATTTATCCCCATTTCCAATACAACACTCGTGGTATTTATCCCAAATTTCACTGCTACCCATGCTATTACTAGTACTAGTCATCTAGCTGAATAATAGGAATATATGTTATTTAAAAATGAAGTAGGCATCTATACAATAAAAAGTAATGAAACAAGAGGTGAGTATTGCAGCATACCTCGGTGGGAAGTCCCTACTTTGGTATTGAACAAAATAACTGAATAATTGTTATAGCTAATGTGCCAAAGTAGGGACTTTCCCACTGAGCTATGCTGGAATACCATCATTCATCTCTTGTTTCACTACTTTTTATTGCATAGATCCCTAATTCATTTTTAGATCAACAATTAAAAAAAAAAAACTAGTTTGTTTAGTTTTTTGTTGTAGCACAGCTAGCTACACTGTGCAACTTGTGACTGTTCTATTAGAGTGGCTGTTGTATTAGAGTATCTTGAGTCAGACAAGAGGTGTGTAGCTAGCTAGACCAATAAGGGTGAAGTCATCTTGTTTATACTGTTAAATAAAAGTTGGCTAGATTGTTATGAGGTGTAGTCTCTGTACTCTATCACTGTTAGTCAACCTAGATTTTTATTTGATGGGTGTGGTCACGAACAGAATCCCAAGGTGCAGAGGGTTCGTTGAAACTCCGAAAGGCACATCCCACTGGTGAATTTATTATTGTGGCATAAAATGGTGGCCGTGCACTGCTTTGTTTGGCCTCTAGCCTTGCAAATGTGGTCAAGCAGTGAAGACTAAACTTTGAGTTTTGATGATTTAAAAAAAATTCTATATCTGGCCACATGTAAGTGTTTTGTTATATTTAATGCTTTATATGGACTAGTACTATTCCGTAAAGGTGATTTTTGTCACGTAAGATATCTCTAGGATGATTATCAAAATGGAATTTTGGGCAACATGCAAAATTTTTGGGATTATCCCTACTTAAATGGTATGGGTATTTGATACATGTACATGGTTGATTAATTGCCTGTTTAGTTAGAATGGGATAGCGTTAACTGGACGGGCACCTGGTTTTTAGAAGTAGCGTAGATGTTTTTTTTATAGTGTATTTCGTTACATTACTTAGTTACCACAAGAGGTAATAATAGTATTTAACACATTACATAAGTAACATGTTATCCCCAACACTGGGCAACAAATCCATTTAGCTACAGTGCTGTATGTAGTAATCAAATCTAAAGAGTCCATGCTCCTTCTATCACTGGAATAGATATCAGATCACTTTGATATACACCTCCTTTTGTAGGTTTTTTCATCTTACTTTGTAATTGAGGACCTGACACATGAAGAGGATGTAGTGGTCTGTAAGACAGATGATATGGCATACCATCTTAGGCTAAAAGATGGTAATGATGTGTCAAGGCTCATAGATAGTGTGCAAGGGTTGTCACAACCTGTTGCTGCAGTCCAGGCAGACAGTGATGAATGTGCCAACTCAAATTTTAAAACTGTGCAGCCAAAGGAAGCCATCCATATTCACAATACAGTTTCCCATACATCAGAAGTGGTTTCTCCAAGTTCCAAGTATGATCCCTCAAGTTATGTCAGGAGAAAGTGTATTTACTACGGCTCAGATGCAGTATTCTGCATCTTCAGTAACCTTTGAAGACAGCTCATCATTGGGCACTGCTAACAATCAACGTGAGACGGACACTTCACTGGTCAATGAGTCTATGCCTCCTATGTGTGATGTAAGTGATTCCAAAGCAGGTGACAGTAGCACAAATCTTTTGGATTCTTTTATGGAGCATACAAAGGCCACAGCTCCAATTAATTTGACGAGTGATCAGGCTGGTGAAGTGGCACAAGACAATGTGCAGTGTAGTGATAGTCCCCACCATACAGTACCTGAACCACCCCCATTACGACATTCAACACCTGTGAAAATCCACTCCACAACATCCAACAAAGAAAGGCCAAAATCTTTGGAAAATGCAGTGCCACAGGTATGTGATTTTACTAGTATGATTTGATTGATTGCTTTGTAAATGCAATTATGATTTGAAAATAATAAAAGGTAGAGATATGAATGATGGTAGCTATCACAACATAGCTATGTGGGAAAATCTCTACATAGGCATCTGTTCAATGCCGAAGTAGAGATTTTCCTACATAACCCTTGTATGTTGTAATAGCTACCATCATTCGCATACCTTGTTTCAATACTTTTTATTGCAGCTGGAACCCCACTTCATTTTTAATTTTATAATTGCACTAGTTAGTGTAGCTACAGTATGACATGTACAAATTGGCTGTGATTGCTTTATTAGAAAATCTTGATCTCCCTGCTTAACTATGCAATAGATTAAGGGATGTGGTTGTTATATCTTGCTCTCTATGGCAAACTGCAGTTGATTGCAGCTAAGGGTTGTGGTTGTCCAATTAAGGATGTGGCGGTGTGTTCTGATTCGTGGTCCAATGTGATCATTTACAAGTATACACGTGGAATTTTCAACTAGAATAGGGACCATAGTACATCGATAAAAAGTACTGAAACAAGCTGGAGTAGTGCATGATATTAAATCACAGTAAAACAATAAGAAGTGTAATATCCCTACTGTGCATTTAAGAATTGAATTGAAAATTCCAATTTTTTTTGTGTAGTTGTTTGTTAACTTTTTTTTGTAAATAATTATTATGGCACGCATACTGCATCTGAAAAGGTGCCGCGCACCCCAGCTATATTAATTGTCATCTGAAAAATAAAGTATTCATTATGCTTCGTTGTCAGCTATGTTCAACAGCAGTACGAATCAAAAACTGTTTAAAAAGCACCTCTGCAATCAAAATAGCAACTATGAAAAATACGGACGATTTTCGTTACAAAGGGAGCCATCACGTACAACCGCCAAATTGACACTTTTCGCTGCCAACAAAGATGAATGGGACACAAAGGAGGACACTGGTAAGTCCATGAAGAATGCATTGTGTTGCGATATGCCAAAAGGCACCTCTCGGGCCGAAGCAACGTCAAACAG
Organism: Dysidea avara; assembly: GCF_963678975.1. NCBI lineage: Eukaryota > Metazoa > Porifera > Demospongiae > Dictyoceratida > Dysideidae > Dysidea > Dysidea avara. The sequence goes on along the minus strand of NC_089274.1, from coordinate 5,672,661 downwards.
TGAAAAAATCAAGCCCATAGCCCTAGCTGTTATTGAGTTACGCTTGTCTAAAGGCATCAGTCAGTCAGTCAGTCAGTCATTCACTTGCTCAGTCAGTGGAAAATTCTGTTAATTTTTTTAAAAATTCTGCAGCAACTTGTTGAAAGCATTTCGGGTCGACCCGAAAGCTTGTTTGGGCTTAGTTTTACCTAACCAATACTGCCTCATCATCGTCAGGGAAATTGAGGCTGGTTTTTGGGTGATGTTATTTCGTGGGCCACGCGCCTACTCCTTTGTGGTTCCTACTATACAGTACTATCGTACTGTATGGTAAGTGCAGCTACATGTATCTACTCCTTCTTACAGCATTTCAAATAGTTTATTGTCATCTAAATATGCTCCTCTATGGAAAGTGTCAATATGGAAAATTAATATGCCTTGGTATGGTTACCTTCCATAAAGAAGAACACAGCCATGTAATTGAAGATAAACGAATAAGCAAAGCACAGAGGCAGAGAACCAGGAAAGGCACATGTCTACTGTGTAAATTTGTTATTGTGGTGTGAAATGGTAGCCGTGTCCTGCTTCATTTGGCCACTAGTCTTGAGACTGTGGTCAGGCAGGCAGCCCAGCACAGCAGGCAGGCAGGCAGGTAGTCAAGACTAAACTCTGAGTTTTAGTGATTTTTTTATATCCGGCCGCCTATTAGTGTTTCTTTGTTTTTTATGCGGTGTTTGATGTTAGGTGGACTAATATTATCTAATCCAAAACAGCCAAGCTGTAAAAAAAGAGTGCGGCCCTGAGAAAGGCTATGGTGAAAAAAGATGTGAAATCCAAGGTGGCGGCCAAGAAATGGCTGTGATGGTAGGTTAATGGTAAAAATTTTAATAACGACAATTCAGGTGAATTTTGTGCCAATTGACCAAGCGGCACCAAATTCACCTGAATTGTTGTTATTAAAATTTTTACCATTAACCTACCATCACAGCCATTTCTTGGCCGCCACCTTGGATTTCACATCTTTTTTCACCATAGCCTTTCTCAGGGCCGCACTCTTTTTTTACAGCTTGGCTGTTTTGGATTAGATTTCACTTCTTTTTGTATTTGTATACCCCAAAGCCGGCCTATGGCTGGCTTTAGGGCTTTTTAACCTGTCATTTTTTCTTTACTACAGGAAGAAGAAAAGATGAAGCAGGATGATTTCTTAGTAGCTGACCTCTCTGCAAGGTGATCCTTCTAGCTGATCTCTCTACCGGATGACTTGCTTGTAGCTGAACTCTCTACAGGGTGATTTGTTTGTAGCTGAACTCTCTACAAGGTAACTTCTTCTAGCTGATCTTTCTACAGGGTGATTTGTTTGTCTCTACAGGGCACTTTGTTTGCAACTGAACTCTCTACGTGGTAGTTTCTTTGTAGCGGATCTCTCTACAATGTAACTTCTTCTAGCTGAACTCTCTACAGGGTGACTTGTTTCTAGCTGAACTCTCTACAGGGTGATTTGTTTGTCAGGGGCGGATCCAGAGTCTGGAAAGAGGGGGGCACCTTGCTGAAAAAAAGTTGAAGAGCAAACAAAAAAAAAAAGGTCACAACAATAATAGCTAGTTATCCTTTACCAAATATATTATATCACGTATGTTATGTAAAATAAAATCCTATTTATAGCTTCCTAAGTAAGCTACACTTCCCCATGAACACTGTGACTTCTTTATTAGAGTGATTGGTGATTGACTCCTCTATTAGAGTATCTCGATCTTATATACATTTTTTTAAGGGAGGGGGGGCACGTTCCCCCTGTGCCCCCCCCTGGATCCGCCCCTGTTTGTAGCTGAACTCTCTACAAGGTAACTTCTTCTAGCTGATCTTTCTACAGGGTGATTTGTTTGTCTCTACAGGGCAATTTGTTTGCAGCTGAACTCTCTACATGGTAGTTTCTTCGTAGCTGAACTCTCTACAATGTAACTTCTTCTAGCTGAACTCTCTACAGGGTGACTTGTTTCTAGCTGAACTCTCTACAGGTTGATTTATTTGTAGCTGAATTCTCTACAAGGTAACTTCTTCTAGCTGATCTTTCTACAGGGTGATTTGTTTGTAGCTGAACTCTCTACAGGGTGATTTGTTTGTAGCTGAATTCTCTACAAGGTAACTTCTTCTAGCTGATCTTTCTACAGGGTGATTTGTTTGTCTCTACAGGGCAATTTGGTTTTAGCTGCACTCTCTACATGGTAGTTTCTTTGTAGCTGAACTCTCTACAATGTAACTTCTTCCAGCTGAACTCTCTACAGGGTAACTTGTTTCTAGCTGAACTCTCTACAGGGTGATTTGTTTGTAGGTGAACTCTCTACAAGGTAACTTCTTCTAGATGATCTTTCTACAGGGTGATTTGTTTGTAGCTGAATTCTCTACAGGGCAATTTGTTTGCAGCTAAACTCTCTACATGGTAGTTTCTTTGTAGCTGAACTCTCTACAATGTAACTTCTTCTAGCTGAACTCTCTACAGGGTAACTGCTGAACTCTCTACAGGGTGATTTGTTTGTAGCTGAATTCTGTACAGGTGATTTGTTTGCAGCTGAGCTCTTTACAGAATGGTTTCTTTGTAGCTGACCTCTCTGCAAGGTGATCCTTCTAGCTGAACTCTCTAGAGGGTGATTTATTTGTAGCTGAACTCTCTACAAGGTAACTTCTTCTAGCTGATCTTTCTACAGGGTGATTTGTTTGTAGCTGAATTCTGTACAGGTGATTTGTTTGCAGCTGAGCTCTTTATAGAATGGTTTCTTTGTAGCTGAACTCTCTACAAGGTAACTTCTTCTAACTGAACTTTCTACAGGGCAATTTGTTTGTGGCTGAATTTTCTACAGGGTGATTTCTTTGCAGCTGAACTCTATACATGGTGGTTTCTTTGTAGCTGAACTCTCTACAGGGTGACTTCTTCTAGCTGATCTCTCTACAGGGTGATTTGTTTGTAGCTGAACGATCTACAAGGTAACTTCTTATAGCTGATCTCTGTACAGGGTGATTTGTTTGTAGCTGAATTCTGTACATGTGATTTGTTTGCAGCTGAGCTCTTTACAGAATGGTTTCTTTGTAGCTGAACTCTCTACAAGGTAACTTCTTCTAAATGATCTTTCTACAGGGCAATTTGTTTGTGGCTGAATTTTCTACAGGGTGATTTCTTTGCAGCTGAACTCTCTACATGGTGATTTCTTTGTAGCTGACCTCTCTGCAAGGTGATCCTTCTAGCTGATCTCTCTACCGGATGACTTGTTTGTAGCTGAACTCTCTAGAGGGTGATTTATTTGTAGCTGAACTCTCTACAAGGTAACTTCTTCTAGCTGATCTTTCTACAGGGTGATTTGTTTGTAGCTGAATTCTCTACAGGGCGATTTGTTTGCAGCAAAACTGCTGAACTCTCTACAATGTAACTTCTTCTAGCTGAACTCTCTACGGGAGTCTTGTTTCTAGCTGATCTCTCTACAGGGTGACTTGTTTGTAGCTGAACTCTCTACAGGGTGATTTGTTTGTAGCTGAATTCTCTACAGGGCGATTTATTTGCAGCTAAACTGCTGAACTCTCTACAAGGTAACTTCTTCTAGCTGAACTCTCTACAGGGTAATTTGTTTGTAGCTGAATTCTCTACTGGGCGATTTGTTTGCAGCTGAACTCTCTACATTGTAGTTTCTTTGTAGCTGAACTCTCTACAATGTAACTTCTTCTAGCTGAACTCTCTACGGGTGGCTTGTTTCTAGCTGATCTCTCTACAGGGTGACTTGTTTCTAGCTGAACTCTCTACAAGGTGATTTGTTTGTAGCTGAACTCTCTACAAGGTAACTTCTTCTAGCTGATCTTTCTACAGGGTAATTTGTATGTAGCTGAATTCTCTACAGGGTGATTTGTTTGCAGCTGAACTCTCTACATGGTAGTTTCTTTGTAGCTAAATTTTCTACAATGTAATTTCTTCTAGCTGAACTCTCTACAGGATGACTTGTTTCTAGCTGATCTCTGTACAGGGTGACTTGTTCCTAGCTGAACTCTCTACAGGTGATTTGTTTGCAGCTGAACTCTCTTACATGGTGGTTTCTTTGTAGCTGAACTCTCTACAAAGTGACTTCTTCTAGCTGATCTATCTCCAGGATGACTTGTTTCTAACTGAACTCTCTACAGTGTGATCTGTTCATAGCGGAACTTTCTACTGGGTGATTTGTTTGCAGCTAAACTCTTTGCATGATTGTTTCTTTGTAACTGAACTCTCTACAAGGAAACTTCTTCTAGCTGATCTCTCTACAGGGTAATTTGTTTGTAGCTGAATTCTCTACAGGGTGATTTATTTGAGCTGAACTCTCTACATGATGGCTTCTTTGTAGATGAACCCTCTATAAGGTACCTTCTTCTAGCCGATCTGACTACAGGGTGACTTGTTTGTAGCTGAATTCTCTACAGAATAACTTGCAATGTAAGATTACTGAGTAAATTATAAATGCAGCTGAATGCTTTATTAGGGTGACTGTTCTATTAGAGTATCTCGATCTCGCATTTGCTGCACGTAGTTGCCTTTCGAATCATAACTCAGTGGTTTGTAATCCGATTCTTCTGTACTACTGCAAGGACTTTCTATGATGATTATTCCAGCTACATACTGATTTTCAGCTCGTTGGTCTAAGCGGTTTGCCTGGTAGACACGAAAACTAATAGTTTTTTTATTCATAAAAATCGATCGCATAATTTTGACACAGGTTGGGTTTTGTGTCATATCTCCATGGTCTTTATCCCGATTCCTTTCAAACCACAAAAAGGCACTCCTACGATGGTTGCTCCATCTACACATCAATTTTCAACTGATTCCTCCAAGGGGTTTACCCTGTAGGCGTGACAGACCTTCGACCTTATTTTACGCAAATAATCGGTCATAACTCCGTGAATGTTCATCGGATTCCTACCAAAGTTGGTACGGAGATCCGCCTTAATGAGCCCTTTAAGTGTGCCAAATTTCAGCCCGATCCGAGCACGCATTCGTGTTTTATGGCGGATTTTGTGAAGTGTGCGAAATGAAGTAGAAGAAGAAAAAAACAAAGAAATTAAAACGAAATTTTGTTCGCTCGTATCTCGGAAATGGCTGGAGCGATTTTCTTCAAATTTGGTGTGTAGACTCCCCTAGCTGGCCGGCACCTCTCTACCAAATTTGGTTCCAATCGGATAAGGGATCACAGAGCTACATAGGTGTGAAAATTGCGTTTTCTTTCTTCCTGTTAATATACTCACGGGTGGCACGCCGGCTTCTTGGGCCGCACGACACACTACCGTGTGTCTTGATTCCATAAAGGTGATTTTCATCTCATAAGATATCTCTAGGATGATTTTAAAGGCGGCATTTTAGGTAGCACGTGTCATTTTTGGGGGCTCCCTACTTAAACAGTACCACTGTACTGTTTGATAGTTTAAAACAACTTGTGATGTCTAACTATGCTCCTCTAAGGAAAGTGTTAATTAATGCCTTGGCATGGTTTCATGAAAAAGAAGATGACCATGTAATTGAAGATAAAAGGAATGGTGAAGGTATACTTTCATTAGAACCAGAAAAGGCACATATTTGTTACTATAAATAGTGATCACGTGCTGCTTCATTTGGCCTTTACCCTTGGCAGGTAGATAGGCTGGCAGGTAGGCAGACAGACCAAAATTCAGGTTAATATCCGAGTGTTTTCTTGTTTTTAACGTTATCATGATGACTAAGAGTCAGGTCTAAGACTAAGGTGATTTTGATTGCATATCATGTGCAACATTTTAGGTAGCACTCATAATTTTAGGAGGGAACCCTACTACCGTACTATTTGATAGTCCATATGCCATCCTGGTAAACAAGTTGATTTGCAATGTACTGTAGTGAAACAGCAGACCTTGGAACCTGCTTTTATATACTTCTGGATGACATTTACACATTCTGTACTTGTACTATGGACGTATAGATGCTACTGCAAATCAAGTTGTATAGTCTTGCATGGCCAGGCCACTTTTCTCGGTCACACTGCCTACATGCCTACTGAAAGTAGGACAGGCATAGGCAACCAACAAAGTGCATGCATGTCTGCTCGTCCTGTGTGCTTTATCAGAATAAGCTTGCAAAAATACAATTAATCTTGATAGTTCACTTCTTTTATACTTCCCTACATTACAAAGGAAGAACCTAGGTACCACAAAGTGTACACCTCTCGGCTAAGATAAGCATTGATTTATTTTATTATCAAGTCTTTACAGCTCGAGTGCTGAAGGTCTACAGGACTCCTGGTCCTATAGCCTGTTTAAAATTGTTATAGAAAGTATGTTTGAAAAGGTGGAGAAAGGAGAAAAAATCCATGACTAGACCTGGGCAGCCTCGAACCTGCAGCCATCTGATTAGTGCTTGAATGCTTACAGGAGTCTGCCAGGTGGTCAGGGTATATTTGTTATTTTCAGTTTAGTCAATTTATGTATATCAGCACATTGCTGTCTTTCCAATATAATATAATAATATTTAGCTAACATGGAAGTTTAACATGCGCAGTAGAAACAGGTACACCTGCAGCTACTGGTGCTAGTACATGTATGTGGCAGACCTTTTGTCTAACAGCCATTTTTTCTACTAGATGTGGCATATAGTGGTCCACTCATGATGAATAATATTTTTAAGTTTACAAAAAATACATTTGTAGAAATTTTTATGTAGCTAGTAGGAATCTTAATAATAAAACATCTTACAAGGGAGATCTTTACCTGGCATGCAAATTTAATCACACCTTTAACCAACCAGCATGGTGATTAAATTTACACATCAGGTGATAATCTTTCTTGATTCATAGAGATACTCGTATTTGCAGCCTCATGCTAACACAACGACTGATATCTGTAGTGTATGGCTAAGAATGAATGTTCCAATTATTAGACTTTTGTCATTAACTCACCCTTGGTATAATTATGTGTAACTCTAATTGTCTTTCTCTTTCTGTATATTGGGTACTTGTCTGTCACTGGTTCACCTTGGCTACATGACACACTATACTGTGCATGTCTGATACATGTATAAAGTAGTTAGCTATATGCATGTGTGTTACAATAAAGGTACGTGACTTTCCAAGTGTTGGATCAGAAAGAAGCAGTGTATCTGGTGCAGCATACTATGTCAGTCATGGAGCTGGTCAGGAAGATTTTCGTATCGATGATAGTAGAAGGTTATTATTGATTTTATGATTAATTGATAGCATTTTTATGTGCTGATACTCTGTAATTTTTATTTATGTTGCATAAAATAGCTCTGTGGGAAACATAGTGTAGCTTATAACAGCCCTGTGGAAAAATCCCTACATTGGCATGCCATAGTGTAACTCACTGATTATTGACCTAAGGTTTAACACGCCATCACTCAGGAATCCAACATCATAGAGCAATGAAATTTTTGACAGAGCTACATGTACTATCTCCCAACATATACAGTAAAACTGGACCCCACAATCGAAAGTATATGACAGTGGTGATGATTATAGCAAATGGCATGTGTCTATCAATTATTGTCCGTCCCTTCCTATTATCGACCATATATATTTCAATTACCTGTATCGATCAATTACAAGAAATTCATCAGCATAACTTGCTACAAATTTACAAAAGTATTTGAACAACTTAACTACTAACATGACGAGGGTTACACCTGAAAAATGAATCAATTTAAATGTATTGTTTAAGAGATATGTACACATTTACTTGGATAATTTTTATATATATTCACACAATACTTAAAGTAGGCCATAATCAACTTGCTAGTTGTGCATCCTCTATATAGTTCTCATAAGTGCATGCAGTCCACCAACTCACTGATCACTCTTGGTAGCTACAGTCATTAATCATCACCGCTTGATTAGTGATCATATTTTCTATCAATATCAGCTTCTTCTTTGATAGCTACCACTTCTGGGTAAAAAAATGTTCAGATACCTCTGCAGTGGAGTCTTCTGTAGCATATTTTGCATTTCTTTAATGCTTCTTTGTTGAACGCTGCTGTCCGCTTTACTCTTTTCTCCTTTTTGACTTTGTCTTATTTGTCTCATCACTTTGTATACAAAGGGGCTTGTATAGTAAATTTGCTGATAGCTAGCTAGCCAGCTAAATAGTTACTCGGACTAACTGCACACCTAAACTTCTCACAAGATCAATCACAAACCATTTTGTTTTTATTCTTACCTGCCACAAATTATGATACTTCCCTAATACATTGTTTTATCTCCCAATCTTGTAAACCTTGGCCACTTATCTCAAGGTTTCATCTTCCTCAGGCATCAGGTAGCTATCTAGCTAACTCCGAATGAGGTCTATTCAATATATAAGCATGTTTCAGCAATTCTGTATCTGTAACTATAGACAAAACTCTGTGTGATCCTTCTGCTTTATTCACCCCTTTATTTCATACATATCATGAAACTTTCCACCGTTCAGGCTACCTGGCTATTCATTAGCATGTTGTACCAGTTCAATGAGTATGCATTCTACCTTTCCACAGTTTTTATTGTTATTATTTGTTAATTGGTACAAGGAAGACAAAGTCGAATTATTGTCTTAAAACACAAGAATGCTGGACAGTCCAAAGAGAGAGAAGGTTCAGCAGTCTCTTAACTTGTGTGTCTATAAAATATGCTACTGGTTGATAATTGATGTGGTCTAGTGGTCAATAATAGGTGGTAACAGTAGATGATGTTTGATGAGCTACACTAACAATTATTTTAATTGCCAAAGTAGGGATTTTCCCACAGAGCTATGTTATAATACCATCATCCATATCTCTTAATTGCTCCACTACATTTTATTGCTACTTCATTTTTAAATTCACTCTATCTTGGTGATTATAGCATCATTCTTTAGGTTGTTCAGCACCCTATACTACTGCATGTCTATTCATAAAATGTGTGTGCCTTAATGCAGAGCTTATGATAAGAATTCTCTGTTGTCCTGCCACAATGTCCTGACAAACCAAAATCGGCCGGACAATTGCCAAAATTGACTGGACATGAGATGAATGCCCAACGTGTCTACTGTAGCATAGCAAATAAACATTATAGTGGTAAGACATCACATGCCTTACTGCAGCTGTTATGTGGTTAAAGTACCCCAGTGGGTTGGCAATGGTACATTTATGGTCACTCCCTTGGGTTGTAAGAATGTATACTATCTCCTGGCAACCAAGTGAATGTTATTGTTGATAGCATGCCAGCTCAGCCCTTAGGCTCCTTCTTTATGCTTTGATGGGACACTGTGTCCGGACAAATTGCATTATGGTCAGACATCTATGCAATTTGACCGGATTTTGTCCGGTGTCCGGACGTTATCATAAGCTCTGTAATGTAAACTATTTTAAATATGTAGGTGCAAACTCAGCCATTATGAAGTAATGCTGTGTTCTTATAACAAGTCATTTCAACCTCGGTGGCATAGGCATTGTTCTGATGGTGGTAGAAGAACTCATCAAGCTATTGCAGCCTTGATATGTGACCAGCCAGACAAAAATCCTTATACTGCTATTCTCAGTACAGGAACTCGTCATAATGATGCAGAAAAATGTGGTTTCACCAGTGCCTGTGATGGGCATGCTATTAGTGTCATCTATGAAGCCGCTCCCGACTATTTCAAACAGGAGATGATTAACTTGAGAGAAAATAATTTAGACTCTATCTTTAAGTATGTATCACCTCAAGATGCCAAACAAGGTTTTAGGCTTAAGGATCACATTAAATTCCATTTGTTGGTAACACAACCTCCATGTGGATTTATCTGTGACCAAGAAGATCCTTGTATGGAATGGAAAACTCCATTTGTTGGCTACCCACATGTTCCAAAATGTAGCTCAAGAATTTTTATTGGTGCAAAAATGGGAATCCAAGGATATGTTAGCCATTTGATTAAAAATCCTATCCTAATTGAGTCTATTACAATTTTATGTGGCAAAGACAAAGGAAACCAAAGAATTGACTTTGGTAATATGTTTAGACTACCACAAATAAAAGTCTTGGAATATGATCCAACATATTTCCAGAAAGATTTCAGAGGTAGTAAGCTAAAACTGAAACATGCTAGTAACATTAGCAGTGACACCTATGAGAACGTTGATCGAAATGAATCAGCGACATCAGCTGGTACAAGTGAAGATGGAACTAACAAATCTGCTGTTACTGTTACAAATCTAGATAGAAATTTGGAAACATCATTTCTTATCTTTAATCCACAGAAAGATGAAACTTCTTCTACTGGTTTACCCATCAAAACAAAAGTCATTGAGAAATATTTAGAAGTTGATGAGCAATTAGAAATGAAACGAAAGCGTGACATGAAACTGTTGTATACGGATTTAATGGATGATTTAAGAGTAAAAGAAGCATTAACAAAATTAAAAATGAAACTTGCTACTAAAATTGAAAAAAATAGTCAAAAAATACAGGGGATATTAGATTCGATTTCAGCCGAAAATAAAAAAGCAGCACATCGCCTTGACACAGACAACTTGGATGTTGACATGTGGAACTGTATTCTAAATGAATTTATAAAGCCAAATTATGTTCGTCTCAAAGAGCAAGGTATAAAGAAAATACTAAACCAGAAGATGATAGCATGTGTTGACACTCTCTTGTCCAATGAAAGTGCAGGCATTGTTATGGACTGCAGCTGGCATGATTATGTTCATGTAGTTTTCAGCAGTTATCAGACAACTGAACAGTGACCTTATTTTTCTAGTATTATACAATTTTTTTGAATTTTTGTACATTAAATATGCACTTATTCAGAACTTCATAAATATTTTTTGTTAATGATGTTGTTATAAAGTTGTTAATATAATATTAGCTAGTAGTCCTGTACTATTATGTAGTGCATGCATGTGATGCATATTACAGCTTTTTGCAATTGAATTCGTCCCGTTTGCAATTGAATTCGTCGGTATTGCAATTGAATTCGTCGGTATTGCAATTGAATTCGTCCCGTTTGCAATTGAATTCGTCGGTTTTGCAATTGAATTCGTCGCTTTTGCAGTTGAATTAGTCGGTTTTGCAATAGAATTCGTCGCGTTTGCATTACAATTCGTCATAAACAAAACGGATCCAAGAAACCAACCCGTTCATTAAGAGATGAACTATTTATGCCTTGGAGAGTTACACTTGAGACGCTAGAAGGTAATTGAAGCTGGTAGTAAGTACGCGAAGTTGATAGCTGTCTGACAAGTTAATTAGCTTGCTCGCGAGTGACCACACCCATCGCGAATGGCGGAGTAGAGTTTGGAATGTTGTTGGAGAGGCTGTAGAGGAAGAATTATTGCCTTATAAAGAGTTGTTTACTACTGTTGTACTTGAACAAGTCCTTGTAGCAGCTGCTACATCATATATGTTTTCATGTTTGCTCCAGCTGCCATTCTTGTTATGGACGAATTTAACTGCAAAAGCGACGAATTCAATTGCAAAAGCGACGAATTCAATTGCAAAAGCGACGAATTCAATTGCAAAACCGACGAATTCAATTGCAAACGGGACGAATTCAATTGCAAAAGCGACGAACTCAATTGCAAACGGGACGAATTCAATTGCAAAGTCGCCGAATTCAATTGCAAAGTCGCCGAATTCAATTGCAAAAACCTGTATACAGTGAATTTTTTTTTACAGGAATTTTTTGTAACCCAGTTGAAAGTTTAATGTCCTATACTGTTTAATATTAAAATATGTATAATTGTTGGATACCACGAGCTTTCCATGGATACCACTACACCCTTTGCCTAGTTAAATTGTACAGTGTTCCAAAGTTTGGTATTAGAGTAAAAATTATTGTGATTTGTTCAGTTTCTAGTCTGTTCTATGACTGAATTACCTGAATCATAACAATAAATAATTAGGTTTCAGTAATTATGATAAGTACATATTGTATGTAAGTTGGCACTACAGATGGAAATGCTTACAGGGGTGCATTTGCCATGGATGCTGCTAAGTTTCATGTTACATATGCCATAATGTTTAGCTGCCAGGGAATCAAAACTTTATTGTTATTAGTTACACAATTGACTAATGCATGGCTCTGTCAAGTTAGAAAGAATGAAACAGCTACTTTATGATTTTGTCTATTGCTAACTCTTGTTGGTTGTATATTTACATATTCAGAACTTCATAAATAATTTTTGTTAATGATGTTGTTATAAAGTTGTTAATGTGTTAGCTATAGCTAGTAGTCCTGTACTATTATGTAGTGCATGCATGTGATACATAATATTATACAGTGAATTTTTTACAGGAGTTTTTGTAACCCTTGCACTGCATGGATACCACTACAGCCTCTTTTGTTTTTACCATGTACAGTGTTCCAAAGTTTGAGATTAGAGTATAATAAATATTGTGATTTGCTCAGTCACCTCAGCGTCTAGTCTGTTCTATGACTGAACTACCAGAATTGTAACAATATATAACAACAGCCCCACTTTCCTTTATGACAAAGCAGTATTGGTTAGGTAAAACCAAGAGTACATAATAAAAATATATATATTTTATATTATGTATACTCTTGGTAAAACTAAGCCCAAACAAGCCTTCAGATTGACCCAAAACGCTTTCAAGAAGTTGCTATGAAGTTGTTTTTTTTAATTATTGAACAGAATTTTCTAGTGCCTAACTGATTCCTTCAGACAAGCATAACTCGATAAAGGCTAAGGCTATGGGCTTGATTTTTCACTGTTTGATGTCGCTTCGGCCTGAGAGGTGACTTGTGGCATACTGCAGTACATACAATGCATTCTTCATGGACTTACCAGTGTCCTCCTTTGTGTCCCATTCATCTTTGCTTACAGCAAAAAGTGTCAATTTATGTGATGGCTTCCCTTCATAACAGAAATTGTCCGTATTTTTCATAGTGGCGACTTTGATTGCAGAGGTGTTTCTTGATTCATAATTCTGCATTATAGCTAGCAAGGACATGTAGAAGTGGAGATGGTAAACAAGAAGCAGTAAACAAAAAGGTCAACGGGAAACAGTAAACAAGAAGTCGACAAACAAAATAAAGGGCAACAAGAAAGCAGTAAACAACACTTTCTGTAGATCAACTCTGGATTTGTTGGGTTAGTAAAATTCTAGGAAAATGGGAACAGAAAGCAGGAACTGGAACTACAAGCAGAAAATGCCTGGTAAAGGTCATCATATACTGGTTGGATTGTTAGCCAATGCTTCTTCCTTCCGTTAAACAATTGAAACGCTCTAATAGAGCAGTCAACTGCATAAAATGCTCTAATAGAACAGTCAAAAGTGTATTGTTAACTATTTCAGCATTGAAACCTTTTGAATTGATGGACTATAGCTGGCATAGATTAGGTATATGGACAAGCTAAGTATCATCAACACTGAACATTAGCTACTCCTTTGAAACCATGCATAAAATTCTAAAAGATTCACCTTTAAAACATGAAGAGCTTCACAATGTATTTTAGTTAAATGACAATTCCTATTAAAGGATTTGAAAACTGTATTTTCATGCTGCTTCCAAATAATGCAGCATTATGCTTGTCAGGTTGAAATGGCTCCAAGAGAAGTTCCTATGATCGTTCATATTGTCTATTTGGACTGAGCTACCTCAGCTCGACACACATACTACAGCTACCACATATCCCATCATTTAATTTTTATGCTGAAGTTGCAAGTACATCTGTTATGCAGACACTGTTAGTTAATTAGAATACTTTAAAACCTCTTCATGTTTAATGGTTGAATGTTTACAATGTTTGTAGTTTCAAGGGAGTAGCTAGCTTTCAGCGTTGATGACTTATATAGCTAATTTATATACCTAATCTGTACCAGCTTTAGTCCATCAATTACAGGCTTTCAATGCAGGTCTCTGGTAGGATACAATACATTCTTGACTGCTCTCTAGAGTATTTTATACAGAATGACTGCTCTATTGGAGTGTTTCGGTTGTTTTAACAGAAGGATCCAACACTGCCAATGCTGCAATTGTAATGTAAAATCCATCCTGCATATTGAAATGATGACCTTTTCCAAGCATTTTATGTTGGCCAATCCTGTCCCTACCTTCTGTTTCCATCTAGAATTCTACTTAGCTACCTAAATTCGTATGTTGCCAGTGAATAATTAACTTGTGCATGATACTATAAATACATGCATATAAGATTGGCAGTTCTGTAAGAGGTGTTCCGTATATATAGCACTTGTTGATTGAGAATGACAAATTTGTATAGTGAGAAGACAGCTGTTACCCTATATCAATATCTGATTGTTTGTAACACTAGCCACACTTACCTTTTAATGGTCAACCTGTTGGGGCAGAAGACTCCAATCTTGGAGCAGTAGCCCTAGTAAAATGATAGAGATTGCATGCAGCTACTAAGAGTTTAGAAATTCCCTTGTTAGTTACTTCTCTAAACCAATTTGGTAAGGAAAAACAAAGAATTGTAGAGTAATAATCGGCACTAACTCCCTTGCTTCTTTTGATTTTAGCATAGAAATGCTGATGGCAGTAAAGTGGAATCAGTTGGATACAGTTCGTTTGTGCAAACCAGACAAGGTCGAAGTTGACAGCTGTGTAGAGCAAGCTATATCTTCAGGTACAAAGGTTGATAGTTGTTTAGACTAAGTAGGAGAAGTGCTACAGCATAAGTTGAACTCTTGTGCAAAGTACTATTAGACTGTAGATATTTTGCATACTATTGTGCAAAATATCTGTGGTTGAATACTGTAGATATTTGAACTTTGATATTTGACTGTAGATAAATACTGTAGTTGAACTCTTGTACATACTATTAGACTGTAGATATTTTATAGATGTACTTTATATGCATGCACACCCTCATTTCGAGGCTTGTGCATAATGCAATTAATAATAATAAAGTAGCTATAGGCACCAGCAATTAAAAGCACCAAAGTAGTGATAGAAAAGTGATGTATGGTATGTGTATTTTCACTGCAACTCAAGGTAAAAAGTTACACACACCACACTAATGAGTGCAATAACCATGAAAGTAAATTGAGCAGGCAATGTTTGGTTAAAATGCTGTATGCCGCATAGCTTAGCCTTGTATTCCATGTTTGATTGCATTGTAATCTTATTATAAACTAATAATAGCTTCTTTACAGCTTTTAATCATTGTGAACCAGATCTAGATAACTGATGGTTGCTGTTTGGTGAAATTCTATTTCCAATTTCACTCTTACCACATGCAGCTATATTTAATTTTTGTTATGGTATAATGGCTAATGCATGCATGATACAATATATGACATACCAATTTCAGATGTTAAACAATGCCACCTTGCTATACAGAAAATAAAGGAAAAGATGAGTGGTAGAGTGCTTTTCATATAGTACAAGAAGACATTGATTTATGAAACTTTCCTATAATTATTGTTGACACTGGAGGGTGAAAACAGAAGGATAGAGTTCACTGTGTGTATCGAGTCTTGGTATGCAACTTCTGCTAAATCCACTGGGCCTGACAGCAGAAATACGGCATATAGGCATAATATAGCTACATCTTAAATATCACTACTGCCTAAAATGGCATGCATGCTTTACAATGATTGGTGCTAAAAACTTCACTATTGATTTAGTTTAGATCATTCACAAGTGTTCACATGTTAAAATTATGAAAATATAATTATATGGTTAGTGAATAAAGATTGATATTGGCATGATATTGGCATGATATTGTGCAGCTGTATAGTGTAGTTCAATGGATGGGTGCTGTATGAGTGCAATCACAGTAGCACTCCTGATGAGAAATGTGTATACAATAAGAGACAATAGTATGTACTGTGTAATAAGGTGTGGACAAACACACAATATTTATGTAACACATAGGGATTCATTTGATTGGGTCACTATGATAACTCATGTAGTTACCTTTATTTGACACATTATGTAGATAAATATTTATGACAATGTTTTAACACAACAGATACATGAACTTATACTCTACATGGTAATGTATGTATACAAGTGGCTTTCCTGTTTTAATAAACTTTGACACCCATATCAGCTTTCATTATGTGATCAAAAAAATGTGAATATTTCAATTGATGGCTATTAGTAACATTTGATTAGGCTTATGTTTAGTATTTGTCTTGAGCATTTTGTATCATTGGTGAATGACTATCAATGGATCAGAAAATGCAAGTACCGGGTATATGTGTGTAATACACTGTCACTGACCAATCAGCTGCAGTATACTAAAAGCTTAAATGGAACCCATTAAATATTACAGCTTACAAAAAGGGTTTTACCTGGTTGTGCCTGACTGAGTGACTACATGGTTGAAGGGCAAGAGGCTGAGTGATGCATTGTGCCTTTAAAGCCACAATAACAAACTCACCCATGACATGTGTTTTTCGATGTAAACAATAGCCACACTATGATGAAAGGAAAAAGGTGATATGATCTAGCTGGTCGTTTAACTCCTTAACTATTTAGTATGGCTTCCTCACATAAAGATGATGGTGGAAAGTATACTGGTAGCACATTTTTACACAAATAACTACATCATATCAAAGTAGTTCTTCTTTGAGAGCTATTCAAGAATGGGACACTACTGATGCCATCAAAATCACCGACTCTGACTTGTTTACATCACTCATACAATCATATTATTGTATTTAGATAGCTAATCCTTTCTATTGAGCATATTATCATGACTGTTCAGTAACAATTAATACTAATAAATATATGGAAAGTGTAACTATTCATTTCCTTATTACACATAGTTAAATATTATAGCCTTACTTCATAATAGTGCATGATAGGGTAGGTAATGATGTTCACAATGATGTACATTTAGCTACTATGTTGTTTGAAGATTCCTTTTAACTATTGCAATAAATTTATATTGGTTTTATGCATGCACATGTACATTGTTATGTAGCTATAGTTGGTCAATTAGCTGCTCCTGAGATTGCTAGCTAGCTACAGGGTTTAGCTTAGGAATATTGAACTCTATACTAGAGCTATAATTAACTGCAGAATTAAGGGCTGCACTCCCTAACTCATGATAGACTGACAGTGCACATAACAACATGATCAATAGTAGCTAGCTAGATGTTAGTGGTGCTGAAGCTAGGATCCCGACCTCTGTTTTCAGCATTCTCACATGCACTGTGAAAAGGCTGGATACAGTTAGGGAGTTTGGTGGAATCAGGTCCCTAGTTGGATAGCAATTGATATAGTTACAATTATGATCATCACTTTACTAGTTTACAGCTAATTATATAGTAAATTACTAAAAAATCCGGAAAGTTTACTGGATGAAGCAGTCTTGATTTTGTGCAGCAGGAGTGGATCCAGGGGGTCCCAAGACCCCTGTTGACACTGCTACCCAGCATATGAAGCGCCTCTAAACAATTATCACTTGGATGTGCTTCAATGCATTTAGCTCTATATAGTATACTGATTCCACCACGCTACCTTGCATGGTTTCACCATGCCAACCGGCTGTATCCTATGAAGGATGCGCAGGGATGGCGGCCCCAGATAAGGGGAGCTTCACTGTGGATCATGGTAATTGTAGCGTCTAATTGCAATATTTCATAATAAATAGTCTCATTCTCCTACTCAACTGTATTAAACGATGTTTCATTGTTAAATCTCATTTAGGCCTTAGGTGTAGTACAAATATTTGTGTTTTTCTAGGATTTCTTAATTGCACCTATAATAGGTGGCCAACGGTATACTTAGTCTAGTACTAATGGCTATATAATCCATTGTGTAATCAGCTTTTATAGTTATAGACTATATAGCTACGTGTCCATAGCTATAGTTAGCTGCACTTAAGCTTAGCTATGATGAGACAAAACTACTTATCAAGTGGCTGTGCATTCCTTTACATAGGATGGATGCTGTTGATACAGGTTTATGGATGTGAAGATCAGTGTTACAAGCCAAACATCACCTCTATGAATCTTCAAAGAGATGAAAATGATGTGGTTGTTGATGGTGCATGCTATTCAATGTGTGCCTTAATGGTAAGTTAGCTAACAACTAATATCAATTTAAGCAGGGCAAATGTCCACAGGGCTGGGGTTAATCCAAGAGCTATCAAAAGGAGGGACTCATCCCAATCTCTAGCTGTAATTGTAATAATGTACTCTCAGTTTACAATGAGACATTTAAATGTCTGCAGCATAGGCGGAAAGGGGGGGGGGGGGGGGGGGGGGAGAGCTAGACCCCCCTCAGAATGATATCACGCCGAAATTATCCTCCTTGGAGTGGGGCTGAAAACCGTGATAAAAATCGAGATACTCTAATAGAGCAGTCACTATAATAAAGCAGTCACAGTATTAGAGCAGTGTGTAGCAAGCTATGTAAGGATTTTTATATAGTTTATCAGCTATAAATGCATAACTGGTAAGGTGGGCAGCTATTGTCAGCTGGCTGTGGCCCTTTTTTTTTGTCTCACCTTACCAAACCACAGACAATGTAGTGGCTCAGTTCACTTCTGCTCCTGGTCAGCCCCCCTCCTCATATCAACTACTTCCTCTGCCACTGGTCTGCAGTATGAAATTTGAGTGTCAAAATAGGCTGTTTACACAGATCAGTACCATTGTTTATTGTTAACAAGTACAAGGAAAAAACATTAGGCATGCATATGAAGAAGAGTTTGCAGAGATTCGTTCCAAGTGCGCTGATTTGTTCAATATAAAATAAAGTTCTTATTGTAGTTGACACTTAATAGTCACATATCATTTCATATAAATACGAAATACAAATTTGCAAGTACCTTGAGAAAGAGCAACTCTTGGTGAATAGGACATTATGTGGGTATGCAAAAAATCTGCTCGTCATTTTGAAAATACAGTCTAAATATTTTTATGTATTCATTCATATATCATGACATGTTAGGATTATCCTGGATTTGCTGCTAGATTGGTTTAGCTCTCAAGCAATTTTAACAAGCAATAGTGAGCACTGATGGCATAAACTATCACTTTTCAAAACGATGCCAAAGTTGGTCGTCCACATGTATAACATACCTATAGGCATCTGAGTGACTCGTAAGCCAAGGCAATGAGTAGGATCCCCAAGAACTGCCCTTAGTTATATCTTGGAAAAGCCTACAGGCATCTTTTCAAGGAGTATTCTGTTTAGGGACCATCCATAATTTTCAGTCTTTATGCAAGCGTACAAAGAGTACTCTTTTTTCTAACCCCCATCCCTCCTCCCTTTTTCTAACCCCCATACTGTATAAATGTTGATACTATGTACAGTATATACACGATGATTATTCATCATTTTATAAGCGTACATGTGATTAACCCTCCCCCCCTAGCATACTCTTTGTACTCTTGCGTAAAGGCTGAAAATAATGGATGACCCCTTAGGCAACAATTTAAACTTTTAGTATAACTTCATATATCATGAATCTTCAAAGCATCTTTTCCATGAGCAATAGCTAGCTAGGAGACAGGCTAAAAGTTCACAATCTTCTAAGAGGAGATATATATAATACATGTACACTTTATCTAAAGCTAGTTAAGTTAATGGCTATGTGTCAAGCCTACATTACATCAGCTGGTTGGTTAGCTACCACTAGTGCACCACTCACAGTAGCAGCCCTTAAGCTCAGTCTAGAGTATAGAAAGAGCCAGCAGTTTTAGCACACTGAAGAACATTCATCATTAATAGTGAGATTGATAATTCCATACAGTGTAAGTGTGGTATGATAATAAGAACCAGATGATTGCATGTGAGCTACTGCATGCTATAATGATTAAGTTGTCGAATATAGATTTAGTGGCTTATAGTTGCTAGAATGACCTAAAAGATCCTTTGAGACATCAAGCAAAAGTAGTGACAACCATCTTGACTACAGTCCAGCTGCAAAGTCAGCAGACCAGTTTGACATTTTGTAGCCACAAGCATACACACCTTGTCATAAATGGTACCCAATCAGGCTAGTGTATAGTTGCTATAATACAGAATCACCTAGATTTCATTGTGCTCCTACAGCTGAGTCACTGTAATATCTGATTCTGTGCATGGCAGGGTATGTATGTGTTCTACAGATCTCTAGTTTAATCTGTTCTTTCATGTCATTCTATGTACTCATTTTATAGGATACAAGTCTTGACATGTTTTCATCATTGAATTGTATTCAAAGAGTAATGGTTAGTAGATAATGATTGATGATGATACTATGTTAATATTGCACCTGTTTAATGTAGTTAAATGGATGTGTTGCTGGTTGCAATCATAGTAGACACCCAAGTTTATTCAGTGAATGTCAACTGAAATGTGTAAGTAAATATTGTGTAATCATATGTATTGGTGATGTCAGAGATGTGTTTACAATTATTGACTTATGGAGACACAATACTCATCAGTGTCAGATCTAGGCGGGTTTCTGTGGTTTGGACAGAAACCCCCTTTAAATTTAGCTCAGTGGCAGCTTTATAATTGTCGTATTGACATTTATCATAGCAAACAACTATTAATATACACTGTATTCCAGCAGCATGTATGCACTATAATGTCCATTATAGCTCAACATGTACAGTACTTCACTTTCCCTTCACATTGAATAAAAATGATCAAGATACTCTAATAGAGCATTATTTGCATTAAAAAGGCTGACTTGCTGTCACACCAACAAGGTAAACTGCTTATGGGAATAACTTAAAAATCACTATGCATAATAGATTAACCATCCAGGGGCGGATCCAGGGGGGAGGCTTTGGGGGCTGAAGCCCCCCCTTCATATTTAGGCTTTACTTGATCAATATGCTTAGCATTATAATGAAATTTTGTCTTAGCATAATTATATGATCACTAATAATACAAATACTCATAAAACCACCTCATAAACATCTTTCCAAGGTATTATCAGTGGATTTATGCTAAAATTTATGCAACAAGGACCCGGATCAGCATTGGAGGTGTACAAGATCGAGATACTCTAATAGAGCAGTCAGCTAACTACTCTAATAGAACATTCACTGGAAACATGTAGTTGGTTCTGTTATGGAATTTTTCCAAATCTGCCTGCACCTATACATACAATGAAGTGCAGTAGTCTGTTTAAAGTACCTCATTCATCTACTTGTGTAGTTTATATGTATGGCAATACTTAATTCAGGTACACAATTTCCATTGAAAATGCTCTCAGATTCAATCTTGTATTGTTCAAATTTCAAAATTTTCCACTTTCATTATTATTATTATAACATGCACTTTTCCACTTTCATTATTATTATAACATGC
Source organism: Dysidea avara (assembly GCF_963678975.1). Classification (NCBI taxonomy): domain Eukaryota; kingdom Metazoa; phylum Porifera; class Demospongiae; order Dictyoceratida; family Dysideidae; genus Dysidea; species Dysidea avara. Next base: position 5,651,451 of record NC_089274.1, on the reverse strand, counting down.
ACTTATTCAGTGTTGTGCAATTGTGAAAGGGTGCATCATGTACTTGGTTGTCTGTATCTACCCAAACTTTTCCATTAGCAAAATGCTTCAGAGAGCTATACCTATAATCCAAAGGTAGTATATAGTATCTACAGGCAGAAAATACTATGAATTTTATGTGGAAATGTCTCCAAATTGCAGTATTTTAGCATCTATTTTTCAACATTTTCCTGGGGGACATGCCCCCCAGACCCCCCTAGTTCCAGCATGCTTCGCACATCTCTACCCAAGAGATTAGTACCTTGAGTTAGCCCCCCCTTTTATAAATCCTAGATCCGCCCCTGCTATCATAGCTCAAACCTTTTTTGGTTTAAAAAATTGCAGTGATAGCTATAGATCAGAGTTACAAGGCAAAAACCAAACAACTATAAATTGTGGGGTTGGATATTCTAATAGAACAGTCACCATTGGTAAAAAAGATACATGAAAAATGTTGAAAAAGTTACTAGTTTTCGAACCAAGGACCTCCATACTGAACACCCAAATCCTTAACCACCAAACCGCTGCTATCACGGCTGTTCACCTCACTTAATTTCTACTTTATAAATGAAAATCTAGCTAAAATCTACTCAATAGTAAAGTTTATAATTTCATAGATCTACCAATGGAAAATCCAGATTGGTTTAGAACATTCTATGCATGTCCTATTAGAAATCCTCAAACATGTGCACTCTATTAGAGTATTACAAAAGAAAACTCTGCAATACAATACTATTATAACTTCTCTGGTATTCCATCGAATTGAAGCTAATATTGTAACTATTTCGGTACTGATAGGCGGGGTAGTACAATACAATTACAACCTACTCATGCCAATCATCATCATAATCATCATAATAAGTGCTATGTTAGCAAAACTTGGCTAGAAATCACATTCTATCATAAAAGGTGCAGGATTTGCTTTGTTAAAAGTTGAGCAACTGCAACTTATCATGCTTTGCATGAAAATTCAAGACACTGTAATAGAAAAGTCACTGCAAAATAAAATCCAAATATACAAATAGTACAATCATGCATTGGAAGAAATTTACTTTGTTCTAAAATACTACTACAAATAAATGCAGGTACTATAATACAACGTTGTATAGCCATAGCCAATTAATGCCCATGAACAAGCAAGCAAAAATTATAGAGCAATTATCAGTCTAAATTAGCATTGTATAGATGGATAGTGCACTGTATCATAGTCATTGAAGCTATCTATATAGATAAGAACAATGAATCGTGTAAAAACAAGCCCCAAATGCCAGTTTATGGTTGGCTTTGGGGTATTTAAAACACAAAAAGAAGTGGAATCTCTGCAAAAACAGCTAAGCTATATAAAAGGGTGGGAAAAGTTGTGAAATGATAATACAAACATCACTGCAGCCATTTCATGACCACCACTGTTGATTTCAGAACTTTTGTCAGCCACGCTTTTGAAGGCTGCACCCTTTTTATACAGCTTGGCTGTTTTTTTGCATGGATTGTATTTAAAGCCATATTAATGATTGACTTTTACCTTAGGGTGATAGTCTTGTATATTGCTAACAAATGTACGTATAATTCTAATGTAGCTATTATGTATGAATTGAATGTATCAAATGTATATTATAATCACAACGTATAAATCTAATTTTAAACTTTTGTAGTCAAGCTGCATCAATGGATCAGAAACTAAATCAGCTGAATGTAATGAGTGTGTAAGTTTATAAAGTACAAGTAAAAAAAATTAGGAATTTCAACTTCAGATTGATTAGGGATCAAAGAAAGAAAAAGTAGTGAAACAAGGGTGGTCGCCTACACCTAAAGTATGTTTTAATCCCTACTTCGGTCATGGGTATAGACTGAGGACTGAAGTAGAGATTAAATGTCCACTGGTATACTTCAGGTGTAGGCGACTTCCCTACTTTTTCTTTCTTTGATCCCTGATTGAATTTAAAATTCCTAACTTTGCCTTATTCTTGTTTGCTTACATTTGTAAAAATTATGGCTGGTGAACCCACGTATGCTGCATCAAAAGGAAGAGTTGTGCCAGAGTTATTGTTTTTGTTTAAGCGTGCACCCCAACTATCAATTACCAAAATTGTGAAGTGGCCATTACACTTTGTTTTCAGGTATGTTCAGCCTGTTACACAGTGTTACAAACAAGAACACTGCTGGAAGGACCTCTGAAATCAATCCAGTCAACTTGGAAGATTACCATTACAAATGTATAGAAAAGCCATCATGCAGTGCTGCCATGAATCGACACCTTGTGCTGTCAGCAAAGATAAATACATAGGACACAAAGGAGGACAGGGAGGTGTTAGTCCATGAAGCACACATAGCACATATTGTAGTATATCGAAAGGCACCTGCTGGGCTGAATTGACATTGAATAGTGAAAAAATCAAGCTTGTAGCCTTAGCCGTTACCAAGTTATACTAGTCTGAAGGAATTAGCCATCAGTAATTCCACAGAATCAATGTTTTAAAAAAAATCTGTAACAACAAATTGGAAGTGTTTCACATCATACTAAAGGCACTTTTGGGCTTTGGTGTATCTAACCAATACTGCTAAGACACCATGAAGGCATTGTAAGGCTTATTTTAGGGTGACGTTTTGGCTAATAAAGCCCAAACATTCATGATCCATAATATACAGCACTATCATACTGAATATTATGATGTGTTTTTAAATTAATGTTTTCCCATGTATATGATAAATGTATTTCTGTTAGGATTTTACAACTTGTATGGTTGGTTGTAACTCCACCATCAATTCAAGTAGATCTGGTAGGTATAATAATGCATGTAATTGTATTTATTCATTGCTTATCTCTTTTACTAAAGGAATCAGTCTTGATAACACCAATGTTACACTGGTACCAGTTCCTGGGAAGCTTTATATATATAAAGCTAGCTTTCAGATTAGTAATGATTTTCAGAACACAATAATGAGGAGATCAAATTTTGGTCCGTTTGCCTACATTGTAAGAGTGTCCTCACTGGATAGCAGTGTCACATTCTACAGATTATTGGTATGTAGATTCACAAATTCATGAATTTGTGCACTGTATTAAACATGTTATATAATGTGCCTTACAGTATGATCCTAGCACTGATGTTGTTGACCTAACACAATACTCGGCTCATTGCAAGTCAGCTAATATATCAGTTGCAGTGGTTAATTCAGAAGGGATTTCTGAGTATTCATCATCAACGGAGATGTGTATTACCGGTATATATTCTGTACAAGTATAAGGAAAAGTCTATACCCATGACTGAATTAGGGGTTTAGTATATCTTCAGGTGTAGGTAACCTCCCTTGTTTCATTACTTTTTGTATTTCTATGATTCCTACCTAATTTTCCTTATACTTGTTTATTTATATCATTACTTTTATGCAAACATTATTATGACTGGAGAACCCGCATACCTCATTAAATGAAAGAATGGCACCAGGCTTATTGTTTCCATCTGAACGTGCCCCAATTATCAATTACTGAAATAACGAAGTGACCATTATATGCTTCATTTTCAGCTATGTTCAACCCATTACCCAGTGTTACAAACAAAGAAGGATATCTACAACCAATCCAGTCACGAAGGAAAACTGGGACAATTCCCTTCACAAACATAGGGAAGCCATCGCATAGCACTTTCACTGTCAGCAAAGGTAATTGGGACCATAGATAATATAAGCCCCTATACTATCTATGATGGGACACAAAGGAGGACACAGGGTAAGTACATGAAGCATGTATTGTATGCACTATGGTATGCCAAAAGGCACCTGTCAAGCTGAAGCGACATCAAACAGAGAACAAATCAAGCCTGTAGCTTTAACCATTATCGAATTATGCTTGTCTGAAAACATCAGTCAGCCAGTAGAAATTCCACTAAATTGTTTTTAAAATTTTTTTGTAGCAACTTATTGGAAACATTTCAGATCGTACTGAATGACTTAGTTATACTTAACCAATGCTGCCAAGGTGCCATGGAGGTATTGTGAGGCTGGTTTTAGGATGATACTTTTGGTCAGAAAACTCCAAACTTTCATGATCCCTAGTACTATCGTACTGTATGATTTTGTATAGTTAATACATTAGTGTCTGTACCTTCCTTTTTAATTCAGTATTGTACTTGTGGTCATTCTTTGACTAACACTTAGTAGCATAGGTATATGGGTATTATCCCAAGTCTGCTCAGCACTGGGCCGGACACTGGCAACTATTGAGCTACCAGCCCATCAATAGCTGGCTACCCAGATGCTGCTTTTCAGCAGAGTGGGGCTGATGACTCAGACTACAGAACTAAACTTTGTTAGCTCAATAAGTCTGTACAACACACAGAAACAGCAAAAGCTTACTCTTTTTATAGAGACAACATCAGCCTATGTCTAACCTCCAGAGCGCATCAACTGTTGGCATGGGGTGGAGGGAAGATGTCTACAATCAGACAATGCTGGCCTTGTGAGTCACTAGCAAAGGCTTGGTGGAATTTCATCTTTATCTGTAGTAGCAATATCATGTGAAAGTGATGTCCTCAGCCACCTGGTCTTCAAAGTTCCATTTGTATGCCATGTTTACACTTCACAGGACATAATTTATTCTTTGTAGCGCAAAGATGTTTATAGTCCAGCTATAGGAATTTACAGGTATTACTTCTACAATCCATGGTGTCTCAGTTTAAATTAACAGTACATCTTTAGAGATGGTCAAACTCAGCCTAGAAGTCATTCTCAATGAGGATGTCAACTCTCCGGTAATCATTAGCACTTCAGATTCAATCTTCAGAATCACAAGACATGGTTAGGAATAGTCGTGATGACATCTAGATTGGTGGTTTCCTACTGCTCAAGTACCATTGGATTGCCAGATGGTGTAGCAGATCCAATGGTGTTATTTTGAGTACTTTACTGACTGTCCCCATCAGTAGACTATCATCGGGCTCTCAGGTCCTTTCAAACTAGCAAAATAGTACACAGTTACTTCTGAAATTAGCATGGAGCACTTGCATACGTACTCTAAAATAACTATCAGCTACTTCACTTCCAGCAACCCTTACACCCAACATCCTAGTGTGACGGCAGGCTTCCTGACAGCAGTCCATGTGAGACATCAAGTTTATACGTCACCTGGCTACTCACAGGCCAGGAGTAGCCTAGGCACTTTTCCCTGGTGTTAAAGACTACCAGGGAAACACAAACACAATGTATGCCTAGGATGTACCAATCATGTCGGGATTAGACATTTTATATAAAAGTCTACTATACACTGGAGCTGTGTTCATGCCAAACACTGAAATTTTTTTTTTTCAAGACTTTTGAATACTGTGATCCTTGCTGACTTATTATTTATTATTATTCATCTGATTTGTCAAAATGACAGGGTGGCAAGCCTGTACAAGTGTACTTCCCTCAACATAAGCAATGTAAAACAACATAAATGTGACTGGATTTTGGAAAAGTGTTCCAAATCGCACATTAGAAGTTTTGAGATAAACGGTTTTAAAGAATTCAAGTCAGCATAACTTGCCAAGGATAGCAAGCATGCATATGAAATTTACACAAAAGATGCATCAATCTATTATCTTTCAGACCACTCCAGTACTTGTAGCTGCTTGTAGAGTTTCCCGCCAAATAAGATAGAAAATCTGAGCAGTTGGATGAGGAAGTAGTATCACAGGTGCTCACAAAGGGGGTGGCATTGTGGTGGGCAAGAGATAGACTTCAAAATGGAGGCAGACCAAGATTGGAGTCCAGACATGAGATTACAGGGCTGTGCTGGCTTCGTAGTGGCTGATATGTAGCAAAATCAACAGAAAAAATGTCTGGCCAACATTATCAGGCTATCCACCAGTAAACCACTGATTCTTGCTAAGCCAGACCTTTCACAAGGACAGAAACTGCCATTCGAGCTCTCCACACTACCCAGAAAAGATGTCTGCCTCGAGTAGTTTGAGTAGTACTGAGGGTCTAAACTAGTAGTATGATAGTGTAGCTATGCACTGATGGTGTTAGTTTGATTTTGCCTGATCATGATGTGCAATTTGGATTGGTTTTGTAAGATATGGTCACAAATATGCAAGGACGAAGGATAGTGTAACATAAAACACCAAGAAACACGCATGCAGAGACTCAAAAGTTAAGTACAAAAAGACAATAATGGCATGACAAAAATACTTTACAGATTTGATAGTGAGTGTATAAGTTGAAACAGTATTCCACAAAAACACAACGGTATTTGCAAAAAAGGAATAACAGTGACTGTTAATAGAAGATACACTATAATAGGCTAACTTTCAGTATATACTTATGTGCAAACAATGCAATACAGAATTCTATGGCTGTATGTGTTCATGTGTGTGTTTAATTTCTATAGCACTTTATCCACAAGCTGCTACTAATTTACAGTCTTGTTTTGGAGAGGAGGTTGGATTTAATGTATCAAGCAAGTTTATAATTAATTTACAGTGGGAATTACCTAAAGGTAACAAATAAATACTATTATTATTATTACATTTGCTCATGGTGTTCACACACTCTAGTGTGGTTTGCTGTATTCAACTATTATTTTTTACCTCAAGTATGGTTGCATATCACATAGTATGGTAGTACTGTTATTAGGGATGATGAAGGTTTGGGCTTTTGTGGCCAAATATATCACCTTAAAACCCATTGTGCCTTTGCAGTATTGGTTAGGTATAACCAAAGCCAAAAATGTTTTCAGTATGACCTGAAACGCTTACAAAAAGTTGTTATAAAATTTTAAATATGTCTATTTAGTGGAATTTTTACTGACTGCATGTACTGGGTAATGGCTAAGGTGAGGTCCTTCTCCTTGTAGTGCTGGGTATTGTGCTGTGTATTGGGCTGAACATAGCTGAAAACAAAGTGTAATAGCCACTTTGCTATTTCAGTAACTGACAGTTGGGGTGCACATTCAGACAAAAACAAAAGCCTGGCACCATTTTTTCCCATTCTGATGTAGTATATGCATGGGTTCATCAGTCATAAAAATGTTTTTAAAAAGTAAGCAAACAAATAATGAAGAAAAATTAAATACGACTGAATTAGAGATTCAATGTCCACTAGTATATCTTCAGGTGTAGGTGACCTCCTTGTTTCACCACTTTTTATTCCTATAATCCCAAATTGAACTTTTATTACTATAGTGTAATAAAAATATTAATTTAAAAAATTCCAGTGATAAAAAGTGGTGAAACAAGAGATGATGTGGCAATGTAGGAAAATCCCTAAATTAGCATGTTTTCACAATCTTTTCAATGCCAAAGTAGGGATTTTCTCACATTGTTCAGGGGAATATTTAGGGAAGTTCCTGGGGTTCCAGAAACCCCTTTTGAATTTTATAACTTGTGGCTTGCAGCAGTTACACCAGACTATTATATTATGTAGGCAGCATAAATAATCAGGGCAGTGTATCTGCGGTGTAATAGGAAACTTTAGAGAACAAGGGTATACATGAAAAACCCTATTGAGGTACTCTAATAGAGCATCAGTCAGATGTATTGCAATAGAGCAGTCACAATTACTCTAATAGAACATTCAGAATGCATTATACTTTTAAAATGGGCATTGATGAATAATATAAGACTAATCTGAATATTATAGCAGCCAAATCTTTCAATTCAATAGATTGGATCACTACAATGTCTGACCAGCCATAAACCATAATAATAATATATTTAGGCATATTGAAAATAGTTTATATCATCCATGAAATTATAAACTACAGGCTGTAATAGATTTAAAACATTTTAATGCTCAAAATCTGCCCCAGCACCCCAGATCCCTGCACCTACAACTCACAATCAGTCTGGAAACCACATGTCTGGATACACCCCTGTTGCTACATTGCCAAGGATGGATTTTCCGTCATATCTTCCATCATCTCTTATTTCACTACTTTTTATCACTGGAACCCTACTTTATTTTTAAATTAATGATTTTTTATTACACTAGTTTATTAACCTTTTGTTTGAGCATACTATTGTAGCTATAAAATACTTATGTGGTTGTGACTGCTGTAGTAGAGTATCTTGATCTTGCTATAGACTATAGTACTACGCAGTAGATTATAAGCTAATGGGCATAGTACAATACCTTGTTTTCTATGGAACTAGACCACTGAGGGGAGTGGTCTCAGCACTAATTATTAGAGGTGTGGTAGCATGTTCTGATTACATTGCAATCATTTTTGCAATCCAAGTTTAGCTGCTACCCGATTCTACTACAGTTCGTTAAGCACCTCAAATGCAACACATGTGGCTGTCAGACCTTCAGTGCTGGTCACTGTAAAGTGCTAATAATAATAATAATAAATAGTTTTGTGGCATCTGAATACGCTCCTTTAAGGAAAGTGTCAATACAGAAAATTAACACCTTGGTATGGTTTCCAGGCATAAACAAAAAGACAACCATTTAATTGAAGATTAAAGAAGTGGCAAAGAGCAGAAGGCAGATATTCGTCAGTACCACAAAAGGCACATCCCACCAGTGAACTTGTTGTTGTGGCATAAAATGGAGGTGGTGCACTGCTTCGTTTGGCCTCTAGCATTGCAACTGTGGTCAGTGAGACAGGCAGGCAAGCTGGCAGACAAAAATATGGGTTCTGACGATATTTTTAAAATGGCTGCCTGTAAGTGTTTCTTGTTTTTAATGTTGTGTTTGATATTGAATGAAGTAAGACTATTCTGTAAAGGTTATTTTTGTCCTGTATGATGTTTCTTTGATGGTTTTTAGACACAGAATTTTTAGCGACATGCATAGCTTTAGGGGAGAACCCTACTAAACAGTACTAATGCACTGTTTGATAAATTGGTGTATAGAGTGTTTGTGCCGTTTTTGTTGCAGACGTAACAAATTTGGAAGGGTTTATGTTAAGCATAGTTCCGGTTAACAAGGCACGAAGAAGACGTTGTAAAAGTTTAGATGCTATAACATTAAAAAAGGTATGTGTAACAGAATAGTACTGTTTGTGTGATAGCTACAAGTACCATACAATGGGTAATTTTTGAATGGCTTTATTTATAAAAATTTCAAAAACTGCCAACTGTTTTCAAAAATGAAACTTTCGAAAATAGCTAGGTAGTTAGTTACAAAATTAAAGCTCAGTAGTTCAGTAGGTATAGCTAAGCCGTTTTTGCAATTAGATAGCTAGCTCCACTACACAAATAATAACATAATACAACCACATCAGTGATCCCCTTACGTAAACATACATACAGTAGCTAAATTCGAGTAGCTACAGTATATGATTGATAAGTGCCAAAGCAGTCTGGCTACACAAGGCTACCACTACCACCACTTTGAACAGCTATGCTACAATCATAGTAGCCCTTTTCATGTTTCTCTGCCCACAGACTATACTTTCTAGCTTAATCATGGACAGCAGATCACTGTGGTGGTGAGTGGATGAGATCATTAATTTTGACATGAAAAGTTCCTCTCCATGGGTTCTGCTCAAATCCATTGCATAGAAAGCATCATGATGGGAGAGCTCCACTTGGCTAGTAGCAATAGCGAACAACACTTCAGCGGTTTGAGTGATGTGTGATAGTCTGGTGAGATCCGCCTCAATCGCCCTAGCCTCAATGTAGGAAGGTGGCACACCACACATCATGACATTTTCGAAAATATTTAGTTCAAATGTTTTCAAGTTGATATTTTTCTAAAATCCAGTCATTCGAAAAATACCCATACAGTATAAGAATTTTAAGTTTGATCAAGGATCATACAAAAGGAAGTAAGAAAACAAGGGAGTTTGCCTACATCTGCAGATATACTAGTGAACATTTAATCCCTGATTCAGTCTATACTCATGAATAAATTAGGGATTAAATGTGCAATAGTATTTGCAGCGTAGAGGCGAACTCCCTTGTTTCCTTACTTTTTTCTATGATCCCTAATTGAACTTAAAATTCTTAATTTTTCCTTATACTTGTTTACTTTTTTAGTAACATTGTTATGATTTGTGAATCTGTGCATACTGCATTAAAAGAAAAGATGGTTCCTGAGGTAATGTTTCAATTGGATACGCGCCAAATATCAATTACTGACTTGAAAGTGAAGTGGCCATTATGCTTTACTTTCATCTGTGTTCAACCTGTTTCACAATTGTAGAATAGTAGGAGAAATGACACTGCAATCAATCCAGTTACCACAGAAAATATGGATAATTCCCAAATAAAAACATAGGAAATCCATAAAGCTATACTGGTAATCGACACCTTGAGCTATATATCAGCAAAAAATAGGACACAAAGGAGGACAAGGTAAGTCCATTATGCATGCACTGTAGATACTGCGGTATGCCAAAAAGCACCTGTTGGGTTAAGGTGACATCGGACAGTGAAAACATTAATCCCGTGGCTGTAGCCATTATCAAGTTACGCTTGTCAGACAGTTAATCAGTCAGTAGAAAATTCCATTGAATAAATTTAAAAAAAATTTTTTGTAGCAATTATGTATTAGAAACATTTAGAATTGTACTGAAGGCACTTTTAGGCTTGGTTATACCTAATCAATACTACCAAGGCACCAGGATGGTATTGTGAAGTTGGTTTTGGGTGATATTTTTGGCTAGAAAAACTCAAATTTCCATGATCCCTAATATACAGTATGGCAAAATATTATTCAATCCATACCTTAGGCAAAAGTCCAAATATTTCTATCCCATCCTATTAGCTATAGCTGAAAATACAGTTTTGTCTGTTATTCTTGTATAGTGCAGACGTCAACTTCAGGGGAGCTATTTATTGTGTATACTGCTGTTCCACTGTAGGATCAAACAAGATACACAGTTGGACAAAATGAACAAATATCTAATAGATGTGATTATCGAATATCTGTAAGTATGATTGGGAGGCATTTTTCAGATACTAATGTGGTTTTCTAAAAATGCCAAATGCTGAATTTAATGTAGTAATTACATTTTTGGTGGTTTATTGGTGGCAATACATGAAGTCAAGCCCCATACAACCATGTAGTCTGGCGCAGCCGACCCTATTTAGGCGCTTATACAAGCACCCCGAAAATAGGGTCTGGTCTGTCTAGAATTAAGGACTTGTGCCACCGTTACTGAAAACTGGTGCGTCCAATCAAATCGCAGTATTGTCAATTAAATGCATTTTGGCCGCACGACGTGAGTAAATACTGGGGCGAAAGTCATGAAACAAAGTTACGTGAGTTCTTTTTGTGTCAGGGTGAATAAACCCAGGGACGATTTTCCATTTACCATTCGTGTGTAATAGATGCCTTCCGTTGGAAAGTAGAAATATCGTCTCCACAGCCTAAACATCAACCGTCCATAGAAATTAACTGATTGAATTCTTCGCTGTTCGATATGTTTTTAACGCGAGCTGCAGTGTAATTACTCTTCCTAAACACAAGTCCTGAATGCTAGACAGACCAGACCCTATTTTTGGGGTGCTTGTATAAGCGCCTAAATAGGGTCGGCTGCGCCAGACTAACAACCATGTTTATGCTGCAGACCTATGTGATATTCACAATGGTTTTTAATTTTGAGGTACTTCAAACCTTACTTTGCGGTACAATTGTCATTTCATTTGTTGCTTAAGAAGATAATACTAGCACACTGTAGGTATAAGTGTAAATCATAGCTTACTCATGTTTAAATAATACTGTAAAAGGTATTCAGTGATACCAAAGTATTTTTCCTAATACCACACTGTTCTTCAAAACTGCAATACCACCCATACTTATCTGTAAGTGAATATCATTGCATTTATACTGCAGTGTATGTGTACTATTGTACTCAGCTCATCTCCATGCCAAGAAATAGTGATAATAACACCATTATGGTAACTCAGTCAACAAGCTTATGGACATGCAACTCACACCTTGACTCTAATATTTCCCTGATACAACAAAATAATATCAATGGCAGGACCAACTATACTATACATTTATTTCTTGAAAGTGATCCAGCAGCACTGCAGGCTTTAGACTACTTCAGGATTCATATTATTGGATATGGCACTGAAGTAAAGCTAGTTTATAAATTTGTAAGTATAATTGATCATTTCATGAATTGTGTGTACAAATATGAGTGTGTGAACTATCATATACTGTGCACACTTTTACAACAAACATGTGAGAATCATTCACCATGCAACTCAAGACCACAATTTGATAATATGTTCCAAAGTTTGCTTCCACAGTATGAAACCCCTACCACCAGAAAGACATCCAAACAATTGAAATGGTCCAGCATTGTGCAGCACGTTTTGTAGCTAATACATGTAACCATTATTCCAGTGTTACCACTATTATGTCTCGACTCCAGTGGAAAAACCTAGAGGGAAAAAGATCTAAGGCTTGTATCATCTTTGAGGTCATCCTTGTTTACAAAATAATCACAAGATTAGTATGTATACAGCCTGAACCATACTTTATCATTCAACCATCAGATAACCTCAATCTGCAATGCATGCAACCTCTTCACTATATCCCAACCTGTTTTGCAAGAACAGATTATCTTAAATTTTCATTTTTCTACAGATCCACCACACTCTGGAATTCATTACCCAAAGACACACCTTTGAGAGAAACCCAGATCTATATGACCTAAGAACAACACTGCAATCAATTAAAATTAATTAGAACACAATCATACACATGCTGTAACATTAATTAGTCTAAATTATTGCAGAATCGTCATTGTATGACAGAGCATTTACAAATAAATAATACATAGTGGTAATCATGTCCATGACATTGTAGTGTATATACTTAATAAGCTGTGCATTATTAGATTTACATCATAACAGCCATTTCTTGGCTGCCACTTTTGATTTCATAACACAGAAGGCCACACCCAATTTTCACAGCTTAGCTGCTTTTGTATGGATTCATTTATTTTTGTATTTTATATGGACCCAAAGCCAGCTTTGTATGGGCAGCTTTATGTTTTGTTTTCCACCTACATTTCTTCTTATGTGAAGAAATGTAGGTAGAAAACAAAACAGAAGTTATATTTTATGTGACTATTTGGATATGCTTGGATTACTCTTACAGCAACAGATGCACATACATATTTGTGAGGCCTTCTAATACAATGTAGTGTCTAGAACAATCTAGAATTTACTTTGGTAGTTCTATGAAATTAATATGTTTTGCTATTAGGATCCTATATTATTATGAGATAGAAATTAAATATTAGATGTAGAGGTCCCTGGTTGAACTCTGGACAGCTTTTCTTAGATGTTTTTGTGGGCTGTTTTTACCCATTGGTGGCTGCTCTATTAGAGTATCTCAGCCCCGTGTTCTTTACTTGTTTTGGTCTTTGCTTGTAACTCTTTTTTTACAACCACAAAAGGTTTGCACTATGATGGTTAATGTATGTACACACTAATTCAACTCTAAGTGGTTTACCTAATAGCCATGACAGAAGATCTATCTTTTTACATAACCAATACCCATAAAGCTATGAATTATTTTAGTTGGTAGGTCGATTCACCTTCATATGCTCTTTGTGTGTACCAAATTTATGAGTAAATGGTTTGTGTTTATAGTGATTTTTTTTTTGCAAAGTGTGTGAAAATAAGGAGAATTCAATTCTAGGCCCCAGTAATCTTCTTAACAAGGAAAAGCAAAGAAATATCGAAACTTTGGCTGCTCATATCTTGAGCGTGACTGGAGTGATTTCGATCACATTTGGAGTGTCGATTGTCCTGACTGACAGCTATGCTGCAAAATATAGTGCAATTTGAAGAATTGGTATATTTTGCTTTTTTCCACCTAACTTTTTTGCAACAATTCTTTTATTTTCCACCTAGTATGCTCAATATTTTGCTAGAAGATATTTCTCTAAAAGTATGCTCAATATTTTGCTAGAAGATATTTCTCTATAAAGGTATCTATTTTACTTCAGCATTAATTAGCCGTTAACAAAGGTAGAATTAATGAATAATTACACAATAAATGAATATGAAGATATTTAAGTATGCACAGGTGTGTGTGTGTGTGTGTGTGTGTGTGTGTGTGTGTGTGTGTGTGTGTGTGTGTGTGTGTGTGTGTGTGTGTGTGTGTGTGTGTGTGTGTGTGTGTGTGTGTGTGTGTGTGTGTGTGTATCTGTGTATCTGTCTGTCTGTCTGTCTGTCCTTGTCTCGCTAAGCAGTGTTGAGGTTGTTGTGGAACTTTAGGTTCTGCAACCTCTCTCCATGAGACCTGGAAAGTTCTCCTGCAGGTTGCTAGCCCTGCCCAAGGGAGATTTGCCTGCACAAGGCTCAAGTGCCCTCGTGTGCACCAGTGCTGGTTCACTGGGCAGTGTTTTGCATGGCTGCCTTAGGTTTTGCTTTGCTTTGTGTGTGTGTGTGTGTGTATTTGTGTTTGTGTGTGTGAGTGTGTGTGTACACATGTGTGTGTGTGCGTGTGCGTGTGTGTGTGTGTGTGCATGTGCGTGCGTGTGTGTGCATGAAAGTATGATAATAGTATAATTATTATATCTGACTATCTATACTGTATTGGATCCTTTAATGTTTTAATTATAGAGTAATAATTTTGACTTACACATTTTATGCATATTTATAGCCAAGCTATTTGTTTCCTGCTTCTACCAGCAGCAACAGTAATGGTCTTGGACCTCAATGTTTTAGTGATATAGAACATGTAAGTGTGTCATGAGTAGTTGTGTACATTTAACTTGTTATCCTTGTTGGTATAGAGGGAGTATACATGTTCAGACAATTGCAATTCACTCCAGTATAATATGACTGATCTTGAGAGATGTATTGAGGAATGTGTGAGTGATGTACTGAGTATGATATACATTAAGTTGCATTGTAGATGTTTTTTTGATTATATAGCTATTGCAGACTTACAGTATAAATGTATATATCTGCAGAACATGAACTTATATTTGTCTATAAGTTTTTCTTTGACATTGCTTATTATATATATTGTGTTGCAGGAAGATGCAAGTGAATACAGCATTGCCTTACATCAATTCTTTCCGAGTAATGAAAATTTATCTTTTGTCGTGAGTATTGATTTGTAAAGCATCTCTTTTCAGTAAAGTGGTCAATATGTTATATTCTGATCTAGATGTCAATTTCATGCACAAATTATATTTTTATTGGAAGTGTGCACTGAGACTTTGTATGTATGTGAATGCAAGTGTGCATATATGTAGCTTACCTAAGTATGTGAAGGTGTACAGTAACTCTGTTGTGTGTGTGTGTGTGTGTGTGTGTGTGTGTGTGTGTGTGTGTGTGTGTGTGTGTGTGTGTGTGTGTGTGTGTGTGTGTGCGTGTGTGTGTGTGTGTGTGTGTGAGGATATGTGTGTGTTAGTATGTGCAGTAGTGTGCACAAATCCCTGAAGTAGTTTGGCAATGTACACATGAAATACAGAGCAGGCCCCTATAGATTGTTGGACTTGTAATTGTTAAGTTTCTTCCAAAACAGTGAGAGTAGCTTGTCCATACCCTAGGATAAAAATTAATAATTTTGCAAGCTAGCTAGTAGGGAGCATTGGAATAATAAACTGGAGGATCATTGATTTAGATGGAAATTCCTACTTTAGACCATATTATTATTACTATTAACAATAAGTCACCATGGCCAAGATAACCAGTATCAAGTGATGATAAACCTTGTTTAAACATTGTAATGATCCCAACTAGCTTGCAAAATTTGTAATGTTTCCTTACACTTAACTTTTTTTTTGTAACATTATTCATCACTAGTGAATTTATATAGCTAACACTGCATCAAAGGAAAGAACTATGTTCTGCCTGTAACACAGCTATAAACATAGAGAATGAATGATAATTATGTGAGCTAGTTTATAATCAGCTATGTGTATATTAGAAATGTGCCACAAATATTACAGATAACTACCATTTTATTTTTTAACACGTGAAATCGTAATGCACTACTGTGAATTACCAAAAATGGGACACACAGGAGGACAAAGGTAAGTCAATGATACACGCTTTGTATGTACTGCAGTATGCCAAAAAGGCACCAGTCAAACTGAAGCAACATCACAATGAAAAAATCAAGTCCCTAGCTAGCCATTGTGGAGTTACACTAGTCAGTCAGTCAGTCAGTCAGTCAGTCAGTCAGTCAGTCAGTCAGTCAGTCAGTCAGTCAGTCAGTCAGTCAGTCAGTCAGTCAGTCAGTCAGTCAGTCAGTCAGTCAGTCAGTCAGTCAGTCAGTCAGTCAGTCAGTTGATTAGTACTAAATTTTTCATAACAATTTACTAGAAGCACTTTAGGTCACATTGAAGCACATTTATACTCTGCTAAGACACTATGAAGGTATTGTTTCTGGGAAATACTTTTGTGTAGAAAGGTGCAAATCTATTATATGGTACTACCATAATGTTCGATGCATAGTCTCAGTGCATACTTGCATAAATACTCTCAAAAGTTATACGTATATATAATATGCAGCAATAATCTTGGTGCCTATACTGTTAGTGTATAATGACACATTTGTGTACATTATATGCACATGAATTTGCATACAGTATATTTTATATATTTCATATCACAGATTTCATTTGTCTACAAACAAGAGTATAGCTACAGATGTAGATACTTTAATAGAGCGATTAGTACTACAAATGCACGATGTGAGTGTAACTGTACTATTGTGCATTTTGTATTGTTAGTATATATAAAATTATTAATAAATAAGTAAATTGCTAGTACAAGTTTGGATATGTTATAAATGATTGGATGCTTAAAACACAGATTTGTGAACTGGGTGCGGTTTCAATGTTCTGTAACTTTGCAACCACACCACAGCCAGTCATTGCTTGTTTTACTAGTGGTGTTTGGAATTGTAATTTTACTTTCAGTATGACTTTTGTATTCACAACTAGGTAAATATCAATATCAACGTACATGGTAGTGTGGTGTGCACCAAGGATGCTGGTGTGCTGCCACATCAGTGTATCATTACCAGGAATGGCAATTGATTTTCTCACAAACATAGCTATATGTATGCTCCTTTATGTGAATGAAATGCAGTTGGCTGCCAGGTAGGATGCTCCATATATCAATTTGAACAAGATCAACAAAACCATTTTCAATATGAGGGCAACTAAACTTTTGGGTGTTTTCTTGTTTTCTACATTATCCCAAAACTGTCACAAAACATTTCAATCACATTGAAATTTGGTGCACATAGAGCAGATCCAAAGGCAAATTTAAGTACTGATTTTCAGTAATATTTGCAAAGTTATGACCAATTATTTGTATGAATTATACATTATGGCAGTACTGTATATTAGGGATCATGGAGATTTGTACTTTCTCTGACCAGAAACTAACCTCAGAATACCTTCATGGTGCTTGGCATCTATACCTAGTTGAACATCTGTTATGTTATATTACCTAGGTTTCAGTACCTTGCTGAACACTCCAATAGATTTATTACTTAGCTGAACACTCTAATAGGATTTTTTGCTTCTAATAGGTTAATTCTGAGCACTCTAATAATTTTATGCTCTATTTATTAACTAGCCAAACACTGTAATGGATTTTATAACATGACTGAATGCTCTAATAGGTTTTATACCTTTGCTCTAGTAATTTTATTACCTTGCTGAACTTAGACTAACTGAACACTCTAATGTGTTTTATAATCTAGCTGAATGATCAATAGATTTTATTACCTGTTTCATTCTGTATACTATAGGTTTTATTTGAACACTCCAATAGATGAATGGTGTAATAGGGTAATTTGCTACATTGCTAAATGGTTTTAATAAAGGTGATTGCTGCACTATTAGAGTAGTGCTAGCTTGATCTCGCACTTGTTGCACTAAGTCGGTTTTTGTTTATAACTCTATGGATTTTGATCTGATTTCTTTTAACGGACCAACCACTCCTACAGTGACTAATCTACAGTCATGCCAATCTTAAGCTCATTCCCCTATACATATAAGCTGTTTGTTTGGTATGCATGAGGCAGCAAATTGTATTTTATTCACCAAATCTAAACTGTGTGCCTCTTACACATAGTTGCTTTTTTTTAGCCATTTCTTCATGTACAGACCTATTTGTAAGTTGTTCCTTCAAGTGGTTTACCTTGTAGGCATGATAACAAATAGCATTTGTGATTTTCCAAAAATTGTACATAACTCCCTTGTTCATTTATTTTATCTGTACTAAAATTGGACTGTAAATGTGCTATAATATGTTCTTACTATCCTCCAAGTTTGAAGTAAATCGACTATAGTATGTGCAAGTTATATCAATGTTTTTAATTGTGCAAAAGAAGAAGAGTAAGAAGAATAAACTCTCTATCTATCTACTGGCATATCTATCTATCTATTTGTCTATCTATGTATCTATCTATCTATCTATCTATCTATCTATCTATCTATCTATCTATCTATCTATTTACATCATACGGTATGATAGTACTGTATAGTAGGGACATCAAAGGTGTGGGCATGGCCCGTGATATAATATAACCCAAAAACCTGCCTCGATTTTTCCTCACAACAACAACATGACAGTATTGGTTGGGTAAAATCAAGCCCAAAAGTGTCTTCAGATCAACTCAAAACCTTTCTATCAAGTTGCTACAGAATTAAAAAAAAATTTATTCAATGGAATTTTCTAATGCCTGCCTGCCTGCCTGCCTGCCTGCCTGCCTGCCTGCCTGCCTGCCTGCCTGCCTGCCTGCCTGCCTGCCTGCCTGCCTGCCTGCCTGCCTGCCTGCCTGCCTGCCTGCCTGCCTGCCTGCCTGCCTGCCTGCCTGCCTGCCTGCCTGCCTGCCTGCCTGCCTGCCTGCCTGCCTGCCTGCCTGACATGTTCAGTCAAGCGTAGCAGAAAACTGGCTACAGCTACAGTCCTAATTTTTTTCACAGAAACGTTTCTAATTCAATGAAGAAAAAACTTTGGTATATTGTTAAACATACAATGCTTGCACTATTGTCATAACCTTTTATCCATTCTTTACCATGGCCATCAGTCAAGGTTCTACCACTGATAGTGTTAATAGACTACACAGTAGGGCTTCCATCTACGGGTGTATCAAACTATTCGAATACACATAGTTAGTTTAGCGTTGCACCAAACTATTTGAACAACATGGCTTGGTGGTTTACAAAGTTGGTAGTTGATATCGATCAGTGAGAGCAACTCATGGCAAACTAGCCATGTGCATTAAAGTCAATAAATTTAGTAACAGCATTAAAGCCGAGTCGGGTCATCCAGGACCCACTTTACAGATTTTCCGAGTCTGACCCAGATTGGTATACGTGCTAAATTAATTATTGTAATGATGTGGACGTGTAGTAACACATCATGGCATAGCCCTGCTTCTTTCGTGAGCCACACCCACTTATGTAAATAACTGTATGTAGGCATATGGTAGCCATATCCATTTATCAGTCTGTAGGTATACACGAATCCACATCTGTCTGCAGGCTTATGTAGAGCCATGCCCACTAACTAGTTGTTATTGCATGAGTCATAATCTAGTAAAACCATAGTGCTGTGATTAACTCTGTATAATATTGCGACTAGTTTTGCGAAAAGCAGGCTCTTTAGTGGTCATGAGCTTGCAAAAAAGTCCACAAACAAGTATAAGAAAAAATTTTAAATTTTAAATTAGAGTAGGGACAGTGTATAGTGCTGCAATAAAAAGTACTGAAACAAGCTGGATCGGAGTAGTACGTAATGTCTACATATTGTAAAACAATAAGAAGTGAATATCGATATCCCTACTGTGCAACACTCATTTGTTTCTTATATATACTTGTCTATCTATCTATCTATCTATCTATCTATCTATCTATCTATCTATCTATCTATCTATCTATCTATCTATCTATCTATCTATCTATCTATCTATCTATCTATCTATCTATCTATCTATCTATCTATCTATATTAACTGAAAAGCTGTCCCATCTACAATTCTGATGGCATCCAACAATTTTCTTGCCAGCTGATGCACATATTGAAGTGGTTTTCGTGCCAAACAAAGTGCTCATCATTAAGAATTACCTCGTTTCTATATGAAGCTTCTAACTGCAATCATTTGTCATTTACAGTGCTATTAGTACACAAATATTTGGTTGAAATTCTTTCTATAAACCACATGCAAGCCAAGCCACAAGTAAACACCTATACCATTCAACATATACTGAGGATTTCCAAATCTTTGCAGTGCCTAAGTGCAATGCATTCACGTGCATCTCTATCACGTAAAATTTAAAATTCTTATAACATGTCATGAGACAAGTGAAACACTGACGCATGAGTTTAAAATCTATCAACAAGCAACTTGGTTGAATCACAACCATTGGTCTGGTCTACACCATTACATGAGTGAAAGGTAGGAAGTGACATACTGGATCACATTTTCCGCTTTACACTTCACAGACCTGTTGCAAAGATTTGCAAATCCTCAGTACATGCTTTTATTAGATAGTTTTTAATGTCTTCCCAAAAATGTTAGAGGTTCAGCTAAGTGGTCAAGGCATGTGCCTCATAAACCCTAGCCTAGGTCTGAGTTCAATTCCAGATGGTGATTTTTTCCTTTCCTTTTTTTTGCTTTGGCAACCTTTTTAGTTCAATCTTTTTTTCTATATTATAAGATGCATTTTTCTTACTTGTGCAACATTCTTTTCTGAATGTGTGCTACTCATAGCTCTGATGTTAAGCTTACCCGCCTGCATCATTTACATTATTTCCATGTACTTGCAGGATGCAGCCTCATATTTAATGTGACATCACCATGCATGCTACATAGCTATACATACATAAATGGTACTGAAGTTTAATGCTTGGTTCCAAACAATACAGCAAGTCCTGCACTGTAGAACAGGTACCAATGCTATGGTATTTCTTTTTGATACTGGTCAGTGAAAGTCGTCAAATGATGTTACAGGTATTGCACACCTGTGTGGTAAACATATATATATATATATATATATATATATACACACAATACAGTAGTTGTCTTAGCTTAGCTTAGATACATGCAGTACTGTTATGGTCACAACATTTCAGTATTATTGCTTTCAGGCTTAAAAGTGATATCCTCATGCATTCTGTGTGAATACATGGTGCTGATATTTAATGCTTATGACTTTTAGTTAGTGTGGATGGACATGGTCCTGCACATAGGGCAGGTACCAATGCTAGTAATAAAATCTATAGAAAACACAAACTTTGAAGGTGTGTATCTCAGTGATAGCTGGAGGATTCAGCTCAAATGTGAAAAAACAGGTGCCCTCCTACCCTGAGGAAGTTTGTACTGCAAAAATGGTTAGCTTCTGTTTATCAAGGTATGGATGCATGAAAATGCCAGTGGTTACTATGTAATACACACTTGTTCATTGCATGGCTGTACATGGCTACACGATGCTCTATCACGTGTCTTGATTTAACATGAGCCTTATGACAAAATAGTTACGTAGGTGTTGTATGTAAGGGATTACATGTGATCCAGTCTGAGAAAACCGGTCTTATCGCCCATGTCAGCAGATTCGATTTTTCACCCAGGACACAAAGCTACATGAATAAACTATCTAATTCCACAATCAAAATCAGCTAGACTTGAGTGGTCTGGTTTTGCTGGCTGCTTTTCCCAAGCCCAGTGGCGATCCGTATGTGTGGTGTGGGGCCTTAATGGAGCTCTGGTCAGCCTGGGGATGACTGTATGTGGCTGTACAGCTCTGTGGTGTTGAATAAGTACC
Source organism: Dysidea avara (assembly GCF_963678975.1). Lineage (NCBI taxonomy): Eukaryota > Metazoa > Porifera > Demospongiae > Dictyoceratida > Dysideidae > Dysidea > Dysidea avara. Next base: position 5,629,737 of record NC_089274.1, on the reverse strand, counting down.
TCTGTTGTGAGTTTCCTTTCATTTTAGCCAATTCTGTGACCTGAATGGCCCAAAACTTGGCCTAATTCATCCCTACGCCTTCCCTTTCAATTTTTGAACACCATCTTACCTGCCTTCCAGGCCCCCCCCTGCCTCCCACCCCTTTTGCAGCTTGCCTGATATAGTCAACCTCGGTTTAAAACTATCTAAAATGGCAGGAAACTTAGTTGTTGGCTACTTGCACAGTGGATGCTCTGGAAGGTAAGGAATTGGTGTAAAACATATGAAAATTTGGTACACATAGCTTCAACCATTGGCAAGCTACAACACACTAAATACTTGAAACCAGCATTTCTCAATACTTTTAAATTGGCGATAAGACCGGTTTTCCCAGACTAGGTCACATATCTGAATAAACAACAGTCTTGCATTTTGAAATTATTGTGTATTTCTAGGCCATCCACCTACTGCTCCTAGAAATTTAACTGTGCTTTCAAATAGCACACAAACCCATATTGTAGTAGTCAACCTAACATGGGCTCTTCCAGAGCATACTCATGGGCACATCAACTTTTATGTTGTAGAATTTTATTACAACAACACAGCTGTAATAACATCAAAGAAAACAAAGGTATGATTTGAATTATGTTATGTTGGTTTTATTGTATATATACATGTAGCTTATATAAATATGTAAAGTAGGTATATACTTATTTAGTACTAGTTAAAGCACTGCTGCCAGTACAATATGGAAATATCATGAGGATATGGGTGAGGAACTAATATAGCATGAGGCAAAACTGAGTGCTACAGTATAATATCAAAAGTGGCAGCCAAGAAATGGCAACAATGATGTTAGTCAATACTGCCATTTTTTGGCTGCCACTTTTGATTTCACAACTTTTTTCACCCAGACTATTGAAGGCTGGACTCTTTTTCACAGCTTGCATGGCTGTTATTGTGTGGATGTATTACCACTAATCTACTTAATGAAACATGTGGGGAGAGGTCCCTCCTTTACTTGTCAGATCCACTTAATATAAATTGTTTATTATTATTATATAGCATAGTGGTACATAAAAGTTAGTAAATTTTATATTACAGAACAATGAAACTACTTTTAGGAATGTATATATTGATCTATTTACCATCATCAGCGTCAGAGTACGTTACATGTGTTTGATGATACGTAGTACTTAATGCATGTCTGTGTGTCTGCGTGTATATAATATGTGTATTGCATTAAGTGTGCATTTTGTAACTGCATGCTTTTATCTTTATAATGTTTAGTAAACATTGGTAAGTCTTAAAATTTGAAAAAGCAAAAGCTTAGTGGTAAATCTAGGAGAGTGCACATGAGCAGGTGCACCCCCTCTCAACTTAACCCTGTTATACATTCTAAAGCTGTTTACAATATTTTACCATACTAAAGTTAATATTGGTTTAGTGCTCAGCCAAAGCAACTCACTGGTAATTTTGGAGAAGGTACATTCTCTCCCTCCCCCACCCATTTCCAAAGAAATATTTTAAGCAAAATCCAGATTCTCTAATTAAACAGTCATAGCATGCAACACAGATTACCTAAGTGTGTCCCTGTTTACAGAGTACTATATATTGTGGCCTTAGCACAGTAATGCAAATGCAGGTATTTATACTGTTCAGATATTTTTGCCACAATTTAGATATTTGCACACAGAAACTACAATAATTATATCAAAAGCTTCAATATAGGAATCAGTGATACATATATAGTTGTATTGCATGTAGACATGCAGATTATTTTGCAATGAACCAAAAAGTGTTCAGCCGTGTATGTGTGAAGTATGAATTTTGTCTACTGCATATATATTAACCACTCACCCATAGGTAAGAGGTAACTCACGCATAGCTATAAGGTAGTGGATCTTACAAAAAGCGGGATAATTCAAGTTTCATTTATTGCACAATAATTTGACAGCAGCAAAATTCAGGGGTGGATAGCTACAGGTTTTGAAAAGGGGAGGTGCACCAGAGTGGTAGGTACATATAAGCAGGTGTGTGGGGGGTACCAGCCTCCCAGAAACTATAGACATTTTTTAAAGTGAGACTGTTGTTATATATACATGTGTACAGGTTAGAGCTGATAATGGCTGCAAAAATTTCACCTGGAGCAATAGCCTAGCAATTAATCCAGTGGACTTCTTTCCACCCAAACAACAATCATCATCTGATAATCCACTTTATCACAGTAATAGCAATTGTGTTTTATATTCATATTACTTTGTTTTACCACAGGTTATAACATTGCAACGGGAATAGTAGTTGGGTGTATAGCTTTTGCAGCAGCAGCAGTGCTGGCAGAATGATAACTTTGTATTTGCTATGTTTATTAGAAAAATTGGAGAACACAAATAACTGATGTATGTATAAAATTAATGTTCTCAATGTACCTAACTTTTCAGATATGGGATGCAAGTACATTGTATCTGTGCATGCATGGCTAACTAAAGCTATTATGTTCCTATAGATTACATATTTGGGAATTTAATTTTGTTTTGCTATTTTATTAATGTATCCTTGAGGATTGAGTCAAGACACACAATCATGGTGTGTAATGTGGTAATGGAAGCTGACACACCATACCAGTGTGTTAAGAAAAAGGAAAAACAACACAGTTTTCATACTTATCTCCATGCTCCCTTCATCAAATAGATATTTATACCCTCCACTATCAGTAGTCCCTGCACAAACAGTGGAACCTCTCTTATCCAGACCTCTGTTATCTGGGCACCTCCATTGTCTGGAAAGTGCAAATTAATCACCGTAATGAAGTTTGGTTTAGATGAAAGCACAAGGAGGAGGTATCTGGATTCAATGAACTGGAATGGTGGAATGAAATGGTAATTAGGTAATTTCACTTAGTGGTCATTTCTTTATAAAGACCACCTTCTAACAAAGACCACCTCTTTATAAAGACCGTTTTACTTTAATGTTTAAATTACTGCTATCTTGTTGTTTTAGAAGGATGGTCTTATTGATCAGTTGTGTGCCACATGCCTAGAAAAGTTAGAGTAATATCTGATTTGTAATACAGCAATATCTCCATGCAGAAACAGCTTGGCTGTACAAAAATGACGTGTCCATGAAACTAAAAGTACCTGACGACTAAAGGAGCTAATATCTGATGAGATCCTAAATAATGAATGTTAATACTGGCAACTAACTAGAATTTATAAAAATTTGGTCCGTTATTGTGCAGTCTTACTGTATTCCTAATTAATTCTCTGTAACTCTAATTGGCTAGTAATTTGGCCACATTTTTCTCCTCTACAATGACTATTGATAAAAGGTACCAATTTACTAGCTAATTAAAGTTAAAGGTAGGAATGCAGTCAGACTACACGAGTCAATGATAGAGGATTAATGTTATATAGGATTTTTTGTAAACACCAGTACTATTAACATTCATTCTTGGCCTCACCAGATATTATCATACTAATTAGCTTTTTAGTTGCTTAGTTTTGTAGACACATCTTTTTTGTACAGTTGTATAGGGGTATTGTTGTATCATGTAAATCACTGGCTTTTCTAGGCATAACATGTGGCACAAGTACTATTCATTGATAAGACTGTCCTATGGGAATACACTCTAAAACAACAATTTAGGCATTAAAGTAAAACGGTCTTTATAAAGAGGTGGTCTTTGTTAGAAGGTGGTCTTATTAAATGATGAGCACTAAGTTACATCATAATTAACATTCCATTCCACTACTCCATTCTACTGAATCCAGACATGGAGCCTAAATGTCGCTGTTTACCAGATTGGTGGCTTGTTTATTCTACTAATAATAACTACTGTTTGGTTGCTAGGTGATAATAATGGATTTTTAACAGCCTGAGGGAGTGACCATGAATGCTCTGTAGTGACTCCCCCCTCTGCCCATTAAACTGCATAGCTCTAACTGATAGCAAAAACAACATTACTTGTATTTAAGTTAGTCACTTTAGCATAATAGCATGCAATTCTTAATTACAGAAATTTCTGAGATACTGACGGTAGTACATGTATGTACCAGATTTCCCGGATAAGAGAGATTCCACTGTACTGAAATATAGGTAGAGATGAACCATCAAAGTGTGCCATTATTTCCCCATAATGACTTATGCATATTTCTCAAGTCTTTATAACAAAACTGCATTAAATGTGAACATCTCTTGGGATTTACATTTACAGGTGAATTTCTATCAACATAAGTGCAATGAAGCTAAAAAAGGCACTGATTTGTTGTCACATCTACAGCATAAATTGCTAATAAGCTAAAAACATGTTTATTGATAAGATAAACCATTATTGCTCGTTAAATCTTCAGATTCAGTGGTTTGAAAGAGATCAGATTTAGAGTTTTGGAGAAGCCATATGTAAATGAGATACTCAAGATTATACACAAAAACGTCACATTAATAAATTAAACTGAAGATTTAAGCTATATGCATGTAACTATGGCCAACACTTGTTAATACACAACTACTGGTATGTAACACCAACATTCCTCCACTAAATATATAAAGATCATCATTTTCATATTTTATATTTCATTGTACTAATCATTGCACACCACTGATTTAACTCCTACACTATCCTGGAAGCAGGACTAGTTGTGGCTGAAAAGCTAGTTGTAAATGACTTTTGGCTAGTTGTAAATGCAGATTGGGCTAGCTAGTTGTAAAACTCAGAGACAAAAATAGCCATCTACACCACAGAAAAGTGTAAACTCAAAGTTATAATAATATACCTAAGTGTTGTACATCTTAATTTACTACGGCAGGGATTTGACTAAAAGTACCTCAAGATCCAATCTTGAGATAGTCATTTAGAAAAGTTTCCATTTTGTGGTCTACTCTTTGATTAAAATTTGCCTTACAATCCAACTAGTTTTAATCTTCTTTCTTACAGTGCGCTATAAAAATTAATAAAATTACCATAAAATCCAATAAAACAAGACTTGCATGTACACAATTATATGTAGTTCTTATATTTTTTAATTTTGTCCCTTTAGCTTTCTAAGATGCTCCAGACTCCACTAGAAATCCCTACAGTTTTCCTCTTTACTGGCACTTTGTCACACAAGCCCTCTCTTCACCCCCCCCCCCCCCCCAGTCTCAGGTTATATAGGCTAGTTGTAAAAAACAATTTTTAGCCAAAGTCTTTCAATGGGTGCATACAAAGCCGGCACACACAAAAATTGGGTTGCTATAGTTTAGCCAACAAGGAATATTTAGTTTCCAGAACTTAATAGGGCTGAGCAATTGTAAAATTTTGCTACTTTCATGATTGTAGGATGCAACATATGTATCATTAGCATCCTATATGCATAACTTTATAATAACAATTTATTTTAACAAAAAAGGTGACATTAATATTGTGTACAGCTACAATAAAGGCCATAGTCAGTTACAGTTTAATATAATGAATAATAGTATCCTTATATAGAAATTCAATGGTTTTTAATAGGCCGGGTAGGCTATTTTGTCTATTTATTCACACAATAAACTGTCTCAAAAGTGTAGGCTTGTTTCCAGACTGAGTTCCTCCACAACAGTACGTACGTGACACCATTGAATTTGCTAATACACACTTGCATGTGATTTCACAACGTCACGATCATTTATAATCCACATCTCAACATCACAATGTTCAGAGACAATCACAATTAATCCCACAGTTGATATAATCTCCCAGCCTTAGAACTTCAGTGGATCTTCTCTTGTGGTAAGCGTGGTGACAGTCAACCACTGAAGTGATATTTTTTGGGATATCGTCTCATCTATCAAATCATTGAAAATGTCATTTTCTTGGTTGGGGCTCTGACTCCCGCTGATGTTCAAATGACTGCTTATGATCAAAGATTCATTTGATTTTATAATCTTATTTTGGTAAAAGTTTTAGAAATAACTGTAAGTTTTTAAATACATCAGGAAAGTATTTACTTACAAATACATCCAGTTTTTAAACTACAAATACAATTACTCAAAATTTGTAATTAACACAAATACTCATGTATTTGACCCCATTGCAGTAGTGCTACTTCCACCCTTGCAACAGCTTCTGTGAATACACAGTTGCAACTGATACTTATATACATAACTGACTTAAAATTTTGACAAAATCCAGTGTCATGTGGTTCAAAGTGAAGTTTCCAGAGCTTCCTAAGTAACTCTAATCTGAAATCAGTACAGTATTGTTTTTTGACTGTAAGCTATATATATAACATGGGCCCACCAAATATCTCAATTTGCAAGATATAGCATCTTTACCTTATTAACTGTCAAAAGCATTGACCTGTTACTTTATCTCACTTGTATTATGTCCTCCCTGGTCTGCATTTTGTCAACAGTCGTTACATCGGCTGGAACGTATGAAAAACCATGCAGGCAGTACAGATGGTCAATATATCTCAGTACTATATATCCACAATTCAGTTGGTTGCCATTTAGGAAACTTATTCAATTTCAGTTCTCCTTTCTTATGTTTTGCCAATACCACCAATTCCTTTGTCACCTCCAGTTAAGTTCAGTTGGTTGCTGCCATTCTCAACATAAAACTAGGACAAATAACTATTTTGCTCATTTACTCAGAGGTTTTTCAGGTTTACCACTTCTCACTGGTGGAATATGATTCTTTTCCATATTGCTATTAAAAATCTTCACTACCAGCAATTCTGACATGATTATCATGCATACACATCTACTTAATGATGTATAATTTTCAGCTTTACATTTGGGTCGTAGCTGTCTGAAATAATTAAGCTTTTGTTGTGACCAGTTGTTCTTGGTTCAGTGTAGATATTTTTTAATGCTGTGTATAGCTAGTATTGCTGTATATATGCTGTCACTCCTGCAAGGAAGAATGGCCCTAGTCAGTAGAATGGCTCTAGCTGAATACATAGAGTAAATCATATCAGTAAATCAATAACTCTCAACTTTATTAGAGTGAAGTACATAAATGATATGATACACTTTGAATTAATATGATTGTAAACACCAGGAGATTTGCTCCAAAATAGGTAGCCTGGGGTAGACTGTTTTTATAATCAGATGAAACTATGCATTATCATAATTATGTACCCATAATAGCAGATTAGCAATTAATACTCTAGGTATCATATTAGTATTGTGGCGTAGCCCCCAAAATTAGCAATATTGTGCATTTTTCATAAAGCCATGAAACTTTCCACATAAATAGTACTCCTCATGACATGTAATTTTAGATATAGTGCCATTGCTGAGTTGACCTTTGGTGACTTTTATGACCATTTTTGTACAGAAAATTGATCATTTTTGTCTTTATCTCCCTGAGGCAGTAATTAACTTGTTAAAACATCGTGCCAAACAAAAGATCTTGCCGATAGAAACAACTTGGTTTTTATTTGAAGTCAATACGTGATTTCATTACAAAGTTATGATCATTATTACTACGTAGGTCCAGTCATAGATTTTTTCTCCTTTCTCCACCTTTTCAAACACACTTTCTGTAACAACTTTAAACAGGCTGTAGGACCAGGTGTCCTACAGACCTTCAGCACTTGTGCTGTAAAGCCTTAATAAAAATAAAAAACTAGCTGCAAAATTTGATAAATTTACCTGCCCTCAAGGTGTGAATTACCTGTGGGCAGATAATTATGCATATAAATTTATCAAATTTACAGCTAATAAAAATACTCATAACTTAAGAATGAAATCATCTATTGACTTCAAATAAAAACCACGTTGTTTCTATCTGCAAGATCTTGTGTTTGGCACCATGTTTTACAAGTTAATTCCTGCCTCAGGGAGTTAAAAACAAAATTGATCAATTTTCTGTACAAAAATGGCAGTAAAGGTCACCAAAGGTCAAATCAGCAATGGCACTAGTCTATATCTAAAAATACATGTATTGAGGAGTACTATTTATGTGGAAAGTTTCATGGCTTTATGAAAAAGTGCACAATTGTTTAGTTGTGCCGCTATACTATAAGTACATACTCAGGGCCACCCAGAGAAATTAAGGGGCCCAGGGCAAGAGTTAAAGTGGGGCCTCAGGGGCAAAGAGGGTTCCACTCTGAATCACAACTTCAGCCTAGCTATAAGTTGAAGACCAACAAAAAAGGTCATTACGTGTTGACAATGACAATAGCTACCCCTCACCAACTATATATCTCCTTATATATAAGCTTGCTACACTGCTCCTCTGAAACTGTGACTACTCTATTAAAGTATCTAGATCTTGACTGCTCTATTAGAGTATATCGATCTTTTAAACAGTCATTCAAGAGGCCCCTTTCAGGCTGGGACCTGGGGCAAAATTCCCCAGTTGCCTCCCCCTGTGGGCGGCCCTGTACATACTTATACAGTACAAATTTTCTCAAGTTACCAGTGTATGACATCTAGTTTTTATTTTGATGTGTTGCACAAATTAATGCCAAATCCCACCTGTTATGCAGACAAAGCTATCAACAGATTTGTAAAGGCAATTGTAGTTAGGCAGTGGATACTGAACGGAAAGTTGGTTCAGTAAGCTGTACTTGCTATTGAACCTACAGTAAAACTTAGACACTAAATGGAAAAAACAACAACCACAAAACTCAACCGGGGCTTAAACCCTGGACTACTGGAACTATAGGCAAGTGTGCTAACCACTGTGCTACTACTGCTTCCCCTACTTTTCTACCGTATAAATGTTACTCAAGTAGCTAGTAGTCTCAATATATAGTCAGAAGAACGTGTAACCTAAAGGTAAAAAAGAAACCAAAGCTGAACCCGGCCCTAATCCTAACACTACTTATCGTGTCCCCTAAAGTTGCATGCTCGGGGCAACTACTAGATGCATAAATACAAACCTTTCGGTTCAGTAACCACTTCCTTATAGTTATTGCAAGCTGCACTTGGGATTTCAATATGCTAATCTCTGGCTCATAAATGTGTGGTGGCTATTTAATATTAATTAAGGTACATACAGTGCATGTGAGTTTTCTTTTAACTAATCTGATTGTTATGCATGAGATGTGTGATGTTCATATTATAGCTATACATTAACTACGGATAGCTATTGTAACATTTCTGTTATTATGTGACTGCGGTAATGCACAGGACAAGATACAATGGAATTATACATAGGATTCTACTATGGCAACAAAAAATATGACAGATTTAATTTCATTTCTTGTTATAGTGTAGCTACATGTGTTAAATTTGGCATTAAGTTTACAGAGCAAGTAGTCTGAATCTATCGTAGAATTGTGTGTATGAGGGAAAAGCCATCATGGATGATGCGGGCTCGATTCTTACCGCATTTTTGTTGTTGTTTTGTTGTCACTGACTGTACATATTAACATCATTCCGAGATAAGAATGCGAGTCCTCTGATCGTAGAAAGCTGGTAGCTAGCTAGTGGCCCCGGCCAGCACTGTTATCTCGATTGTCTCATAGTACTTACGGATGTTACGGCGGTCAAATTCAGCCAGCACCTGAAGGCATTCAACTTTATTCTGTTTCCTGTCTCCACTATTACTCTTGCGCAGTGCATGATGCACTAGATTACAGCTATAGTCAACAGTTTACTAGAAAAAGCGGAATACCAGACGAATTGAAAGATGGTGAAACCATGCAAGGTAGTGTGGTGAAACCAGTAATTAACGTTTGTTCCTATTATTACGTTAATACTAAGGTGCAGTACAAATATTTGAGTTATTTCTAGGTTTTCTAAGGTCAATAATTACGTCCTGTTCTTCCAATTGCAGGTGGCCAACTGAGTACTTAGCCTAGTACATATAACCATTCATCCCATTGTAGCTAGTCAGTTTTTGTCGTTGTATATATACGTGGCTATAGTTAGCTATACTCATGATGCGCCACCTAAATTACTTACCTAGAGGTTGTGCATTCCTGATAGGATGGTTGCTGTTGGTTTACGGATGCGAAGATCAGTGTTACAAGCCAGGCATCACTTCTACAAATCTTCAAAGAGACGAAAGCGATGTGGTTGTTGATGGTGTGTGCTATTCGACGTGTGCTTTAACGGTAAGCTACTGATCATAAATGCAATGGCGGATCCAGGATGGGGCATTTGGGGCAAATGCCCCCCCCCCTACTCTGCCCTTTCCTTTTAGGAAGAATAGCTAGTTATCACTTTGATAATTCCAGTTAGGACAATATTAGTTTATTACTCAAGAAATGAATACTTTTTGGCAGACATATACCTCTCTTTACTACAAAAACTGCCGCCACCAGCACCTTTGTGCGTATTAAGCGCCTCTAGAAATAATTATCGTCTGACAGATGCTTTAGCTTTTGTAGTACCTTTTAAGACTTCACAACCTTCTGCAATGGCCTAATGGCACAATTCAACAGTGAAACACTGCTGAGAGGTGATTATTTGCTGCTATATGTGTATATCAACTACAACAGATTGCAGCTAGTAGTTGATTCCCCTTTTTAATGGTGTGAATCTGAACTTTTCTGTGCCCCTCCCCTTGCCAGCTCCTGGATCCGCCCCTGGAATGTGTGGCTACGAATAGCTATATACAGAGTTATATTATAAACCTACTGTCATGATAAACTAATTACTTGACTACACGTATTGAGTAATGACGTAGTTACTAGACCTTCATTTATAGCCTATCTGACTAATAGTCTGATAGCCACACAAGTGGCATGAAAGTTGGGCAGGTCATTCGGATCATCTGGGTCACATTTTGCGCAGTTCAAATGTGTTTCAACTGGATCTTGCAACATCAATTACGTTGTTTTTTTTTTACGTGGGCACAAAGGCCAACACGAGCACAGAGTCATTTAGTCTGCTTTTGGCCATGGCAACCGGCCTATATAAAGCCATGCCAGATGTGCCTTAGTTGAGTTCTGCGTGCTTAATGCAGAACGCTTGCACCGGGGGTGTAGCCTTCAGGGGATGCAGCCTTCAGGGGATGCAGATTAGAAGTGGAGTATCTAGGAGAAGTCTAGGGTGCTTTTGCTTCAGCCAGTTTTAGATGAAAATAATGTGGCATACACCAGTACGAATAAAATGATCTGTGTATGCATCCAACTAGCTGAAATCTGCACTGCTGTTGTATGCTAGCTACAGACACTATAAACTTTAATAATTTATAACCAACTTCACACTGGTCTCCTCCTAGTCCACACTCAAGTCCCTTAGCTGGCAAAACATATTATGATCTTCCAAATATTCTTGGTTTTCCTGTAACAGCCAACTGACAACAGTCAGTTTGGACAGTCCAGACGTCTTGCACTCCAATATATTTAACATCACATATACCATCTCAAACCCTGTGGTGTGATTTTCAGTAATTTTGTATCACTGAAAAGAGGGATTTGCCCGAACCATCTGAACTATGGCTTTGGGATTATGTGACTGATAGTGACACTAGCTGACTATAATAATGATCAGTGTTGGGCAAGTTACTTTTTAAAAGTAACTGGTTACATATTACATATTACTTGCAACTGAACTATTTAGTTACAGTTACATATTATCCATAAAAAAAGTAACTATAATAATATTACATATTATATTACTTTGTGTCCATAGCCTTAAGTTGTCACGTGTGAAACTACCACCTTATCACGTGACATAATTGCGTTGTTGAACAATGTGCAAATCTTGGTTATATAATAAGAAGCTGGTGAATAAGCTTCATTCAGTAGGCTTCATTACTTCGTTGTGACAAGGTGTTACTCAGTGATTACTAACGAGATTAGTAACTTCCTTACTTGTAGTAATAACATTATGTAATATTAGATTCGCTACAGTAACTATATTACTTAGGTAACGCGTTACATTTGTAAGTAAGGTAACTTGAGTTATATTACCTGTTTTTATAGCGTATTTCGTTATATTACTTAGTCACCACAAAAGTAATAATATTACGTAATGTGTTACATAAGTAGCACGTTACTCCCAACACTGATAATGATATGTACCATATATACAACCCTGTGATTCTACATACATATATCTACTATATACACCTGTGGTGAAAATTAAAGCACCATGCTGTGGTATATAATACCACAGCGAACTGTGGTATATAAGTGATATATCATGGCAATCTGAAAGTTTGTGGCTATGTTTACTGTGATATTTGGACAGATATGACAAAATATACACACTCACCCTCAAGTGCTAGTGTGCTCTTGGGAGTCATACATATATTTTTGTCATATCCCTTGTAACCGTGTTACAACCCTATCATAATAAAACAATAAAAGCAGCCTTGTTCTGGACCCAGATGTCCTTTCTGAAAAATGTGTTTGCCTGAATTTCATATGTTAATTGGTTATCAATTAACTAAATACATAGTGAATGGAAAGAAAATGGAGTGTGTGATGCGATATACCAAAATGCAAGCTGGCAATCAGAGTGCATGGAATATTATGCTGGAAAGTAAAAGCAAAACACAACTGAATGTGCTGGACATACAGCTAGACAGAGAAATGTCATAAATTGGTTAATGACTAACTTACTCTGTAGTGGAGCCACTCAGACTAGTTCATGACAACATACCAGCCACAATTGGTATTGTTTATCAATGGATCAAGCAACCATATAATATGGAAATGTTTTACAAAATACAGACCAGTTCAACCCTTCTAGTAACAACAACATGATTAATCCTTGACACAGTGACACTATACTATTGCAATGTTTTAAAACTAATGTTAAAACCTCACAAAAAATAGTCTATTTCAATTTTTCAGTCTGGCCATCAATCCCAGCAGTGTATGGTTAGGAACCAACTTTTTCTGATAACCCCTGACTCCATCATTCTATCTCCGAGTCAGTCTCCCTCCTGCTAGTCTTTTTAGCCCTTGCATGCCACGGGACGCCATTCTATCAATCCCAGACAAAGTTGAATAACACCTGGACACTGCTGCTTTATAAAATTGTCCATTGTTATAGATTATAACCAGTATAATAGTGTCTCTATAGTAGAAATTAGATCACACAATCTGGACGAATCTTGCACACAAAGTGGGAACTCGAACAGAAATTCACTTTAATAATAAACAAATACTCATCCCCAGACTCATTTAGTAACAACAGTATCACTCTCATAATGGGATATAACTTGCGTAATGTTCTAATGCAATTTTTTGACTATGAAGAGCATGCATGTAATAGGTGATTGTTGCTAACTAAAGTTGTACCCCAGCATATTTAGAAACGTTCAGTTGGTGTGAATGATGCTTCATATCTTCATTGGTGATAATATAATTAATAGCAGGATGTCATGGTACAGTGTAAACATGCACATGATTTTGTTGGTGGTGAGAGATTTTCATCACTATCACTATAATTACCCATGTGGAAGGGATAATGCAGTCAAAGCGTATGTCATTATAATTATTAATTTTGTCTGCACATAAATTATGACTTTGGCTGATGCATAAGCCAAGTAGAATTCCAAAAATGACTTGAAGTTGTTTTTGACGTTTGGAATAGCATCATTAATATTTCCATGTGATGTAATTGTTGTGTGATTATAAAAATCAGGTGACTGCAGGTGAACTGTGTTAGTAATCAAGTTGTTTAAGGTACATTTACAGTCTGTGGCTTATTAAAATCACCTACATGGTCCTTTGAGACAACAGACGAAACCAGTAGCAAGCATGTTGCCTATGATTCAGAAGCAGTCAGCAGACTATTCTGACATTTTTGACCACAAGCATGCAAACCTTGTCAAAAATGGTACCCAATCAGGCTAGCATCATTCAGTACAGTAGTATCATATTGTACAATAGTACCATATGATAGTGATCATGGAGCTTTGTTGCACTTCAAAATCACCCACAAAACAGCCTGATCAATTTTCCTTCAAAACAGCTTGGTGGTATTGGTTAAGCATAACCAAGCCAAAATATGTGACCACAAATTCCAACAAGTTTCTATGGAATTATATTTAAAAATTCCTATCAATTTAACTGAATTGTCTACTAGCTGACTGACTAACTGTTGCTTTCAACCATAACTCGACAATCCATAAGGCTATGGGCTTGAGTTTGACATTGCTTTGTTCTGAGACAAGCCTTTTGCCAACCCAGAGTACATACAATACATACACAATTGTCCTCCTTTGTGGTCCAGTTCCTTTTGCTGACGACGTAAAGTGTCGATCTGCAGTAGTACAATACGGCTTCCCTGTGCTTGTGGTGGTAGCTACTATGCTTATTGCCCATATTTTATGTAGTGATTGCAAAGACACTTCTTGTACTGTTCTTGTTTTGTATCACTGTGTAACAGGTGGAATATAGCTTAAGATGGCAATGCACTTTTCAATAATTGTGCATGTTCAGACTCAAAACTAATTTTATGGCGTCATTCTTTCTTCTGTTGCAGTAAACGTGAGTTCGTTAGTCATAAGTATACTATAAAAAGTAAACAGACAAGTAGTAGAAGGACAAAATTAAACTTTAAGGATCAAAGAATAAACAAACATAGTGAAACAAGGGAATAGCAAAAAAGTTGTGAAACTAGACAGAGTGCTATACCTGCAGATAATATTACTCATGGACATTTAATCTTCGGTCATGGTTTATAGATGGATTAAATGTCCATCAGAATATCTCATATCTGCAGGTATATATAGGCAATCTTTATTTATTGTTTCACTACTTTTTTGCTATTCCCTTATTTCACTGCTTTTTACATTTTGATCTAATCCAACCTAAAATTTCTACTAATTTAACTATATAGAATCACTTACATTTCATGGACCAGTAGATCATGTGTGTTCTCAGCGCATATATATATAACTTGCCTATTTAAATGTATAACAGGCAATGCATTGTGCTCCTACAGCTGTTGGATGCTTACTCACTCTAAAATCTGACCAGTGCAAATTCTGTGTATGGGATATGTATGTGCTTTAGTTTAATCTGTCCTTGTATGTCATTCTGTGTATTCATTTTATAGGATACAAGTTTTGACACATTAAATTTTTCATCATTGAATTGTACTCAAAGAGTAATGGTTAGTAGATAGATTGATGATGATACTATGTTAATATTGCACCTGTTTAATGTAGTTAAATGGATGTGTTGCTGGTTGCAATCACAGTAGACACCCAAGTTTACTCAGTGAATGTCAACTGAAATGTGTAAGTAAATATTGTGTAATCATATGTGTTGGTGATGTCATAGATGTGCTTACAATTATTGACTATAATGGAGACACAATTGTAGTACTTAGCTATTAACAATTATAACCAATATGGCACACGGTGTGTGCAAATTGATGTTTACAATGTTTATGTAATACCTATAGGGATTCATTTAATTTAGGTGTATAAATAGTGATAACAATATTTAACATAGCAGAATCCATGTAGCTGGTACACGGTAATGTATGCATACAGGTGCTTTTCCAATTTTGGTATATAACATGTTCATAGTTGTTATGTAGCTAGACACTGTAGAATTCAATACCAGCTTTTATTATACTACCCACATGAACTGTATGTAGAGCCGTGCTGATTAATTGACTTTTAGTAACGTTATATGCATTACTAGAATGTTAGTGAATGTATGTATAGTGAATGTGTAAATCTTATTTTAAACTTCTGTAGTCAAGCTGCATTAATGGATCAGAAACTACATCAACTGAATGTAATGAGTGTGTAAGTTTATAATGTGCATCAGATGGGTTTTCTATTAATGTTTCCCATGTGCATATTATTCAAATTGCTATTAATTTTCTATATAATTATAGGATTTTACAACTTGTATGGTTGGTTGTAACTCCACCATCAATTTTAGCAGATCTGGTAAGTATGTACCTGCTTGTTTGTATTCATTGCTTATCTCTTTTACTAAAGGAATCAGTCTTGGTAACACCAACATTACACTGGTACCAGTGCCTGGGAAACCCTATGTGTATAAGGCTAAAATTCAGATTAGTAATGATTTTCAGAACACATCAATCGCAAGATCAAATTCTGGTCCATTTGCCTACATTGTAAGAGTATCTCCACTAGATAACAATGTTACATCCCACAGTTTACTGGTATGTAGGTTCATGAATTGTGTGACTGTATTAACATGGAATAATGTACCCTATAGTATAATCCTAGCACTGATGTTGTTGACCTAACACAATACTCTGCTCATTGTCAGTCAGCTAATGTATCAGTTGCAGTGGTTAATTCAGAAGGGATTTCTGAGTATTCATCATCAACAGAGATGTGCATTACTGGTATATCAAGACACACGGTAGTGTGTCGTGCGGCCCAAGAAGCCGGCGCGCCACACCGTGAGTATATTGACAGGAAGAACGAAAACGTCATTTTCACACTTTTGTATCTCGGTGATGGCTTATCCGATTGAAACCAAATTTGCTGCAGAGTTGCCCGCCAGCTAGGAGAGTCTACATTCCAAATTTAAAGCAAATCGCTCAAGCCATTTCCGAGATATGAGCGCCCAAAGTTTCGTTTTTTTTTCTTCGTTTTTTTCTTCTTCTTCGTCTTTTCGCACACTTGCAAAAATTGTTATAAAACGCAAACGCGTGCTCCGATCGCCTTGAAATTTGGCACACAGAAAGGGAGTCCAAAGGCGCATCCTAGCATCAAATTTGGTGCACATCTGATGAATGGTTCAGGAGTTATGACCGATTATTCGCGTAAAACAAGATCGATTTGTTGTCACGCCTACAGGGTAAACCGCTTCATGGAATGAGCTGAAAATTGCTATGTAGATGGAGTAACCATCGTAGGAGTGCCTTTTGGTGGTTTGAAAGGAATCGAGATTAAGACCACGGAGATATGACACAAAACCCAACCTGTGTCATAATTACGCGATCGATTTTTAGTAATAAAAAAGTATTAGTTTTTACGCCTACTAGGCAAACCGCTAAGAGCAATGAGCTGAAAATCGGTGTATAGCTGGAATAATCTTCATAGAAAGTCCTTGCAGTAGTATAGAAGAATTGGAGTACAAACCACTGAGTTATGATTCGAAAGCCAACTCTGTGTAGCAAATGCGAGATCGAGATACTCTAATAGAACAGTCACCCTAATAGAGCATTCAGCTAATTTATTTACTCCATTATAGAATTCTATTACATTACAAGTTAATCTGTAGGGACTTCAGCTGCAAAAAGTTAATCTTATAGACAGTTCAGCAAGAAGCAAGTCACCCTGTGGAGAGCTAAGCTACAATTATATCACTGTAGAGATTCAGAACATTACAAGTCACACTGAAGAAAGTTCAGCTATAAACAAGTCATGCACCTGTAGAGAGTTCACCTACAATTAAATCACTCTCTAGAGAATTCAGCTACACACAAATCACTGTGCAGAGAGTTCAGCTACAAACAAATTATCCTGTAGAGAGATCAGCTACAAACAAAACACTTTGCAGAGAGTTCAGCTACAAACAAATCAATCTTTAGAGTGGTCAGTAACAAACAAATCAACTTGTTGAGAGATCAGCTAGAAACAAATCAACCTGCAGAGAGATCAGCTACAAACAAATCAGCTTGCAGAGAGATCAGTTACACACAAATCAACCTGTAGAGAGATAAGCTAGAAACAAATCACCCTGTAGAGAGTTCAGCTAAAACAAATCAACCTGCAGAGAGATCAGCTACAAACATACCACCTTATAGACAGTTCAGCTACAAACAAGTTACCCTGTAGAGAGATCGACTACAAACAAATCAACTTGCAGAGAGATCAGCTACACACAAATCAACTTGTAGAGAGATCAGCTAGAAACAAATCACCTTGTAGAGAGTTAAGCTACAAACAAATCAGTGTGCATGGAGATCAACTACAAACAAATCACCCTGTAGAGAGATCATCTAGGAACTAGACACAATGTAAGGAGTTCAGCTACAAGCAAATCACCCTTTAGAGAGTTCAGCGACAAACAAATCAACCTGCAGAGAGATCAAATCATCTTATAGAGAGTTCAGCTACAAACAAATTGCCCTGTAGAGAGATCAGTTACAAACAAATCAACCTGCAGAGAGATCAGCTACACACAAATCAACTTGTAGAGAGATCAGCTACAAACAAATCACACTGTGGAGATCAGCTAGAAACTAGACACAATGTAAGAAGTTCAGCTACAAGCAAATCACCCTGTAGAGATTTCAGCTGCAAACAAATCACCCTGTAGAGAGATCAGGTAGAAACTAGACACCATGTAAAGAGTTCACCTATAGAAGAGATCACCTTATAGAGAGTTCAGCTACAAAGAAACCATCATGTAGAGAGTTCAGCTGCAAACAAATTACTCTGTATGGAGTTCAGCTAGAAAAAGTCACCTTGTAGAGAGTTCAGCTACAAAGAAACTGCCATGTAGAGAGTTCAGCCTCAAACAAATTACTGTGTAGAGAATTCAACAACAAGCAAATCGCCCTGTAGAGGGATCAGCTAGAAGAAGTTACCTTGTAGAGAGTTCAGCTACAAAGAAACCATCATGTAGAGAGTTCAGCTACAAAGAAAGCACCATGTAGAGAGTTTAGCTGCAAACAAATCACCTGTAGAGAGTTCAGCTAGAAACAAATCACGCTGTAGAGAGATCAGCTAGAAGAGGTCACCTTGGAGAGAGTTCAGCTACAAAGAAATCACCACCTAAAGAGTTCAGCTACAAAGAAATCACCCTGTAGAGAGTTCAGCTAGAAGAAGTCACCTTGTAGAGAGTTCAGCTACAAAGAAACCATCATGTAGAGAGTTCAGCTACAAAGAAAGCACCATGTAGAGAGTTTAGCTGCAAACAAATCATCTGTAGAGAGTTCAGCTAGAAACAAATCACCCTGTAGAGAGATCAGCTAGAAGAGGTCACCTTGTAGAGAGTTCAGCTACAAAGAAATCACCACCTAAAGAGTTCAGCTGCAAACAAATCACCCTGTAGGGATCAGCTAAAAGAAGTCACCTTGTAGAGAGTTCAGCTACAAAGAAATCACCCTGTAGAGAGTTCAGCTAGAAGAAGTCACCTTGTAGAGAGTTCAGCTACAAAGAAACCATCATGTAGAGAGTTCAGCTACAAAGAAAGCACCATGTAGAGAGTTTAGCTGCAAACAAATCATCTGTAGAGAGTTCAGCTAGAAACAAATCACCCTGTAGAGAGATCAGCTAGAAGAGGTCACCTTGTAGAGAGTTCAGCTACAAAGAAATCACCACCTAAAGAGTTCAGCTGCAAACAAATCACCCTGTAGGGATCAGCTAAAAGAAGTCACCTTGTAGAGAGTTCAGCTACAAAGAAACCATCATGTGGAGAGTTCAGCTACGAAGAAATCACCCTGTAGAGAGTTCAGCTAGAAGAAGTCACCTTGTAGAGAGTTCAGCTACAAAGAAACCATCATGTAGAGAGTTCAGTTACAAAGAAACCACCATGGATGTAGAGAGTTTAGTTGCAAACAAATAACCTGTAGAGAGTTCAGCTAGAAACAAATCACCCTGTAGAGAAATCAGCTAGAAGAGGTCACCTTGTAGAGAGTTCAGCTACAAAGAAACCGTTATGTAGAGAGTTCAGCTACAAAGAAAGCACCATGTAGAGAGTTTAGCTACAAACAAATCACCTGTAGAGAGTTCAGCTAGAAGAAGTCACCTTGTAGAGAGTTCAGCTACAAAGAAACCATCATGTAGAGAGTTCAGCTACAGCGAAATCACCATGTAGAGAGTTTAACTGCAAACAAATAACCTGTAGAGAGTTCAGCTAGAAACAAATCACCCTGTAGAGAGATCAGCTAGAAGAGGTCACCTTGTAGAGAGTTCAGCCTCAAACAAATCACTGTGTAGAGAATTCAACTACAAACAAACTGCCCTATAGAGGGATCAACTAGAAGAAGTTACCTTGTAGAGTGTTCAGCTACAAAGAAACCGCCATGTAGAGAGTTCAGCCTCAAACAAATCACCATGTAGAGAATTCAACTACAAACAAATCGCCCTGTAGAAAGATAAGCTAGAAGAGGTCACCTTGTAGAGAGTTCAGCTACAAAGAAACCATCATGTAGAGAGTTCAGCTACAAAGAAATCACCTTGTAGAGAGTTCAGCTAGAAGAAGTCACCTTGTAAAGAGTTCAGCTACAAAGAAACCACTATGTAGAGAGTTCAGCCTCAAACAAATCACCAGTAGAGAGTTCAGCTAGAAACACATCACCCTGGAGAGAGATCAGCTAGAAGAGGTCATCTTATAGTGAGTTCAGCTAGAAGAGGTCACCTTGTAGAGAGTTCAGCTACAAAGAAACCACCACATAAAGAGTTCAGCTGCAAATAAATCACTTGTAGAGAGTTCAGCTACAAATAAATCCTCCTGTAGAGGGATCAGCTAGAAGAAGTCACCTTGTAGAGAGTTCAGCTACAAAGAAACCATCATGTAGAGAGTTCAGTTACAAACAAATCACCCTGTAGAGAGATCAGCTAGAAGAAGTTACCTTGTAGATAGTTCAGCTACAAACAATTCACCCTGTATAAAGATCAGCTAGAAGAAGTCACCTTGTAGAGTGTTCAGTTACAAAGAAACCATCATGTAGAGAGTTCAGCTGCAAACAAATCACTCTGTAGAGAGTTCAGCTACAAAGAAACTGCCATGTAGAGAGTTCAGCCTCAAACAAAACACCTTGTAGAGAATTCAACCACAACAAATCACCCTGTAGAGAAGAAGTTACCTTGTAGAGAGTTCAGCTACAAAGAAACCACCATGTAGGGAGTTCAGCTACAAAGAAACCACCATGTAGAGAGTTTAGCTGCAAACAAATCACCTGTAGAGAGTTCAGCTAGAAACAAATCACCCCGTAGAGAGATCAGCTGGACGAAGTCACCTTGTAGAGAGTTCAGCTACAAAGAAACCATCATGTAGAGAGTTCAGCTACAAAGAAACCACCATGTAGAGAGTTTAGTTGCAAACAAATCACCCTGTAGAGAGAACAGCTACGTAGAAGAGGTCACCTTGTAAAGAGTTCAGCTACAAAGAAACCATCCTGTATATAGTTCAGCTACATTTCAAGTCACCCAGTAGAGAGATCATCTGCAAAAAATATCCTGTGGGGAATAATGGGCATGTAATTAATATATGTATATAATTTGTATAATTACTAATAAAATCAAAAATAATTGAACTATTACAAATCTTCTTTAAGTTCTTTTCTTCGTCCTGTGGTAAAGAAAAAAACACATGGGTTAAGAAAGCCCCAAAGCCAGCCATAGGCCGGCTTTGCAGTATACAAATACAAAAAGAAGTGATATCTAATCAAAAACAGCCAAGCTGTAAAAAAAGGTGCGGCCCCCCCAAAAGGCCATGGTGAAAAAAGATGTGAAATCCAAGGAGGCGGCCAAGAAATGGCTGTGATGGTAGGTTAATGGTTACATTTTAATAACGACAATTCAGGTGAATTTGGTGCCAAGACCAAGCGGCACAAAATTCACTTGAATTGTCGTTATTAAAATGTAACCATTAACCTACCATCACAGCCATTTCTTGGCCGCCTCCTTGGATTTCACATCTTTTTTCACCATGGCTTTTTGGGGGGGCCGCACCTTTTTTACAGCTTGGCTGTTTTTGATTAGATATATATATACATGCAAAAACAGCCAAGCTGCATGCATAAAAAAGGTGTGGCCTTCAAAAAGCCTGGGTGAAAGAAGTTGTGAAATCAAAGGTGGTGGCCATGAAATGGCTGCAATTTTAATAATGGCTTTGTGCATTAATAAAATTTTATTATCATCAACATCATTGCAGCTATTTCATGGCTGCCACCTTTGATTTTGCAACTTTTTTTACCCAGGATTTTTAAAGTCTGCACCCTTTGTATACAGCTTTGCTGTTTTTGCTTGGATTTCACTTCTTTTTGTACTATATTGGCACCAGAAACTGGAATCATGCATTCACACTATATTCAGAAGCACAGAAAGCCAATGGGCAAATAAAAGTCAACAGTTATAAATGCACTTTACAGTTATAAACTGTGCACTATGAAGAAAATGAGACAAATAAGTTTGAAATTTTGTGCTAAAGATTGAGATACTCTGATAGAACAGTCACAATTCTAACATCATTACCTGACAATTTTGTAAATTATAACAATACTACCTTATTTGTTTATACGCATTAGTGTATGTGCCATCCTGTCCCTTTCTATGTTGCACTTATGCATTGAAATATTATGAAAGATGCACTGCTTTGCATACATTTAAATAAACAGATTTATTCTATATTTTTGATTATAGTGGTCCTTGCAATTGCTGACATTTGAAAGTTTGTTTTGCAGTTGTATTTAATTATACATGATATAAGCTAGCTTTTGTTTCTGATAAGCACTTATACACAAACAATGCAAGCAGAATACTGTGGCTATTCATATATAAGTATGTGTGTTTAATTTCTATAGCATTTTATCCACAAGCTGCTACTAATTTACAGTCTTGTTTTGGAGAGGAGGTTGGATTTAATGTATCAAGAAAGTTTATAATTAATTTGCAGTGGGAATTACCTAAAGGTAACAAATTAATATTGCATTTGTTCATAGTGTTCCTATACTGTGTGTTGTGTATGTTACTTCTATTGTCGTGTTAAAATTACTTGGCACTAGCTTTGCAAATCCTAGTCCTTTTTCTCATTAGAAAATGGTATGTGAGCCATGCTTTGAAGTTTCTTATTTACGAAGAGACTACAACAGAACTCTTTTAGTAATAATTACAACAAAACGATAGCACAACTATAACCTAATAATTAGTTAGCTGATGCATGTTCTTCACCACCTATACCGGTGATCATGAGTTACTGGTAACTGGAGTTCCAAGGCAGGTATTAGTGTCTTATTTTCCTGGGCTGCATTGCCATGACACAATGAGCACCTTTACAGTAATGTTGCTAGGTATATGACTCCACTTTCACTTCTTTTTACACGAGGCATGGTGAAACCAATCCGTCAAGTCTAGCTCGTGGTAGTTTTTTTCGACTAGGGTAGTAGATGAGGATACTCATCTGTTACATCTATACAGGTTTATACATTACTGTCCAAGGTGTATTGTCACTAATTTTTGACTCACTTTTCAAACTGATGTAATAGTTGCTGATAGCAGTGTGTGTTACCAGCAAATGTGTTGTCTCACCTACTGAACCTTGAGAGGCAGGTAAAATTTTGAGTGGAGTTTCCCATGCAGTCTTTCATATCACTAGGTGTGAGGCATAGCTACAATGTCCTTTTGACCATTTTCTAAAACAGTTAGAGACCAATACCAGTGACTAAATGCTTTGTAGGAGGTGTTAGAATGATGCAATAGAAACCTTGGCTACACCTCAGTTTCTATGTTGCCTCCTACTCAACATTTATGCCTTGAAGAGGCTGGTATGTGGTGTCTGACTATAACTAACAGTGCATCTAAGTTTCATATATGTAGCAAATTTATGAAAGAAGCCATCCACACACATCCAATTGTGCAAACTTGAAAGGCGACAATGTTACAGAAAGATGTAAACCTGAAATTTTCTTCATTCATTAAGCAATGCTGTAACTCACATCTGTCCAAATTGGAAGAAATTTTAAAGTTTATTCTGTATAGTTTTGAATGGTAAATTAATTTTGATGTGCGTGGAAGACCCCTTTTCCTTATTAGGCCACATATAGATATATGGGGTTTATTGACATATAGCCATCACTGTCTTTGTTTGTACATAAATTGTGTAATTTTGCCATCAAATTCATTATTGACAAATTATTCAGAGGTGAAGTATCTTCAATTTCTACAATTTGGTGTATAGTGATGATAAGCCATTTTTGTTGCAGATGTAACATATTTGGAAGGGTTTATGTTAAGCATAGTGCCGGAGAGCAGACGACGCTGTAAAACTTTAGATGTGATAACATTAAAAAGGGTATGTATAGCAAAACAGTATCATAGCAGTATATTGTGTGTAGTATAAATAATATTATTATATGTATAATAATTTTGGAAATGGTCCAAATTATATAGCGCATTAGAAATTTCAAGATAAAATTAATGGTTTTTAAAGAATTTAAGTTACCTTGGGTAGTGAGCATGCATATGAAATTTACACAACAAATGCATCAACTTATTACCTTTGAGATCACTTCCAGTACTTGTAGAGTTTCCTGCCAAATAAGAAAGAAAATCTGATTAGTTGGACAAGCAAAGTGGCATCACGGGGGGGTAAGTACAATTTGAGGGAAATGGAAACGGGATGGGAACAAAAAGCTGGAATGGACTGACCCATGGAAAATGCCTGATAAAGGTCATTATGCAATATGCGAGTAGCACAATGTGTTTTTGCAGCATTGTTTGGATCCTTTCCTTAAAACATTGAAATACTCTAATAGAGCAGTCAAGAATGTTATGGCAACTATCTTACCAGGGACCCACATTGAAGGCTTGTGAATTGATGGACTAAAACTGTCATAAATTAGGCATATAGACTAGACTAGGCATAGTGGAGAATAGTTGGGTATATTTGGAACATAATTTTAGAGCATTGCTCAAAAAGCATAATAGGAAATTTCAAACGCATAATAGGCTCAGACATGAAAACTATTTCACTTATATCCTAGGTAAAAGCCCAGGTATTTATATCACATCCTATTAGCTATAGTTGGCTTTTCTTTAGAAAATGCAGTAATTGACCACTGGTTTGCAGACATAGTCCATTAGTCCTATGCATGTATGTAAAATTACAAGGTACTGGTATATGCATCAATTTCTGAGGAGGTATTGTGGCAATTGTTAATGTGTATTTTACTGCTGTATGACTGTAGGATCAAACAAAATATATAGTTGGACAAATACTTAATGGATGTGATTATCAAATATCTGTAAGTGAGTATCATGGCATCTACTGTATAGTATATAGCCCCTTGAAAATGAAGGGTGCCCACCATTATATGTGACTGGGCCTGCAAAAATAGAGCATGTAGGCACATGATTTTTGTCTACTTTTTCACATTTCCATCACTCATAACTTTTTATGCCATCATGTTATTACAGTGCAACTTTCAGCTCTTGATAAGCATTTGATTGGCTTTATGATGCAAGTTACAGAATCCAGATATTCTGTTCCAGTACTGACATATGACCTGTAGAGTGACGAGATGTAGTTTGTGCCCACATGCCCTGTTATCGCAGGCCCGGTCACATATGCCAAATGTATAGCACATGCATGCATATATCACAGAAGAATCCGAGAGTGTGTATGCCACAATATTTATACAATATTATGTAGAACAATGATATATAACACAGAACTCTATTGGATGTTCTAAAAAACCACCTATGTAATTCAGCTAATAAATGAATATATTAAGCACTTTATATCCATATTATCTGTGGTGGAGTATTGTGTCTGAAGTTGTTTAATTGTGGCTTGTATATATAGCATTTGGCCTAAAAGCATTCATACTTACTGACTTGCTTTCCTTTGAAATGTAGAAATGTCCATCCTTTACTGTATCTTGAAACAGAATGTAATAACCATAAATGTGGTCAAGTTAAAACATTAGAGCACAACTAATATTTTCACATGTTTTCTGATATTACTTCATGGCATCAACATGATGTAAACAGTGTACATTCTTGGATTCTAAAGACCTCTTTATCACAAAGTTAACAAACTAGATAATAATAATAAATTTAAAATGAAGTACTGTAGGGTTCTAGCAATAAAAAGTAGTAAAACAAGACAATTACATGAATGACGGCTTTAGTGAACAGAGCTATGCAGGAAAATCCCTGCAGGAATTTTCCACTTATAATATCATCATTCATATCTCTTGTTTCACTACGTTTTATTTCTGAAACCTACTTATCATTTTAAAATTATTACACTTAGTACTGCAGTGTTCATACATTCATGTGCCATTTGTATTCAGCTCATCTCCATGCCAAGGTATAGTGATAATAACACCATTGTGGTAACTCAGTCAACAGAGAGGATATGCGCTATACCTGACTATAATGATTCCCTGATCCAGCAATTTAATATCAATGGAACGAGTAACTATACCATTCATGTATTTCTTGAAAGTGATCCAGCAGCACTACAGGCATTACAGTACTTCAGAATTATAATAGATGGCTACAGTACTGAATATAAACTTGCTTATAAGTTTGTAAGTATGATATTATCAGTGCACGTAGGCAGTGAATTTATGCATAACATGTCATGTGGCTGCATATGTATAGATGGCTCTACTGTAACATCATAGTGAATGCCTATAGATACAACATTATTCATGAAGTAGGCTTGTAGTCTTTTTACAAGGAAATAATGGGACACATTTATTGTTATAAATAATTGGATTGTAAGTTGATTTATGCCTATAATGTCTTTTTACACTTAAGGCTGCGTCCATTCATAAAATGAATAACTACAGCCATAGAATGTGATATCATGAAAAACAATTCTACATATATACACTTAAAATTTTGGCATGTCTAAGATCCATTTCTACTTTATGTGTATATAATCATGACATTATATAATCACACTGTGTATGGAGTATGCAGTAGATTCTTTGATATCTCAATAGTGTATTCTACAGAACTCTTTACTGATCACATTTTTGCATACAATACAGCCAAGCTATTTGTTTCCTGCCAAGTCAACTGGTCTTGAGCCTGAATGTTTTAGTGACAAACGAAATGTAAGTGTTTATGAATACCTGTGTCAATGTGTATATAAATTTCTTATCCTTGTTGCTATAGAGACATTACACTTGTTCAGACAATTGTAATTCACTCCAGTATAATGGGACTGACCATGAGAGATGTATAGAGGAATGTGTAAGTGATAATTTTAATATAAAATATCAAAACACTTGGTAGTGTGTCATGTGGCTAAGAAACAGTGGAAATTTTGCATGGAATTTTGTAGTCTATTTCGTTGCATGGAGTATAAACCTCCAATGACCACTATACAAGACCATGCCAAGTTTGTCTTACAATGAAGGTGTACAAGTATAGTGCAACCTGTATTAAAAGACCACTGCAGTAACTTTAGCTGGATATATAGCTCCAATGCAGTCATCCTGGTCATGATTAGACAGGCAGACTTCAAATAAAACCACCATGTATCCAGAAACATTAAATTTTGCATACTCTATAATTATAATTACCATCTTTTCACTTATTCTTATTAGTACTTTACAGTGGCCAGCACTGAAGGTCTGACAGCAACATGTGCTTGAGTCAAATCCACTGCTGTGCACTTACAACATACCTTTTAAATTACATAAGTGTCTGCGTAGTTACAATGGAACACTTTAAAAGGGACACCTTAGGGATGTACATGTATTTAGTTATAATAACAGAATATTGTGTTTGTTAGCCTGTATTGTATGCACATTGAATAAATATTGTGTTGCAGGAAGATGCAAGTGAATACAGCATCACCTTAAACCAGTCCTTTCCAAGTAGTCAAAATTTATCAATGATGGTATGTATTTGTGAATGTACACAATATTAGCTAGATGAAGGGTTTACTATATTAGTATGTATAATAGTCAATTGAGATAGTCTCATGCTATAATGAACAGTGTAATTATGTGAATATGTAATTATGTATATATATACATGTATTTCTGTAGCTTTCATTTCTGTACAAGCCAGAATATAGATCATACAGATGTACATATTTTCAACGAAGGATTAATACTGGAAATGCAGAGTGTGAGTCCACAAACTCTATACATGAAGTGCATGCTACAACTGAGATAAGTATGAGATACATACGTGGGATTCCTAGAATGTAAATCATATTGTCACTCGCATAGTGAATATGAACAGAGCAATGTGTTTGTAAAGCTTTATACAGATGGTCAAACTATGAATGAATTTTTTGATTAGAAAATCACACACATTTGAGTGCAATTTGACTGTTACTTATACAATTCTTCCTTAATTGCATGAAGATGTGTGTGATAGCGCTTTATTATAGCAGGAGCTTATGAGCCGCCTTCAAGCATGAAACTCAGTTCCATCACAATCCAAATTACATCATGTTTTTTGAATAAATTGCTACGAGTGTCGTGCACAATTAGTATACGGGGTCGATTAATGAGATTTTACTTTCCTTATATGGAAACTAATCGCTAATGAATTTGGATTTTGATGGCACCCAGCTGGCTACGTAAGTTTCATGCTTCTTTGCCGCCTTTGGCAGCTCATAAGCTCCTGATTATAGTGTACAGAGCACTTTTTAGCTTCTTGTATGGCTTTACTGGAATTATCCCAAAAGTATGTTTTCCATAGACTTCAGTGTATTTTGACATTACTTTTGATTAGCTGATAATTTTGTGTACTTTGGTGTAGCAATTAGTGATAAAGATTTTGAGAAACGTCTGGAACGACTTTATTAATTGATCCTTGTTGGATAGTGCTGTGACCACTAATAAAGATAACGATATCAGTGACCTGTTAATTATGACATCATTTATGTGCGAGTTGTTTTTGAGTTAAGACAAGTGGTCTTTAGTAAGGTAGGCACTTAGTGGTGATGCTTTCAGGCATTTTAGTAGCACTGTATTGCTTTATCAACGGAGTAAACCTAGTTTTCACATGTGATAGCATTGATAGTGGTGTTTGCTTTAATCTAACTATCAAGTTTTACAGTTTTGATTAACAATATAATTGTAATTGATGTTTTCTTTGTACTATTTTTTCTGGTAACATTCCTTTATGGTCTAGGCTTTGTCTTCCCTGCTTTCTAGATTACATGCACAAATGATGTCGCATGAGAGCAATTATTTATAATGCTACATAATTATATCATGCTTCAGTATGACATGAACTACCAACAAGGACTGTTTAATATGCACACAAAGAAAAAGCTAAAATACATAGGGGCCATAGTTTCGTAGTTACAAATAAACTTAATTGCATACCATGGTTGTTTATATTGAGAATTAACTATTTCCTGCTAACTACATAGTGCTTTGTAGTGCACACCTATCCAGTTCTGTGTGGCTATTACCCTCTATCTTATGATTGCATCATTCTTTCAACACTTAAAATGCTTGACTGGCTACTTCAAATGTTACTGGTTTTTGCACATGAAAGGCTTCCATGTATTCTGATTGGCTACTCAAAACAACAATACTTGTTGTACTCTATTGTCAGCCCATTTGATTGGCCAGCTATGATATCACTTTCATTTGTAGTTAAAGGGGTCTATGATATTGTCACTGTATTACAGTGTGTAATTACTAAAACAAATGATGTAATTTGGAATTTATTGCATTCCTACTATTGGAACTAAGGTATGGCAGATTAAACCATTATTGCGATTACAAATTGAAAGATATTTGTATTTTAGGATTTTGTAGCCAAGTTGTCCATATATATGTACATAAAACACTGTAAAACAGATACACTCAAACTGGTTATGAGATATACATACACCTTACATTATTTTTATGTGTAACATATAATGCTGTTTTTGAAATTTGATCAATATTCATCATCATCTAATGTTCATCATCAATAGTGCTAGATATGTACTTGTAAAAGTAAACTGTACCAAAATTGACTTGTTTGACATATATAGCAGCTTTCAATAGCTATACCCCTGTCATTTTTTGGACAGTTTGATATGACTTCTTATAGGAGCCAAGATTTACTACCACCACCCATTTTTGCCACTCATTTTTGCCACCAATACTAAGTCACAAATGCAGTGCCTACCCACCTTGTGAAGGAGCTGATTGCTCATTCTATATATGTTGTGTGTTTAGCATTAAAACAAAAGTATGGAGTAATAGTTAGAGCTTGGTATGTGGTGGAAGGGTGGTGTGTGTTAGCTAGGAAATTTTATTACTTTGAGTATACAGGAGCTCATAAATGCTGACAAAATTAATGGGTATTGCTGTATACATCACGGTTGAAACCGGGTCGCCATCATAGCAGCAATTGTTAGAAAATAATACCCTTTCAAAGCTCAAACATTGCCAATGTTATACAGAGTAGGTGCAAAGCAAGAGCTATAGACTGTACATGTTGTGAGCAAGATTACATACTGCGTAGCACAAAATTAATATTTTACAAGGTAAAATATTGATGAATTGGATGATCAAGCATTTTTGATAAAATTTTGATGAAATGCTTCGCCCCTGTATTGAAGAATACACTAAAGCTAATAAGTTTGAGGGAAATTGTTGACAAATTGTGATACTCATTGTCAAAAATTTTCCCTGTTGAAATTATAAGTGCTATACGTTACTGATATAGACGTGAAATTTTTAATAAAGTGTGTGGTGTCTTTTTAGAATGTATGTATGCACTATTTTGTTCATGAAACATTCATATATTTCATCATTGTCAGTGATAATGTGTAAAGATAAAGTCTTAAAACCCCAATAGTAATGCATACATTATTGCCAGTGTATATTTACATGTAGGCCGTCCTCCTACTGCTCCTAGAAATTTAAGAGTACAATCAAATAGCACACAAACAGGTATTCTAGTGGTCAACCTGACATGGATTCTCCCAGAGCTTACTTATGGACACATAACTCATTATGTTGTGGAGTTTTATTTTAATGATACAACCACTACATTAGAAAAAACAACAGAGGTACAGTATACTGTGTATTATGTTCTGTTGGTTGCTTAGTAAATCTATAGATTTACTGTCTTGGTCATATACCATGTCCCCAACTGTTGCAATTGATTCTGTGATCCTGATTATTTACAGATATAGCTGGGCAATGGCATTTTTTTAATGGATTCACAAACATGTATATATAATAGGATGGATGACCCGAGTGTAAAATTTGAATGACATTGCATTTAAAATTTCTAACTTTTTAATTGATGTTGACTGAAGTAGGGATTAAATTTACACTAGTATAGTTGTAGGTGTAGGCGACCTCCCCTTACTTTTTATTTCTGTGATCCCTAATCAAAATTAGTTTTTAATTTTTCATTGTACTTGTTTGTTTACTTTTTGCAGCACAATTATGACTAGTGAACCCACTTATACCGCACTAAAGTAATGACACCAGACATATCGTAAAATTAATTTTGCATCTGATAGAATGTCCCATGCACTGTGCACCCAACTATCAATTACTGAAAATGAAGTGGCCATTACGCTTCATTTTCAGCTATGTTTCACTGCCTGTTATACAGTGTTACAAATGAATAACAGTATGAGAAGTGCCTCTGCAGGCAATCCAGTTACTACAGAGAATATACGGACGATTGCCATTATAGATGTGCACAGGGAATCCAGTATGTGTTACCACAAATTGACACCATGCACTGTCAAAAATGGGATGCAATGGAGAACAAAGGTAAGTCCATGATACATGTATCAGCGTTAGGGATGCGGCAATTATGCCGGCATAATTTCAGGCATAATAGGTATGTGTGGGAATCAGGAATTATGCTAGCATTTTGAGGTGATTATAAAGCTTTAACAGTAGGAAAATCTGCAGATTGCATAGTTCCGTTAAAAAAGATCGAGATACTCTAATAGGGCAGTCAGAAACTCTAATAGAACAGTCACTGAATATAATTTACTCTAATAAAGCAGTCACATTGAAATTAAATACTCTAATACAGCAACCAGCTAAAGAATTCAAGGTTATTAGAAGCTTAAACATCAATGAAAATGGCCTGATACAGCAATAAACTGGCATTATTAGCCAATTAATTATGGTGGCATAATTTTGGGAATAATGGGCAATTCTCAAAAGCATAATAGGTGATTTTTTGAGCACTGCTCAAAAGCATAATGCTCAATTTTTGGAGCATAATAGCCTCATGCCTAATTAGCGTTAAAACCGGGTTGGGTCATCCAGGTCACATTTTTTCCAGGTCATCCAGGTCTGACCCGGATTGGATCATGTGAGAAATGAAATTGTTAGTTTGACGATGTGGAACTTATTAACGCTAGTGGCGCAGCTCTTTCATGTACCATGCCCATTTATCACATTACAGCATACGCTCAGCCATGCCCATTTATTAGTGAGTGCAGTCTGTAGCACAAAAAACTGTGTCTGTTGCTGTTTGCAAGATTACATGAGCCACGCCCACTAATCGATTATTGTACGAGTTGTACATAGTCTAGTCTTGCAGCAGGATAAGTACTTTTGTGAGCCACACCCACTTTAATATATTGAGAAATTGTAATACTAGGTATGCACAAAGCCACACTCAATTGCTGTCTGTAAACTCACAGTAGCTATGTGGAACCAAACCTACTGACTGATTAACTTACCCGCTTAGTAATTACATAGCTACTCGTTTACTTAACATGAATCAACGCTCAAAATGCAGTCTTGAGCCTGAAACATAGCTCTTATCGCACGCCTCGTCTTTAATTAATCCGGGTCAAATCCGGGCCTGGCCTGGATTGCTATGAGGGTCAGTGGGTCATCCCGGTCAGCAGTAGTGACCCGGTTTCAACGCTGATATGTATTGTTCATACAAACGACACCTGTTGGGCTGAAGCAATGTCTAATGGTGAAAAATCAAGCCCATAGTCTTAGGAAGAATTATGATTGTTTATAGGCATTAGTTAATGTGTTAGTCAGTCAGTTGAAAGTTCCACTAAATAATTATTTAAATATTGTGAAGCTGGCTTCTGGTTAATGATTTTTGATTCAAATAATGTATATATTTAGTAGGGATTACATGGTGGTCACTTTAATTTGACAGTTATTTCTCACAGTTATAATACAGTCGGTAAAGGTAAAGGAATTATAGATACATATGCTGAATGAGTAATCAGTACAGTAGTACTGTATATTAAGGATCATGAAGGTTTGTAGTTTCACTGGTGAAATGCTGAACCTCCATGTATACAACAGTTACATTATATGGCAAAGCATAATATTATTGTGTATGTATATACTGTAGTTTGTATTGTTTGATGAGTTATATATTATTGGTTTACAGAATAATGAACCTACCTTAAAGGATGAAGATATTGGTCAATATACCATCATCAGGGTATGTTTCAAGTTAATGCTTGTGTATTTGATGATCCTGTATAAATTTGCAAACCACCTTTATTCTGTTTCCATTGACAAGCATGGCTCTACTTACATGGCACTATTTGGCAGTAACTAAATTGCTTGTAAATGACTTATATTTATAATTTTGGACCAAAAAATTTGACGTAATATTTGTGTTTGTGATTTTTGCTGTTCAAAGCCACGTGTGTTTAACCCTTACCAATGAATTAGTATAAAATACGTTTAATAGGATAGTAATGTTTGGATCTTCTCTCTCACAATCATACTAAGATTGTGCATGAATTTTATAATCAATAAAACACTGCCATAATGGAAATATGGTGAATCAATAATAAATGTCCATAGAATCATTTTCTAAGCATTCTGTAAACAATTTTAGTAACTCCTGTACTGGTCACACCCCTCAAGTGAACAGGAACAGGGATAACTGATCCCTCGCACACTATTGTGGGTAAACTTACATCATTTCACACTTTTTGATGGTCAATGATAAGCGCTGTAAAAGATTCTTCACAGTGATAATGACACTACTAACAAAAGGAAACAGTAAGGAGACAGATAAAAGTATATAGTGTGTTGCTACTTTTGTACACCTCAAATCAGTAGCCTCATGTGTATATATGCACATGTGTACTTGCTCAAATCCCTGGCTTGGAGATAGTCACTTCAACTGTCAACAGGTTGTAAGAATTAAGTCCAAATACTCCCATGAATGTGAGAGGCTTGTTCCACCAACTGTTTAAAGTTACATTCAAAGATAGCGTCACAAAATTTGTTGGAGTACCAGAAAGTGTAGCCCATGCAGTTGATATCAGGTAGATTAAAGTCTCCAATGACAATGACTGGGTCGGGTCCATTTGAAATGGTAGAAATATGTGTGTGACAAGCTTCACAGTACTCATTTGTAACTGAGGATTAAGGTGGTATATAAATTAGGAAGATTTTTACAGGATGCTTAATGTTTAGTCTTACAGTTATATCAGGGGATGGAAGTACTTCAGTATCTAGATCATTTGAAATAGCTAGTAAGACACCTCCTCCCCTTGAACTATGATCTTTTTGATACACTGTATAACCTTGTGGCAGAATTTCATTACACCAGATGATAATGTCTCAGTAACCCCAATTACATTGAAATTGGATGAATAAACAAAGCTTGACAGTTTATTGACTAGGCTTCTGGCATTGAACAAACAGAAAGTGAGGTCATTGACCAGTCATTTAGAGTTTAGCAACGTTTATTTATTATAGCAGTGCTAGACTGTTGAGATATTATGTGTACTTTCACTTGGGCCAACTTTTGTACTTTAAAGTTATGTAATGGCTGTTCTGTAAACAACAACTGGATAATTGAGTTCTTGAGTAGTATTATGGAATGTATTGTATGGTTTATAAGCTATAGTAGTAGAGTGGAGTGTCTACAAATTTGGCGGAGAGAGTACTTAATCAGCTACATGTCTAGCAATTTAATATACTATTATACATGATTACAGGTTAGAGCTGATAATGGTTGCAATAATTACACCTGGAGCAACAACCTGTTAATTGATCCAGTGGACTTCTTTCCACCTAAGCAATCGTCATCTAATGATCCACCATATCACAGTAATGTCAACTAATATATTGTCAAAATCTCTATATGATTCTATCACAGGGTATTACATTGCATCTGGAGCCATAGTTGGCTGTATAGCTTTTGCAGCTGTGGTACTGGCAGTTATAGTAATCTGCTTATGCTATGTACACAAGGAACGTGAAAAGAGCACTATTATAATTGACGTACGTATCAGTGTACTAGAGTATGTGATGTAACTTCCACCGCATACAGTATAATGCTAACTGGCTGGGTGACAATACAGGGGTGAATCCAGGATTTGGCAAAGGGATGCACCAAGGTAGTGGACTGCATTGATCAAGAGTTGTATAGGGATACGTGACAGTCATGAGTATTTCAGCTACTGTAGTTATAGTGATAATTATTATGGACTTAAAGAGTGGCATACACAAGACCATGTGCAATTCATTTACAAAATATTCTTAGCAGGCTAATTGTTCCCATGCATGGGATGGTGCTGTAGATGCTAGTTTTTACATACTCAGCAACTGTGGAGGATTCTCAATAGTGTTATGTGTGGTGACTGTTCTATTAGAGTATATACTCTATTAGAGTATCTCAATCACTTGTTCCCTTTTGGATCTGCCACTGCAATAATATTAATGCTTCCAGATAGGTATTCTATAATAACATTACATACCTCACACCCACTGTTTAGTATATACACATGTGTTTAGTATGAACATGTTATTAAGATTTTAATCTATTGTTTAATGCATCATGCTTCAACTGCAGAAATCCATTGTTGGTCCAGGGACACCCATGAGAAGTGCTAATAACCGTAGATCAGATCTCTTTGAAAACAATCACATTCCCATTCCTGTGGATTTGTGGGAAATCTCTCCTGACAACATTTTATTGGATGATTCAACTTTTCTTGCACGTGGAAACTTTGGTCAAGTTTACAGAGGAGAACTTGCAACTGCAACCAAGTCACCCAATGGGTCATATACTGCAGGAACACATGTTGCTGTGAAAATTCTTCAAGGTAATGAAATGCATGAAAATACATACATGCAGCACAGAGAAATTATTATGGGGTGTGTTTCTGTATGACTCATCTTGAAGCGTAAATATGATGCATATTTTTTTAAGAAGTTATCCTTTACATGTAAATTCAAATCTCTAAGTGTATGTAAACCTGTATAATTATTAAGTACATTACCCATGCAGAGGATGCTGGAGGTGATCTAAAATATGACTTTCTGCAAGAGATCAGTGTAATGAAGAAAGTAGCTGAAGGAAGTAATCCTTTTGTGGTTAACATGGTTGGGTGTAGTACCACAAACGAGCCATTGGCCTTAGTAATGGAATTTGTGCCATGTGGAAATTTGCTTGAGTTTTTGAAAAGATATAGAAGGAAAGTAAGTACATTTTCAAGCACAGATATTACCTGTTAGATGTTATTGGAATGTTTTTACATGTAGCCTTCTCAAGAAATGAATAAGGATGCAGCACCATATTTGGTAAACAGTGATGTATTATGTGTCATGCTATAGATGTTAAATCATTACAGGAACCCAGCAATGAGTATTCACACTTGAAGCCTCAACAAATCATAAATGAAGAAAAGAAGTCACTGAATGTTGCAGAATTAATTACTTTTGCATACCAAATTGCTTGTGGAATGGTGTGTTAGCTCATTATTACAAACTTGTTGTTGAATGCATATTGCAAAATTGTCATTGTATAATATGATGGAGCAATTAAATTGTAATAACATGTTTTTTGGAGTGCTATGGTTTTTTTCTGTACTTTTCTAGGAATACTTGGGTGGAAAAGGCATTATACATCGTGATTTGGCTTGCAGGAATATCCTGGTTGGTGACAATAATACAATGAAGATTACTGATTTTGGTCTGTCTAAACATCTCTACGATGACCCAGTTTATGTGCAAAATCAAGATGGGAAACTTCCCATAAGATGGATGGCAATTGAGGCTATTTTAGAGCAGAAATTCAGTGTTCAATCAGATGTGTATGTTTTGTGTCATTTGCAGTTACTGTAACACTGAGTTGTCAATATTTGTGTGTACCCGTATAGAAGCCTGGTTTTTTGTTTCTTACAGTTCACTTGTGACCCAGTTGAATACTTTATCACTCATTATAGCTGCTATTGCTGACACTATTTAATGAGCTACAAATGTTATATACTTGTTACAGTTTATACAAGATCTTATATTGGACTGTACCTATAGTGACCTATACTTTTGATTAATATATTATTTTATACTAACTGTAATACAGATAATTAGCTATAGTATAATATTACCAAGAGATTTTGGTTAAAATGTCTAAATGCTTGTTTGACTTATAAATAACTACATTTTAGATGCAGGCAATGCCAGAGAGTTACTCATAAATTTTCATGCTAGCCTCTTTGGTATATACTTCATTTTCTCTAAACGTAATGTTTCATATGAATTTACTTGCTATAAATATACTATACTGATTTTGTCCTATTTAGTGTCAAGTATTCTGAAATACATGCAGTCATAAAATGCTAATTCATGTTTCTCTATGGAATGTACAGAGATTATGTACTATCGTAGTTTATTCTTAAGTACGTAATACATATAGTAGTGTCTTTCACAATGGTATTTTCATATTCTCACACTACTCTCAAATCTGTATGTCCTGCGTGGTAATCTAGTGGACTACATGTTGAAAATAAGAGCAAAATCCTGTACTCTCTGATATAACTATATACTCCAATGCCATTGAATTACAGAACTTTGTTGAATTGTTGTACGCTGTAATAATTGTTGTTGTTTGCAGATGGTCATTTGGCATCGTAATTTGGGAGCTATTTACTTTTGGTAAGTTACTATACTCTCACTTAATACTGTCAAAGAAGTTCTATGTCACAGAGAATAGTTTTCAATACGCACAATTATTTTGTGCAAAAAATACAAAAAAAAATTGTGTGGAAGAATATTTTGTGTAATATATGTGAAAGTTTTTGATAATGCTGACAGGTTTTATGTCAATTTTTTTATGACATATTTAGATGATAAAGATAATTACTTAATGCGTGATGCATGCATCTTGCTTCAAAGTAATGTTAAGTCACATGGTTGATAAAGAAAACTTAAACCTGAAATTGATGGCTATCACTATCATACAGTACGATAATACTGTATAGTAGGGACCACAAAGGAGTAGGCATGGCCCACGAATATAACATCACACAAAAACCAGCCTCAGTTTTCCCTGACGACAATGAGGCAGTATTGGTTAGGCAAACCTAAGCCCAAACAAGCCTTCAGATTGACTTGAAATGCTTTCAACAAGTTGCTACGGAATTAAAGAAAAAAATGTTTTACGGAATTTTCTACTGACTGACTAACTGATTGACTGACTGACTGATGCTTTCAGACAAGCATAACTCGATAACGGCTAAGGCTACAGGCTTGATTTTTTCACTGTTCAACATTGCTTTGACCCGAGAGGTGCCTTTTGGCATACCGCAGTATGTACAATGCATTCATCATGGACTTACCAGTGTCCTTTTTTGTGTCGCATTCGTCTTTACTGACAGCAGAAAGTGCCTATTTGGCAGTAGCACATGATGGCTTCCCTTCATAATGGAAATCGTCTGTATTTTTCATAGTGGCTACTTTGATTGCAGGGGTGCTTTTCAAACAGTTCTTGATTTGTACTGCTGACAATGAATACTTCACTTTTCAGACGATAATTGATATAGCTGGGGCGCGCGGTGCCATTTCAGATGTGGTATGCGTGGGTTCACCAGTCATAATAATTATTTACAAAAAAGTTAATAAACAAGTACACAAAAAATTTGGAATTTTCAACTAGAGTAGGGACCATAGCACATCGAAAAAGTATTGAAACAAGCTGGAGTAGTGCACGATATTAAATCACAGTAAAACAATAAGAAGTGTTATATCCCTACTATGCATTTCCGTTATGGTATCTTGGAGCACAGTAGGGATATAACATTTCTTATTGTTTTACTGTGATTAAATATTGTGCACTACTCCAGCTTGTTTCAGTACCTTTTATCGATGTGCTATGGTCCCTACTCTAGATGAAAATTCCAATTTTTTGTGTACATTATACTGCATGAAAACACT
Organism: Dysidea avara; assembly: GCF_963678975.1. Lineage (NCBI taxonomy): Eukaryota > Metazoa > Porifera > Demospongiae > Dictyoceratida > Dysideidae > Dysidea > Dysidea avara. The sequence goes on along the minus strand of NC_089274.1, from coordinate 5,591,085 downwards.
ATGAAAAATCTTAGAGTAAACAGCTTCATCTAATTTTGTATACATAATTTACAAAAAAAAAAAATTGTTATCTAGGTGATTATCCCTATCCTTCATTGACAAATTATGAAGTTGTTGATGCTCTACTGAAGGGGTACAGAATGGAATGTCCTAGTAATTATCTGTGTCCTCCTAAATTGTAAGTGATATATAGTTACAATTAAATGTGCATCAGTAATCACAAGAATTGTTAACTAATGCACTTTGTTTATGTAATTGTGTTATATTGCTCTTTCAAGTCCTTTGTGTGTGCTTCATCATAAATTGCTAGTTTCCTTATAACTTAAAATTACACTATTGTAGTGTAAACCCAGAGGTTAGTTATACCATGGCTGCAAGGGATTTCACTGATATAATACACCTAGGGCCACAGGTCCAAGGGCTAAGGGTGTATATATATATGTATATATGACTAACGATAATTCACCCTATTTATTTTATACATCAATGTCTGATGATCAATAGTGGTTTCAATAATGTGGGATAATAGCCCTCAGAATGTTATTCACATGTCACTATGCTTGCACACACAGCACCAGATGTGCATGGGATCTAGTTTTTAGTTTTATCATTAAGCCTACTAATTGTTTTTGCTATTGAGAGAATAAGTTAATATATTACAGCTGTACCTTACTCACCTATTTAAATCTAGTTTTCATCTTTGTGTTGTATTTAATGGCTGACAAGTGGTGCAATACGCATTCATGCATTGATTATTTTTACTGATAAGAATTAGTTTAGTAACTATTAACTAGTTGAAACTTAGCAACTATGCTAAACTTTTCCCTAACCTGTAAACCCAAACCCACAATTTAATTTAATTAACACTCCACTTGCTCAATATCACGAGTCAAAGCGTATCATATCTTTGAACTGGTTGGGCATCAAAACCTTGAACAAACTGCATTCCCATGATATTACGTGGGCAATATCAAGACATTGCCCTGGGAAATATTCGTGAGTGGCACCTTTGAATTCCCACGCTATAGTGGTATATATAGCTATAATCTTGTTGCACCCATTTTAAACATTACCTCACAGTGATGCATGCCTGTCCATAGTTCTAATATGGTATTTACCACAACCAGTGGTGGATCCAGAGGAGGTTTCAGGTTCGGAAAGTTTTCAGAAGTGTACATGTATATATAGTCCAGGTAGGGTGAATGTTAACTCAGCCTTGATCAAGGTCTTGATAGCTCAGTGGCCTATATGTACAAAGATCTACAGCTTAAACTAGCTAGCAATGAATCGGTAAAAACCACTCCACAACATTGTTCATAGTTGAATCTTACTGATCCAGGCCTTTGCAGAACATTTTGAAACAAAACGGCACTTGTACTCATTAAAATGATAATTATTTGTAGAGTCACTTAATGCTTGTAGTGGCATTTTTGATTTCAAAGGCAAAAGTATGGAGTTTGGCCAATAGAAAAAGTCCCATTGTAATACACTATGTATAACTGTTGGTGATTTTATCACCCACACAAATTGTAAATAAATTTGGGCGCATGATGCACTGTTTTCAGAGGGGGTTTCAGTTGAAACCATTGCAACCCCCCTGTATCTACCACTGACAACATAATTTTGTCATGTAGTACATAACATTGCCCACACTGGTACGACAGAGGTAACAAAACACATGTTAAAATTATGCAAGTGTGTATTTCTGGGCTAAAGTACATAATCACCTTGTAGCTTTGTGCATAATAATATTATCGTCACTTAGAATGCAAGGACTGATGTGCTGAAATAGCAATGTGTTGGTTATTAACTTCAGTTATTGTTGCAGTCGAAAAGCACTTGTGTGGCCTTTCACAACATTTACATACTCATATCATGCAATTCTTGGTTTTAGCAAGAAGTAGTTTCACAGGCAAAACACCTTTAGTAATGATGACTAAAAGTATTGAATTATAACCATCTGCTGCATCAAAGTTTTGGGGTATCTATTCAGTTATAAATGCTGCCATTAAAATGACAGCCATTGCAGCTATAATGTATTTCTATTTACTTAGTTATGTCCTTCCCTTTATAACTTGTATGTGCTACTTGAATTTGTGACCGTCTCAGCAAAATCCTTCATAGTTTGCAACTAGAATAGTTTGTAGAAATCATGGTTTGAAACATTTGATCTATATCAAGGCACATGGTAGTGTGTCGTGTGGCCAAGAAAGCCAGAGCGCCACACCATGAGTATATTTATAGGAAGAAACAAAACTTGGTTTTCACGCATACGTAGCTTCGTGTTCCCTTCTCAAATTGGAATAATGTTTATACTGCAAATGCCCTCCACCTTCAGGACCCCACATACCAAATTTGAGCAAGATTGCATAATGCAATTGTGAAATATAAGCCTTCAAAATTTGGCTTAATTTCTTCGTTTTTTCTTCTTCATTTAGGGAGCTCGGGGGGCTTAGATTCTTCTTTTCACACACTTTACAAAACTATTATAAAATGCAAACGTGCAGCTAAAGTGTCTCGAGCTTTGATACACTTTAAGAACTTATTGTGGCACAATCACATACCAAATTTGGTGCAAATCTGATTAATATTCATAGAGCTATGGACAATTATTTGTGATAAAAGATGCCGACTTGTTGTCATGCCTACAGGGTAAACCACTTATGGGAATAGCATACAAATCAGTATACGCATAGGTTAACCATCATAGTTCAAACCTTTTGTGGTTTTAAAGAAATTGCATTGACAACTACAGAGTTACAAGGCAAAAACCAAACAACTGTAAATCGCAGGGTTGAAATACTCTAATAGAACAGCCACTGAAGGATAAAAGGTTGCATAAAAATGTCAAAAAAAGTTACTGAGCATGTTCAAACCAGGGACCTCCATACTGAACACCCAAATCCTTAACCACTGAGCCACTGCTATCACGGCTGATCATCTCACTTTAATTCTACTTTATAAACGAAAATTCTAGCTAAAATCCTCTCAGTAGTCAAGTTCATAATTTCATAGATCTACCAATGGAAAATCTAGATTGCTCTACAAACAAAAATTATGAAAGTAGCTGTGTTGTGTGGCCAAGTACACTGAGTGCTGTATTTTACAGAAGACTTGTTCTCCTTGTCTCTATTCAGAAGGAGTAGTGTCATATAGTTCTGTGATATCAGGGTGGTGGCAAGGGGTGCTGGTAACCCTGGGAATAATAATAAACATCTGAATAAAAAAGTTTTTGATGTATCCGTAGCTCCATAGTGCTTAAATGGTATAATTAACCATTTCTGCAGTGGAAGCTTCCTCAGGGTAGGGCATCTCCCATTTCTAGTTTGAGTCGAATCTGTCCAGCTATCATTGGGGTATACACACCTTCAAAATTCATCTTATTTCAGTTCTTCATATAGCCATGCAGTCTTCGATGATTCTTGTAGTAAAGGGAAAAAAGTTATCAAGGTCATCTATAGGTTGGCTTTGGAACTTGCAATTACAAAAAGAAGTGATATCTGCACAAAACAGCCAAGCTGTGAAAAAGGTGTGGCCTTAAAAAGCCTGGGTGAAAACAGTTGTGAAATCAAAGGTGGCAGCCAACAAATGGCTGCAATGATACTAATGCTAATCAAATTCAATAATGGCTGTGCATTGTTAAAATTTATTAGTATTAACATCATTGCAGCCATTTGTTGGCTGCCACCTTTGATTTCACAACTCTTTTCACCCAGGCTTTTTAAGGCCGCACCATTTTTCACAGCTTGGCTCTTTTGTGTGGATATATATATATATTTTGTAGCTATAACACAATTACAAGGAATATGACAAAAATATATGCACGAGCACCCGCAGGGCACAAGTACATATATTTTTGTCATATCTTGAGTAATTGTGTTATAACTGTTATATTCTACACCCCAGTAGATGAAATGATTATAGATAGCAATTTATAGTGAAACAGTACCTGTTGAAGATTGAAATCAGTAGAAATCCTAGATGTTTTTGACTCCTTAGCAGTGCCACGCCCATCTACTTGCAACTCAGTGAAGGAGACAAGAGTTCATCTAAAATCCTTCTCATTGCTCACAGTGCTCAGGTGAATAATTCTTGGGAGCTTGTTATTAGAGACTTGTTTACTGTTTAGATAAGGATTTCGCGGAATGAACCATGGTAAGCATAGCCACAAAGCATGGTATATCAGTTATATACCACAGTTTGCCATGGTATATCAGTTATATACCACAGTGCGGTGCTTTTGATCTCAATCACAGGTGTTGAATATATAACCACCAAATTTTCATGCGTAACAATATAATGCAAGAAAAATGGAGGAAAAGGACCAAAAAACAACCTTACAAATGCCACACAAACCGGTTAAAGAGTTGCAAATTAAGTTATTGGTAAATTTAGTCAATCCAGGATGATTAAAACCATAGACTCTTCCACAAATCTACACAACCTCATAAAAATCAAGCCAAGAAATGCCGACCAAGCTATATTGAAACAACTTACAGCTGTGAGAATGGTTGGTGCATGAGTGTGTATGTAGTTACAGTAATTGCTTGTTTGCTCGTCAAATTCAATGCTGATGAGGGTTTTTTTTCTGAGATAGCACTTCGTAAGACCTTTAAATACCAGAACTTTTCATCAGCGGTGGAGGAAGTAGTTGATATGAGGGGGGACTGGGCTGACCCAGACTTATTTCTATAGTTTGGTAAGGTGAGACCAAAAAAAAAAAAAAAAAAAAAGAAGGTCACTACCAATTGACAAGAGCTTTCCACCTCACCAGCTACCATTTCTAGCTGATAAACTACATAAAAATCCTTACATAGCACGCTACACACTGACTACTTTATTAGAGTGACTGCTCTATTAGAGTATCTCGATCTTTATCACGGTTTTCAGCCCCACTCCAAGAAAGGTAATTTCGGTGTGGTATCATTCTGAGGGGGGGGTTTAGCCCCCTAGCCCCCCCCCCTTTCCACCGCCTATGCTTTTCATTACAAGTGTTATAGACACTTTCATATTTCTCAGATACTTTCTCATGTGTCAGTTTAGTTGTGGGGAAATATTTGGTTGGAGCATGTCTTTGATGAAACATATTTGTTCTATTGGAATAGGTGTATGCTCAAGTAATATAAATGAACAAATAAATAAGTTTTTAATGCTTCCATGCAGCTGGGAACTGTTGTTATTGTTTTATAATTGAACTAGCTTGTACAAAAGCAGTTCAATTATATGGTGGACAGCCCTCCCCCAAATTATTTTGATTTCCACTGTATTTTATTTATGGTGTTGCTTAACCTTTGATACAGGTATGCACTGGTAGAGAGATGTTGGTATGCAGATCCTGAACAAAGACCATCATTTAACACACTATCTTCAGAAATTAGCAATATGATACCTGACTATGATCCAAATCGATACGTTGAAGTAGCAGGTTGTCCTCCTTACTGTGAAACGCATCCATCCAATAGCCAAACAGTTGAGAAAGGAGGTTCTAGTTTTGAAAATGTGAACAGCGTAAAAGAAGACACTGTATAGATCAGATGGAATAGTTATAATCATCATGTAACTACAGTACATAATAATGTGTACATAAACATGTACCTTTGCATATAGAGAGTTTAACAAATATAGCACATACTAACACCTTAACCCTAGAAATGCATGAAAGCATTAATTAGACTACATGCATACTTTTAGAATCATCTTTCACATTGTCCTCAAAGTATCAAGTTTCACCCTATAACCACATTTCTTTAGGACTGAATGCTTAACTCTAGGCCTGCGTCAAATATGCCAGCATAATAAAATGCATAATAGCTAAAGTGCTATGCCAGTATAATGTTAGCATATTAGGTGGATATTTCAAACTATGGAGCTTAATTCCTTGAAAATAGATTGATATTCCCTAATAGAGCAGTCAGTGAGAAATGCAAACCACAATAGAGCACTCAAATGCATTGTGTGTAGGTCCTTAGATCGATACTCTTTAATAGAACAGTCACTTTGTAGTGAAATATTCTAATAGAGCATTCACTGATTAAAATGTTCCAAGATTATGGTAAGAAATGTTGCAAACCTTGGAGCATAATGCAATTGTATTGGGGGACACTGAAGAGCACAATAGGTAATAATTTAGGGAAATTCCTGAAAGCATTGTGGGAGTATATTTGACTCTGGTCTACTTAATTCAGATTACAATTTGGGACACCACTCACCATCAACTAACAACTAACCGACACTCTCTTGACACTCCTCTTACACAATGATAGCTGTGAAGATGACAATGTGTTGTGTTGGGGCGAAGATTATAAAGCAAAGAATCCATTAACCTGTCCATTTCTTCCCTTGCATTTGAAATAGAGTGTAGCAACAGAGCTGCTAAGGCATCGCAGATTATTCACACCGACTACCCTGAGGCTTCGCATGATGCACTGACAAGGTTTAGGTCTAAGGACAAGTACTTGTAAAGCATCCATTACATGGTCAGTACAAACCTAGGATTACTGAATATGAAATACTTGACAAAGGCTTTCTTATTGGCTTTTAGACCTGTTTGCTAGCTTGAAACTTCCCCAGTTTGATGGTATGGCTGAGGCACTAAGGAAAGCAAATGAAGTTTGTTATAGGAATCTTGAGAAGAAACAGACTGATCAGGCTAAGAAAAAAAGAACAAAATGGAAACAGGCTAGAGTCCAAGAACAAGAAGAGTGAAAACTTTGGAGTCGGAACCAAGTTATCCAGCACACTTATGGATGATCTTCTGATGATAATGATTCTACTGAAGATGACGACGATGAAAACTCAGCATCACATAGTAGGGGAAAGACTAGTATCAGCAAGCTTAGTGAGTGTAAGTGTGGATCTACACAACACAAATACATCAGTCACCGCAAGTATCCTCTGAATAAGAAAACTAAAGTGCTTGTCTGTGAAACTAGTACTACAGATACAGAGTGTGATGAACATGAAGTTGGTTTGTGTACATGCCAGTCATTGAGAGGAGGTACACATCAGTGAAGTTGCCCACTCAACCCCAGAAACATTTCAACCCGTTGGCTACTGCTCAACAATTACACTGTTTCTTGTAATGTTTCTTACAAAATTTCTTGGCATATGTATGTGATTCTGATCTTACATATCACTTGGTTTGTGTTTTATTTTCAAGCTCTCTATAGTTAACCAGGTTTTTTGTGTCTGTGTACGTACATGGTAAAGTTTTTATTTCTCTTGTAATGTTGTAACAATGTCTAGTTACGTACACTTACTCATACTCTTGTATACCCCTTTTGACATCTCTTACTACTTGTACTTTGAGGTGCACATAATTGGATTTGTTGCAAAAAATAATTCAACACTGCACACTCTAATTATAGCAATGGACATGTCATACTAAATGTAGCTATATAATAAATCGTATGATTAAGTATGGCACAAGAGCAATTTAATGGGTAGTCATTGGGTATTAAGGTGCCTATTTGAGAAAATGCTTAATTACAAAACCATTCACCCTAATAAAACAATTAACTAGGTATAAGAATGACACGAAGACTGAGAACTTGTTAACTACTCACAGCACCATGTAAGAATGACATGATGCATGTTAATAATTAGTCACATTAAACATGCATACACACCAGAATAAATGTTTGTGAATGTGTGAATTGTCATTGCTAATGTTCTAGTTCCAGAGTTCCTAGCTTATTATCACAAGACTGGAGTGTGTAACTAGCTAACTATCGTATATAATTATTTAGCTACTAACTTGCTGATGATTCAAGTGTACAGTCATCAGTGGCCACATGTATTATATACTCAACCACATTAGATTAATCTATACAGCTCTCACCAGGCTCAAGACTCAATCAAGCATATGATGGTACTAATACCTATATATAGCTACATAACTTTACATTACAGGAGTCCAGTAGGTACCACAAATACATGTGTTGTTCAGAAGCACAAACCTACCATATATGTATATACATATATATAGCTACTGCAATCAGAGCATGAAAGTTGCACTGACATGTGTGAACATCACATGCATGGTATTTGCCTAGTAACAGCAAACGGAAAGCAAAGGCACTGGGGTCTGTCCCAGCTTGTATAAGACAGTAGAAAAAGTTGGTATGGGCTCCACACAAGAAACTCTTAGTTAAACAGTCACACTGTTTAAAATGCCAGTTAGGACAATGACACTTCACTGTAACCACATCAGGAAACTTTTCTTTGTACATACCTTGCAAAGCAGAAGAAAAGCTCTTTTGCTTAGCTAGCTCACCCAAACATTTGTATGAGCTCTGGCCACATGCCCTCCACAGAGCATTACTTGGGAGTCAGGATAATGCTGCATAAAAGATTTGGCAGCTGAGGAGTCTGCATCTTGCCATTGCACTTTGATGTGTGTCAAATGCTATCTGAATATATAAGTCCTATTCTTGACTATGCGGCAGTGATTTGTTCCTCTCACATAAAAGTTAGCACACAGCAAGTAGAGATGTTACAAAGGACTCGAATGCCGCTAGATGTGTATTTGGAGATTATTCGAGACATTCAAGCATTACAACCATGCTACACAAACTTTACTGGAAAACAATGGGAAAAAGAAGAGATGAGCTAACTCTAGTAATGTTTTACAAAATTATCAATCATCAAGTAGACATCCCTTACAATCACATCCTTCAAATCACTCCTAATTCCACCAGTGTTGGGTGTAATGCGTTACTTATGTAACACATTACATAATAATTATTACTTTTGTGGTAAAAAAGTAACATAACGATATACACTATGAAAACAGGTAATATAACTCAAGTCACTATACTTACAAATGTAATGCATTACCTAAGTATGAACAAGTCTACTATTATGTAATATCATTACTACAAGTAGCGAAGTTACTAATCTCATTAGTAACCCACTGAGTAACACCTAGTCACAATGAAGTGATGAAGCCTACTGAATGAAACTTATTGAGTCTTATTCACCAGCTTCTTTCTTATAATTAAGATTTGCGCGTTGTCCAACAACGCAGTCATGTCGCGTGATAAGGTGATAGTTTCACACATAACAGCTTAAGGCTGTGGACACAACATAATATAGTATCTAATATATATTTATTTTTATAGTTACTTTATTATATGGGTAATATGTAACTGTAACTAAATAGTTCAGTTGCAAGTAATATGTAATAATTATGTAACGAGTTACTTTTAAAAGTAATTGCCCCAGCACTGAACTCCACTCATAGTAATAGTAAGAAATATTTACACTTAGGACACTCCAAGAAATTGCTTGTTTCCCATTTCATTGACCTCAAAAATACACGTGGGTGGGCGGTTCATTATCCATTATTCATTACAGATATTTCCCTCTTCAAAATTCATAACTAACTTACTGGTAAGAATACAGTAGAAATATTTAAACTAAGAACCTGAACAGTGAAAAGCTAGCTAAATGGGCTTTCTGAATGCAAAACTAGTTATAGACTTGAGCCAATTATGCTTTGAAAATTGCCTATTATGCTATTGAGCAGTGCTCAAAAATCCAGCTTATTATACTCAAAATTATGTTCTAAAAATCAAGATTATGCTTGAGAGCTGACTGTTTTATTAGAGTATATCTGCATTTCCTGACTGCTGTATTGGAGTAAGTCAATGGAGGATCCAGGATGGGGCATTTGAGGCAAATGCCCCCCCCCCCCCCCCTTCCCTTCTGGAGGCCATGCAGCCATACTTCTGATTAAAATACTAAACTTTATGTCAGGCTAAGATCAATTTATAAAACTCATGAAAATATACATATTTTACTTGCATTTATTACAGATTCATGTTAACTAGCAGTGAAATTGTCACGCAACACCTTCGTGCGTACTAAGCGCCTCTAAAAATAATTATCGTGCTGATGTTGTTTACGACATTCTGAGCCTTTTAAATACTTCACAACCATCTGCAAAGGCCACAACAGCGAGACACTACTAAGAAATGATTATTTGCTGCTTCAAAAATGCAGCAACTGTTTTAAAAACAAGATTATCTAGCTCCCCCAACTACTATCTTGTTGATTTTGATTAGATTTTTATTAATTTGTGAAATTCACAGGGGAGAGTAAAAGGCTAAAGAACCTATAAGAACACCCCCAAACAAACAATAACATCACAACACAAACTACAAAAATATTTACATAACGCAAAAAACAAAAAACAAACAAGAAGTTAGGCCAATGAAATTTGATTAGCAGTTTCGCGTCATCGCCCGCATGCTTTTGATACACCCGCATGGAATTTCATTATTGGTATTCCAGATTGAAATACTCTAATAGAGCAGTCACTTTTACTCTAATGGAGCAATGAGCTATACTCTAATGGAAAAATCACTTGTTATACGGATTAGTAACGTATTTTAGCTATTTAATGCAGGAGTAATCAATGTAGACTCACTTTTTTGGGCAGAAATCTTCATGTTTGGGATGTGTGTTGTGCTTTCTGGAAAATAATGAATAATAATCGCCGCCCACATCAAATTTTCAAAAATCTGAGCAAGAAACTGGTAATCAAGTTTCATTGGCCTTATATACATGCAAATGATTAAGTACAGCAGAACGAAAAACCTTACGTGAATTTACAACACATACAGAAGCTGGTAATTTATTCCGCAAGAAAATTATATGTACAAAAAAAGAGTAACGATATGCATTAAGGCCACTCCAAATAAATTCTCTGTTTCCCGTCCACCGCCCGCATCTGGTTAGACTCTACTGCCAGCTCTAAATATTCCATTATTCCGTATTCTTTCATTATTTTCCGGTTATTCTTGCATACTGATAGGCTCAGTAAAAGCTATCTTGAAACAGTGTCAGCTCACGTGTTAGCAGTGCTATTAAGTCAGCACAAACTTCAGGTTTGTGTTATTTTTGCAACTTACAAAGGAAGGAACAAGCTTAAGCATGCTTTTATGCAGCCTTTTTGGCAGTGCCAGGCAAATAATGGCTTGAAAAGCTAGCCAATCTTATAATGAAATAATGGAAATGGACCGCCCGCCCGCATGCAAATATGCCTGAGTCCAGGACGGGAAACAGAGAATTTATTTGGAGTGGCCTAATCACCGATGATTTAGTCATAAGTGTCCTAGAATGAGATCTTGTGTTGTTACAATTAAATTTAAAGTGATCATCAAAAGTAATCGAAGTTCGGTGATGCATTAAGTCATAGCTTGTGCCTCTCCCCTTGCCAGCTCGCTCCTGGATCTGCCCCTGTAAGTGATTGCTCTATTAGAGTATCTCGATCAAGACACACGGTAGTGTGTCGTGCGGCCCAAGAAGCCGGCGCGTAACACCCGTGAGTATATTGACAGGAAGAAAGAAAACGCAATTTTCGCACCTCCGTAGCTCTGTGCTTCCTTGATGAAACAAGACGATTTTTGCTGTGGACATTCCCTCCAACTGCAGCACTCCACATTCCAAATTTGAGCGAAATCGCTTCGCGCGTTCCCGAGATATGCGACTTCAAAAAGTGGCTCAGTTTCTTGGTTTTTTTTTTTCTTCTTTTTCTTGTCGCACACTTACAAAAACTGCTATAAAACGCGAACGCGTTATCCGATTGCCTTGAAATTTGGCACACAGAAGGGGGATATAAAGGCGCATCTCGGTACCAACTTTGGCTGGAATACGATAAACAGGCAAAGAGTTATGAGCGATTATTAACGAAAAATAACACCAATATGTTGTCACGCCTACAGGGTAAACCGCGTATGGGAAGAAGCTGAAAATCGGTGAGTGAATAGGCTAACTATTGAACCTCAAACCTTTTGTGGTTTGAAAGAAATCGAGCTAAAAACCAGGAAGATACAACGAAAAAACCAACAGTGTGTAACAATTACGCAATCGAGATTAGCTAATAAAAAAACGACTGCTTGCCACGCCTACCAGATAAACCGCTTAGGGTAATGCTTTGAAAATCGTTGTACAGATGGAGTAATCATCTTAGAAAGGCTCATCAATGGTGTAGAAGAATCAGACTTAAAGCCACGGAGTTATAACACGAAATCCAACTTGGTGCAGCAAGTGCGAGATCGAGATACTCTAATAGAGCAGTCATCCTAATAGAGCAGTCACCCTGAAGAGAATTCAAGAGATCAGCTAGAAATAAGAAATCTGTATAGAGATCAGCTACACACAAGTCACCCTGTAGAGAGATCAGCTAGAAGAAGTTACCTTGTAGGGAGTTCATGCAACTATGGAAAGAGATAGTTCAGCTAGAAAAAATCACCTTGTAGAGTTCAGCTACAAAGAAACCACCATGTAGAGAGTTCAGCTACAAACAAATCGCCCTGTGGAGAGATCAATAGAAGAAGTTACCTTGCAAAGAGTTCAGCTACAAAGAAACCATCATGTAGAGAGTTCAGCTACAAACAAATCTCCCTGTAGAGAGATTAGCTAGAAGAAGTTATCTTGTAGAGAGTTCAGCTACAAAGAAACCATCATGTAGAGAGTTCAGCTACAAACAAATCTCCCTGTAGAGAGATCAGCTAGAAGAAGTTACCTTGTAGAGAGTTCGGTTTCAAACAAATCACACTGTAGAAAGATCAGCTAGAAGAGGTCACCTTGTAGAGAGTTCAGTTACAAAAAACCACCATGTAGAGAGCTCAGCTACAAACTAGTGACCTTGTAGAGACATCAGCTAGAAGAAGGTACCTTGTAGAGAGTTCAGCTACAAAGAAACCATTCTTTAAAACCTTGTAGAGAGTTCAGTTACAAAGAAACCACCATGTAGAGAATTCAGCTACAAACTAGTGACCCTGTAAAGACATCAGCTAGAAGAAGTTACCTTGAGAGAGTTCAGCTACAAAGAAACCATTATTTAAAGAGCTCAGCTGCAAACAAATCACCTATACAGAATTCAGCTACAAACAAATCACCATGTAGAGAGATCAGCTACTGTAGAAGAAGTTAACTTGTAGAGAGTTCAGCTACAAAGAAACCATCATTTAGAGAGTTCAGCTTTAAACAAATCACCTGTAGAGAGTTCAGCTACAAACAAATCTCCCTGTAGAGAGATCAGCTAGAAGAAGTTACCTTGTAGATCGTTCAGCTACAAACAAATCACCCTGTAGAGAGATCAGCTAGAAGAAGTTACCTTGTAGAGAGTTCAGCTACAAAGAAACCACCATGTAGAGAGTTCAGCTGCAAAGAAATCACCCTGTAGAAAATTCTGCCAAAAACAAATTGCCCTATAGAAAGATCAGTTAGAAGAAGTTACCTTTCAGAGAGTTCAGCTACAAAGAAACCATTCTGTAAAGAGCTCAGCTGCAAACAAATCACCTGTACAGATTTCATCTACAAACAAATCACCCTGTAGAGAGATCAGCTACTGTAGAAGAAGTTAACTTGTAGAGAGTTCAGCTACAAAGAAACCATCATTTAGAAAGTTCAGCTTCAAACAAATCACCTGTAGAGAGTTCAGTTACAAACAAATCTCCCTGTAGAGAGATCAGCTAGAAGAAGTTACCTTGTAGAGACTGAAGCTACAAACAAATCACCTTATAGAAAGATCAGCTAGAAGAAGTCAACTTGTAGAAAGTTCAGTTACAAAGAAACCACCATGTAGAGAGTTCAGCTACAAACTAGCCACCTTGTAGAGACATCAGCTAGAAAAGTTACCTTGTAGAAAGTTCAGCTACAAAGAAACCATTCTGTAAAGAGCTCAGCTGCAAACAAATCACCTGTACAGAATTCAGCTACAAACAAATCACCCTGTAGAGAGATCAGCTAGAAGAAATTACCTTGTAGATAGTTCAGCTACAAACAAATCTCCCTGTAGAGAGATCAGCTAGAAGAAATTACCTTGTAGAGAGTTCAGCTACAAAGAAACCATTCTGTAAAGAGCTCAGCTGCAAACAAATCACCTGTACGGAATTCAGCTACAAACAAATCACCCTGTAGAGAGATCAGCTAGAAGATATTACCTTGTAGATAGTTCAGCTACAAACAAATCACCCTGTAGAAAGATCAGTTAGAAGAAGTTACCTTTTAGAGAGTTCAGCTACAAAGAAACCATTTTGTAAAGAGCTCAGCTGCAAACAAATCACCTGTACAGAATTCAGCTACAAACAAATCACCCTGTAGAGAGATCAGCTAGAAGAAATTACCTTGTAGATAGTTCAGCTACAAACAAATCACGCTGTAGAAAGATCAGTTAGAAGAAGTTACTTTGTAGAGAGTTCAGCTACAAAGAAACCATTTCGTAAAGAGCTCAGCTGCAAACACATCGCCTGTACAGAATTCAGCTACAAACAAATCACCCTGTAGAGAGATCAGCTAGAAGAAGTTACCTTGTAGAGAGTTCAGCTACAAACAAATCTCCCTTAGAGAGATCAGCTAGAAGAAATTGCCTTGTAGAGAGTTCAGCTACAAAGAAACCATCATGTGGAGAGTTCAGCTGCAAAGAAATCACCACTGCCCAAATTTCAAGGCAATAGCTCTTTCCAATCTGAAGTTATCAATTGTCAAAGTTGGCAAATTGGATGTGTGTGGAAGGCCCCTTTTTGCAAATCCGGTCACATATGTATTATATATATAATTTGTACATTTACTGATAAAATATTTAAAGTATATCTACTTCATCTTTACTTCTTCCTGTAGTAAAGAAAAAAAACATAGGTTAAAAAGTCCCAAAGCTGGCCATAGGCTGGCTTTGGGGTAAACAAATACAAAAAGAAATGAAATCTAATCCAAAACAGCCAAGCTGTAAAAAAAGTGTGCGGCCCTCAGAAAGGCTATGGTGAAAAAAGATGTGAAATCCAAGGTGGCGGCCAAGAAATGGCTGTGATGGTAGGTTAATGGTAAAAATTTTAATAATGACAATTCAGGTGAATTTTTGTGAAGCGGCACAAAAATTCACCTGAATTGTCGTTATTAAAATTTTTACCATTAACCTACCATCACAGCCATTTCTTGGCCGCCACCTTGGATTTCACATCTTTTTTCACCATAGCCTTTCTGAGGGCCGCACACTTTTTTTACAGCTTGGCTGTTTTGGATTAGATCTTATTATTAGCACTTTACTTATTTCCATAAAGTGTGATTAATCAGTCATTATACAACCAAGTACTAAGAATAATACGAAATGCGGTTAAATTACGTCATTAATAAATAATGCACTTGTCAATTTCATGCCCCACCCGGGTTTGACATTGCTTCTTGTCTCCACCCCTGGGGCAATTGTCCAATTCACTGACCGATTTTCGGTAGTTGCATTTCTAAACAATAAAATCGTACTTGCTATAATTTTACTAGCTACAGGGTAGGTTTATTATTAGTTGCATGCATGAAATATAGCTATGCGCTTGAGGTGTTGTCAAATCCCCTACTATAGGGGTGGGGATTTGACAGCCGATTTTGCCCCAGTAGTGGGGAATTTGACACCACGATTTGTCAAATCCCCTGTATTGCATGAAATTGATAAGTGCATAATGTTTGAGAAAACTACGAGGCCTATAGAGACATGAACTAAGCGGGGATAGATTCGCCTGTGAATGAAGGAACAACCGTATAATAAGTACGTCTGTTCGTGCTGATGACTTTACCGTACGTGTAATTCTATATAACGCCCAGCACTACACCCTTGTTTAATTACAGATTGCTCGAAGATTAGTAAACGTCCGCGGAGTGACTACAGCAGAGCCAGAGGCCACCTTACACGTAAACAACAACATTACAAGTATGTTTAAATGTTGGTAACTGTGTATTTTGCATGCAGGATATGCGCTCCAGGCGTCCTGCAGTGAACAACCAGCTGGAACAACAAGGTAATGAGTAATGTAATACTTGTACCGGTAGTTGTATTATCAGGGGCGTAGCCAGCCAATATTTGATGGTTGGGCATAACATCAACTTAACTACACACAAGAAACACGCTCACTTTCATGTGAGATATCATCAAAGAAAAATATGAAAAAGTGTATGCACACAAGGCCTACAGCTACCTATGCTAGACTATATGCTATCTATTAAACTTGTAGGGCAGGCATCCACCGACGATCGCCGTAGCTGAGTATCACGTGACATCAAACTGCTGAACCTACAAGAACCAACAATGTAAACAGTTCATCACATATTTACTACAATCAACTGGCAATATAGTTTACAGACCAACCACCACAGCGATATGAAAAAACATGGCCCCAAATGAAGGCCGGGGGCGCTAATTTATGAACTATAACACAAATACCAGCATGCCAAGAAAGCTTTGTCCCAGACTTATAGCAGCCAATGTACATTTTGCATGAATCTGGTGTAAACCACAACTCGGTTAATCAGTACAATTTGTGTACGTGACGCTTTATAATGACTTGCCTTTTCTCCATTTCCAGCTCCATTTGCATATGCCAATATCAAGAAGAGTACGTTTTCCTGTTTTCTTTCATCAGCAGTAAGTTAGGCTATACGGTACTTTCCTTATCAAAAAAAAATACGCTTACAAGTCCACTGAAACGAAATCTTTTGCTACCAGCACGATCCACACTGAATCCTACTGACGATTATCACTCACTGTGACTCAAAGATACAGTACTACGACTGCAGTGTACCACGCTTTGACTCCACTTTAAATTTCGAATTTAAACCGTGCCAAGGCGCGTGGCACGTGCGTCTATTATTTATTTATTTTTATTTATTTATTTTAATACTTTTTAATGCAGTTCAGGACTGCATTAAAGGTCAGTGGGTAATAGATACCCACTGCCAAAGAAACATACATACAATACAGTGCAATAACTAATAATTACAACTGTTAGTTACTTATAATTACAATAGATAGCTAGAGATTGTTAAAATTGGTAGAAATTGGCGCTCTAGAGCAGCGGTGGCAAGGGCACAAAAGGTGAAATGTACAAGCTCTCTCAGGGTTGAAGTTATTAGTAAAATGCGACCATAAGTAGTTAGTTAAACGATATTTAATTGTGTTGGTAGATAGTGAAAGATCAATGACTGGTAAGTAATTGTATAGTCTGGCTATCCTGTTAAAGTAAAAATGATGTTGTGTTACTGATGATGTCCTTGGATGATTCAGTTTTTGGTTAATCCCAGATCTGGTGTTGCCTCTTGCAAAAGTAATGTAGTTGTAGATGTTAAAATTATCAGTGGGTGACTTTAAGGATTTTATTAGAAACAGTATATCTTGGAGTTCGTAGTGATACATGAGAGGCAGGAGATGCAGTTGTTCCAGTCTGAGTTTGTATGAGACTTCCCAAGGGATTTTCCGCGGGAATTGATCACGTGATATACCATCTATCTCGATCCCTTCTTCGAAGTCATGGTTCAACAAATGAGGTACATGTTTACACTTTACAGTATCAAAGTAGGGTGGTTTTGTGCATGCTGCTATGAATCCTCGTGTGAATCTTAAGCTACTTGTGATGGTTGGGCAAGAAACTGTGATGGTTGGGCAAATGCCCACCCATGCCCACCCCTGTGTATTATACATCTTCATCCTTCATCTGGCTTGCTAGCGGCTGGAATTATTTTCCACTCGGCTTAACTACTACTCTACTGTGAGTCTGTAATAGTTAAACAAGAAGCCGATGCAGTGCTGCATACACAACAATGTATAACTATCTCCTGTATGTTGTGCATGGCTGTATGCATAATATTATAGACTGTGATCACTGTGCCAATGCCACACCACTGATATACTGGCACATCACCAGTGCATGGCCTCTGGTTACAACAGAGTCTGTTGTGCCCTTGATTGGGATCAATTGCTAATTGTGCCTTCACCAATCCATGTCCCTTGTTCTGCATAGCCTCACTTCACTGCTGAGTCATCTTCAGAGACACGTCACACCTACAATATATAGTTACTTTCAATATAGCTAACTTAACTTGGTTTTTGTGTAGGTTGTGTTATAGTACTGTGGTTTTCTGATGCCAGTTAAACTCCCTTGCCTGTGTACGTATGCATATGTATCATTTCCACTGGTACACACACACTGCTCTGAGTGCTGCCTATGGTACTGTTTATACTTGCCCAATGGGTAGGTTGCAACGTTGGTGTATGTACTTGGTTGTATCTGACACGGTCCTAGATAATAATGAATAAATAATAAGTAATTAATGTTTGAGAAAACTACGAGGCCTAGAGACATAAACTAACCGGGGATCGATTCGCCTGTGAACGAAGGCACAAACGTATAATCGTTGCGCCCGTTCATGCTGATGACTTGACCATACGTGTAATTCTATATACCACAGTGACCCTTGCTTAATTACAGATTGCGCGAAGGAGAAGATTGGCGAATGTCTGTGGAGTGACTGCAGGAGAGCCAGAGGCCACTTTACACGTAAACAAGAAGACTACAAGTAAGTTTTTATGTTTGTAACGGCTCAAGTCTCCATGCCAGCTGCCAGTCACATAAAATATGTAATTAATTAACAATACAAGAAAATATTAAAACACATGCCACACTCTTTACAATATAGTTACATATAAAATACAAGTAAACAATTTTGTCTTGTGCAGCTGGCATGGCGAACTTCCTTTGTGTTGGTGTCAGGCAATTCAATGCATGCTTAATCTTTTTTGCCTTCACCGCTAGGGCACCGGCTTGGCTGTTTTCCTTTATCTGGTTCATCTGGCTTGCATACTCCTACAGTATTGTGTAGCTATCTCCTGCAAGTTGTGTATGCATAATTATAGTGTGTCACCTGTCACTGTGTCATTGCTACACCACTGATGAACCTTCTAGTTGATGTTGATGCTGTACTGTATATTGGCCAATAATTTTTATCCAGTGGCGGATACAGGGGGTTGCAATGGTTTCAGCTGAAACCCCCTCTGAAAGTAGCGCACGCTCCAATTTATTGATGAGTCGTCGTGTGAGTGATAAAATCACCACGTGTGTTATAGAAGGACTCTGTACTGGCAAAAAACTTCATACTTTAGCCTTTGAAATCACAATTACAACATGGAATCTGAAACCCCCTCTGAAAATTTCTAGATCTGCCACTATTATCTGTTGATATTGCCTATAATGTATTGCTGCATACAACACTGCAATAATTTATAGTTCTCTCCTGTATGTTTTGTATACATAATTACATATTATACTGTGTACACATCACTGTGCCATTACCACACCAATGACGTACTGGCACTTAGCTACTGGTGGCCTTTAGTTACGATGCCACTATTGTGTTGTATCTGTCACTACTGTGACATAATGAGTTGATTTGGGGATCGTGCCTTCACCACCTAATAGCCTCACCAGGGGGCTGTCACTTTGGTGTATGTACTTGGTTGTATGTGAGCGGTCCTAGAATAATAGTAAAAATAATAAAACTGCAAGGTTTTTGATATGAAGTGCAGTAATAATGTGCAGTGTGTTCATGATTTGCAGTATTTTTGGTACACGCATTGCGCATTTTAATTAAAATTCTTGAAAACCGTCCTATTATGCTGGCATAATGCTTGATGCTTTTGCTAGCCTATTATGCTCGAAATTATGCCGGCATAATTGGCGCAAGCCTAACTAGTTACTGCTATGCAATCAAATGAATAAAATGTTCAGTTGACAGCAGTAATGAACGACCATGCAGGAAGAGAATCTGCATGCAGGCGGGAAATGGGAAAAATGAATTTTCTTGGAGTGGCCTAATAAGATGTAAAAGTGTTAATGTTGTCAGTTTGTACAACATGATCAGGAAGAGAATTCCACAATCTAATAGCTCTGGGAAAAGGAGTTCAGATAGGAAGAGGGTATAAGACCACTGGCCTTACCGAGGGGTAGCTCACAAGCTTTAAAAATCCAAAATTGTGTACGAGAATTTCAATATTTAAGTATTTCAAAATATTTAATAAGCAATTCATTTTAAAAATTTTATTTGCTTCCTAAAGATGGTTCACTTGCGTTTTCACTACTGCTTGTGAGGAAGCAGGGACAGTAGACAAGAGGGAACCAAAAAAGCCTCGACAGGAACACAATATTGTTCTTTGTAATGGTTGATTCACGAAATATTCAGCACCTAGTAGAGTGGCTGTGGTAATTAAGAGTCGCTTACGTTAAAAGCACCGCTATCACCTAATACAGTGACCCCAATACTTCATACTACTTGTAGGGAAAGGTGTAACCATATGCTACATTATCCTAAAATTTCAAAAAAATTACTTACCATGTATTGGGCATTTGATCCTTTCACTAAAGCCATGTAAGTGTTGGTATTACTATTACAAGTCATATCAGTCGAAACGCAACCGTCAAAAAATGGGCGATTTTAGTTGCACGTGCAATTTACAAGAAGTTCAAAATGGCGTTTTCGACAGGCCACGCGGACGAGAGAAATGGCGTTCAACCAGTAAATTTCTGGCATATTTTCGAATAAAAACACTTGAAGAGATGATTTATGAAGATAATTATGCCGTTTATTTAATCTTGAAACGTGTGGGCTGGGAGTATTTCAGTGTTAGAACTGAACAAGAATTTTACTGCTCCTGGTTTCACTTTGCTGTGGATAAACGAAAAAGAGTGCACAAAATCTGAGTCTACGAAAGTGATAAGGTTTGTATGGAGCACGTGTAGTAGCTGTATGAAACTGTATACATTTGTGAAACGAATTTGTACTCCGTTATTAATATAGAAGAGGTTGTTATTCAGTATCTTGTTATACACAATAAACCATACACCACAGTGCCATAAGGTGTTAAACAACTGTTGTGGATTGCCAAAATGTAAAAGTAACTTTTTTGAAAGAAATTTTTGTAGTTCAGATATAGATCTTTCAATTGTGAAAATGTCTCAGTTGTTCCACACCTTTTGTACATGGACTGTAAAATCAAGTACAAGTAAATATTCGCAACAGTGACATCATTATGGACAATCTTCGTTACGGGTTCAGTAGTCAACGGTATCAGCCTCAGTTTACACAAATATAATCTTCATACAGATCTTTAGACTCTATTTAGGCCGTTTTGGGTGGGTAATAAATCTCATATACTCCACCTTGTTTTCTAATGTACTCCACGCCTTCAGGCACAATATAACATATGCTCAAAATCTAGGTTTATCCAATTGCTATGCATTGTTCACGTGCAGTGATTTAACGAGCGCGATTATTTTGTCATGTGAGGCCGCATAGTTGCCATGGCGCTAGTATTTTTGCAAGAAAACCAGCTGGTTTTTCTGAGCCTACAGCAGAAACAGCCGTGGATGAGGTAAGTAATCTGAGTGTAATGTGAAATAGAGTCTAAAGCAGTTATAGTGGCACAATGTGGAGTCTATGAAATTTATAAACACTCAGGCCCGTAGTAGCACCCTCGCTTCGCTCGTGCGCTACAGCCTGGGCCTTCGGGTTTATAAATTTCATAGACTCCACATTGTGCCCGTATAACTATTATTTAGTCATTTAGTTAATACTGAAAAAAATTCTCATACCTTGTCTTGGTGCTTAGAAATAGTGCCACAAAAAATATTGGTGTTATACCTGTGGAACCATGCATAACGATGAAGTTTGAAATAAACTGGCTGCATACCATCATGATTTGATAACACTCACCCAATGTAAAAGTGATAAGGAAACTAACAAGATAATTCATGAAGAAACAAAGTTGAGTTAGTGAGATAGTCTGGACTCGTAACAAGGATTGCCTGTACATAAAACTATGGGAAAGACATCTCCCTACATTATCTATGATAAAATTTTGTAGATAAGATGCCTGCAAAATCCATACAATCTTTCCATCCCACAAAAATTTCGTGTTACAGTAATTTCAAAATAATAACCATTACTGCTATCTTAGTTTCACACAGTGGTGTACATATTAAAAATAAATCATCAGTTACAACCTCTTATACTAGGTCAGACTCTTGCAGTGCAGCTGGATTCGGCAACTTGTGATTTCACATCCAATGGTAAGGGCTTCCCATTGCTTACAGCAAATATTGGCAAGTTAGAACATTGCTGTATGTTATGTGGACTCAAATATTGTCCCAAGGTAACCTGAATTTTTTTACAGTTTTTATTTAGACCAGCTGTAGTTGCATTTTTAATGTGTTTCACAATGGTGCTTTACCACTGTACATAATTGCACGGAGCTACTACAGTGTAACCTCTCTATTACGGACATTTTGAGACCCAGAATTTTTGGCCACTTTTTTGCTGTAATATAGAGGTTTTTCTCTTTCAGAGGTTAAAACAGAAGTAAAAAATGTATTAAACAGACCTGTTGGGACCAAGTTTTTTGTCCTTATTAGGGAGGTATTTCTATTATGTGTCCTTAATTCGGGGCGTTTGTTAAGAGAGGTTCACTGTATATATAATATAATAATAAAATAACTCCTTGAAGTTTTAAATTTGTAATCACTGCTGGAAATAATAATAGTTACTTGAAATGGATGATTACCATAAGGCAGGAAATTTTAAATTGTAAATACCTTTAAAAGTATGTTTAGATCTATAATTTGTTGATTTTTGAGGACATTTAATTTACCAAAGCTGCTGAAATGTAGATTCATCAATTTTTCTTGTCATACGGTATCTCTTTTATGAGTCTCTGCTTTACAAATTTTTGTTCCTGTTAGCACCCCCTGATTTAGTATGATGGGCGTTGTTGTCTTCTAAACTCTGAATTCACTGAGAATTGTATTTGCTGGATTTTGATGGTGTGAAATGTACTTTTGTAGCATGTATGTATGTATGTATGAGGGAAATGTCACGGAAGTTTTTTTCATTACTGCTGTAGTGTAAGAAACTGTATTGTACCCATGTGTACTTGTGACGTTTGTACTGTACAGGTAACCTTGGTTTGTAAAAGCTGCCAGAACAAACTGATTGTACCAGATGCAGTGTCGTACCATGATAACTCCGTTTTGGAATTAGAAGGCCCTTTTGAAGTAACAATGACTTGGATAGATGAAAGTGGCCTTGGTAAGTTGGTCGGTGTTGTGAGGTCTCTTTGTAGCTAGCTATCCATTCCTCAATAGATTTTAGTGTGATTTTTTTCTTTTGATCAATTTACCTCACATTTAATAATACTACATTCTAATGGCTAGTACATCCAGTTGTATCTTTGATGTACTTTGAAACTATTACAGGATTAGGACTGTAATGGATGACCAGGCCTCTGTGTATCTCCACGACAGGAGCAGTATTATGTGGGATTTACCCTGGACACAGTAAGAATGGAGTCCTCGAAGATGGCTGTACCCCAAGCAGTTTCAAGTTATTGCTGAATTTGATGGTACAAACTTTCATCTCTGGTCAACTCGGAGTAGTGGCAGCAGTATTCTGGCATAGGAAGTCTCCACCAGATAACTGTTTTAGAAATTGTTGATTTAAAGTGTGCAAAAATGCTATTTGTCATCTTACTGTATGTGTAAACAGCAGCCAAAGTGCACAACTTTTTACAGCATAATTATCAAGTTTGGACTTTTGTCTAGTTGTGCAAATTAATTAGCAACACTAATATGGCTTGAAACAAATTTTACCCACACCTCAAAACCACCTTGTCATTACTCACCAACTTTGTTCAGTGCTTTGTAGTTCGTTGCTAACTTACTGCACCTGTCGAATTTGGTTGCTGTGGGAGAGACTAGTGACCTGATGTTGCATGACCCCCAGTTTAAACAGGAAAGAGCGTTGCATCTGGCAGCTACAAGCGCTTGTAATCAGACGGTGTTCTACTGGAAGAAGCGCTTGTTTCTATGCGGGAAAACAAGCTGTGCAACTAAATACGCGTAATAAAGCGTATTTTTTGACGGTTGCGTTTCAACTGATATGGGGGCATTATGAGTCACTATGTTCACGAGGTCATCATTTCATATCGAATTATAGTAAATGTTATGGAAGCACTCCAAAGACTGCCAAAACACCTTAGTTAACTTAGTACATACAGTTCATGTCTTTGTCCTGCTTACTACATGGTAGCTAATCTGGAATTGTATTTCTAAAGTGACATAGTTTGAAGTCCTGTGTAACCTCTTAATTGGATTTGTGGTTAGCTTATGATCACTTTATGTTGATCTAAAGTGGTAACATTCCTTTCATCTTAAATCTGCACGATTCAACCTATTAAATTTATTATTTATTTTAAGCTAGCTACACCTGTATGTGACCAACAATATACCCCCTGACCCATAATGTAGGGTTGGCAATGAAAAAATCGACCCTCTTTGGATTAACTTGTAACTCAGGGAATGGAGCCTACCAATGGTCTTGTTTTAAATGGTGGGTTCGGTAGCGACCAAATGCCTTCCGTTTGGGATATAGCTGTGTCGTAAATTTAGACGGATTGCGGCTAATTTTCATAGAAATGGGCAGGAACATCTAGAATGTTGTCCATTGCTGTTTTGGGTTATTGGGTGAGGTGCTCTACAAAATACACTTGCTTAAAAGGTGATTCGCTGTACTTCAATTTTTGCTAAAATGGCGCTTGACTGGTCTGCAATGAAAAATCATCAACTGAAACTCACTTAACAAAGTTCAAGGTTGGTATACTAACTCCTAGGCACCTTTTTGGACCTTATTAAGTGGAGATTTACAGTGTTTACGTGCCAACGCAAACTGATGCGACGTAGCTTTGATTGTGGGAATGGTTGCTTTACTTATTTATTTATTTATTATTACTGAGCAGCCAGCACTGCTGATGCGCTCAGGAAAAAAAAAATCACACACGTACATTACTACAATAATTAGAAATATTAACTGAGAAAGAGTCAGAATCATTTAATTCAATTAGGAATTGTGGCAACGAGTTCCAGTCTTGAGCTGTTCTAGAGAAAAAACTTTTTTGGTAAGCTGTAGTAGATGTTGTAGGGAGTATGAAATGGTACTGATGATATTGCCTGGTTTCTCTGGTCATTGGAAGATAATTGGATGGAATAGATAAGGGAATTTGGTTGTGAAGTGCTTTGTAAAATGTCTACAGTCTGGATATCTTGCGTCGAGTTTTAAGTTCAGGCCAGGAGAGATGTTGGAGCATGGAAGTAACTGAACTGTATCTACTGTAATCTTTCAATACCCATCTTGCTGCTCTTCTTTGAATATTTTCAAGTTTCTGTTCATCGCTGTTATAAATAGGGTCCCATACTACTGATGCATATTCCAGTTGTGGTCTTACCATTGCTAAATATGCTGCTGCTTTCACTTGTGTAGAACAATTGCTTAAGAAAGTTTGATGTTCTGGATGCTTTTCCTGTTATTTTGTATACATGAGGTGACCAAGATAAATGTTTATCCAAGAGTACTCCGAGGTACGTATGTCTATCAGTAATTGTTAAGGTATGGTTGTTCAGTTCATAGTTATGAATGATAGGTGACTGAGATCTGGTGCCTCTTATTACAACACATTTGGATACATTAAACCTAAGTTGCCATATGTGTACCCATTCTGATAGTCTGTCAAGATCTTGCTGAAGGATGGAAGCATCATGCTGGGAATCAATTACTCTATATAACAAGCAGTCATCAGCAAACAGCCGTAGTGGGGATGAAATACTTCTGGTAATGTCATTAATATACAACAAGAACATCAGAGGACCAAGTACTGTTCCTTGTGGTACCCCTGATGTAACTGTTACTGGGGTTGAGGATTTGCCATTAAGAAGTACACATTGTGTCTGATCAGTTAACCATGTTTTGATCCAGTTAAATGTATTGTTTCTAATGCCATAGTATTGTAATTTTGTAAGTAATCGCTGGTGTGGAACTGTGTCAAAAGCTTTAGCAAAATCAAGCAATATGATGTCAACTTGTTTCTGATGGTCTAGAGCATGTAGAATATCTTCTGTTAGGGTAATGAGTTGGGTAGCACAAGAATGACCAGCTCTGAAGCCATATTGGTTTTCTATTAGGATGTCATTGGCATTAAGGTGGCTCATTATGTTGTGAAAAATGATGTGTTCCATTGTTTTTGAGCATATAGAAGTAAGGGATATCGGTCTATAATTACTTGCTTCATCACGTCTACCTTTCTTAAAGACTGGACAAATGTTTCCTTTTTTCCAATCTGATGGTAGTAAGCCTGAAGATAGTGATTTTGTAAAAATGACTTGTAAGATAGGAGAAATTTCCACAGCAAACTGTTTAAGGATGAATGATGGAATTTCATCTGGACCACTGGCTTTATTTGTATCAAGGTTAGACAATAATTGACGTAGGCCTTCCACTGAAAATGTAATGTCAGATATATTTGGGAATAGGACTTCAGAGCTTGGATCTGCCAGATTAGGTAAATTCTTTGTATCTTCTTTCGTAAACACTGATTTAAAATAACTGTTCAAGGCCTCAGCTTTACTTTTAGCATCAGTACATGGCTTTCCATCAACAACTATAGTGGAGATTCCAACATCATCTTTGCGCTTAGCCTTAATAAATTTCCAAAACTGTCTCTTGCTACCACCAAAGGAGTCATCAAATAGTCTACTACAATAGTTGTTATGAGCTACTTTGAGTTTGTTATTAATTTGGTTTTTGATTCTGCGGTAAGTACTCCAGTCTCCCTCACTATTGCTTCTTTTAGCAATATCATATAGATGCTTGCGAACTTTCATGTCCTTTTTCAACTCTTTATTAATCCATGGCAAACCACTATTTGATCGTATAGTTCTTTGATCGTATAGTTCTTTGAGGGACATGCTTGGAGATAGTATTATACACAGCTTCTTTAAAGTCATTCCAACATTCATCAAACTTGGGTCCTGTTGCAGAAAACTGTTCTGAAAATTTAATAAATCTGCTTTTATTCCTTCCACATCAGCTCTATGACACAAAAAGGCCTTAAGAGGGGGCTGTTGATCAGGTACATGGTTTATTGAAAAACTGAATACTACGGCATCATGCAGGGGCGGATCCAGACTTATGGAAAGGGGGGGTCAAAAATGAACTGAGGCACTACATTGTCTCTGGTTTGATAAGGTGAGACCAAAAAAAAAAAAAGGTCACAGCCAGCTGACAATAGCTGCCCACCTCACCAACCACGTATTTATAGCTGATAAAGTACATAAAAATCCTTAAATAGCTCACTACACACTGTTCTAATACTGTGACTGCTTTATTAGAGTGACTGCTCTATTAGAGTATCTCGATCTTGGTATACTAAAAATTTTTGGAGGGGGGGTCAAGAGCCCCCTTTGACCCCCCCCTGTATCCGCCCCTGGCATCATGATCTGACATGCCTGGTACCACTTCTAGATCATGGATATTAGAATTAGTAGAAAGCACCAAGTCTAAAGTTTTACCTTGGCGAGTAGGTGAGTCAACATATTGTTCTAGTCCAGTATCACTTACTATGTCCAGAAATAAGTTATTTACTTCAGTACCATAATTAGGGCTAGGACAAACTTGACCTTGACCATCTGACCAGACAATGCTAGGAAAATTGAAGTCATCAAGTAGTATGATATTGGGTGAGCTGGAACACTGATCAATTAATTTATTTAGTGGTGTCTGGAGTTCTAGCATGGGATAAGCTCTGTGATCTGGAGGACGGTAAAATGAACCCAAGTATAACTGTTTCATGTTGGACAAAATGATTTTAACCCAGACCAATTCTGCATCGACACTAAGTGTAGGATCTTCAGCTACAGAAAAACCTTTCTGCACACATAGGAAAACTCCTCCAGCTCCTTCAGTGCGATCTTTTCTAAATACATTATAGTTTTTAGGAAAAATTTCTGCAGACAGATAAGATTCGTCTAAATGAGATTCACAACCACAAATTATATCAGGGTCATATTCATTGATCAGGGCCAAAAGAGCTGCTTTCTTGAGATTGCTTCTTAAGCTACAACAATTAAGACTTAGTATTTTTAGCTTTCTGTAAGTATTTGTGGCATCAGAGACACATGTATAATCTTGAGTATCAAAACTAACTGAAATATGTGAATCAATTGTATCAGGAGAAGGAATAGACAATGGTGAATCACTTTGTATCTTAGAATCTGATAGTCAATTTGAGGTTTGGTCAGAAGGTTTAGTGTTTTGTAATGATGTATGATCAGTACTTGTAAGATGTAATTGTTGATTCTGTATTTTGGCATGTAGCTTGTTGAATACAAATAAGCTTTGAATTTCTCTTCAAGATTTTCATCTTTAAGGCTATATTTAGATGCTGAAATCCTCTATGTAGCAGAGTGCTATGACGACTACAAGCCGAAGGGCCAAGAGAAAGCTTCCAGGGACGTCTCCACAGAAAAGAAAGGCCAAAGGCGTTAAAAACAGCGAAGTTGACTGTCTAATTTGCGAAGAACCTATTCTAGAACCTGGCGAACACTGTGTGGGTGATGAAGCCATGTTTTGTGAAGGAAGTTTCCAGGGTTAGCTACATAGAAAGTGTGCTGGAGTGACTCATCTCGCCTTCGACAAATTGGGTGAGCCAGACACAGAATACTTGTGTTCGTACTGCATGTTGGTAAGCCAGAACAAAGAAATATCAAAGCTTGCAAACACTATAAAGGATCTCAACTCTGTTATCGTTTCACTGACAGAAACCATAACTTTGTTACAGTCTTCCGTTACTAAGCAATCCTCTACCCCTGACCAGGCATCAAACGCCACTGCTGACATCACTGGTACAAAGAAAACAACATTTCAAGACAACTCCCAACAGGACCGTAAATTTAAGGTTGTCATCTATGGTATTGATGAATGTCCCAAGGGTACTCCAAGACATGAACGCTCAGGCCTTGACCTCAGTAATGTTGTTCAAATCATTACCAAAGTAGATGAGAACATTAACCCTTTATCAGTTCGTGATCTTCATAGACTTAGCAAATACCAAGAAAAATCTAGACGTCCTCGGCCCATCCTAACTAGGTTCAACAGGGCTATTGATGTATCCTTACTGTTATCTAAAACAAGTTCCCTTCCCAGTGGTATCAGGATCAAACCCGATATGACTCCTGAAGAACAACATATTGAATCTATCCTTCTGAAAGAAAGATGGACTTTGATCCACAAAGACACTGAATGTAGAGCAATTAAAATATGGGGCAATAAAATATTTGTAAATAAAAAACTTCATGGTGAAGTTAAAAACTCCAATCTTGTCTTGAATCAGTTGCAAACCTCCCGAGACCAGCAAATGGATCAAACAAGTAATAATTGACTAGACCCAGAAGTACAAAGTAGAAATTAAAATGATCATACTCTTAAATTTCTAATTATTAATTACCAAAGTGTTAGAAGCCAGAATAAAAGAAATGAATTACCTGCACTACTCTTACATTATGACATTGACATTGTACTCGGAAATGAATCTCATATTGACTCAACATTTTTTTATCTTTGGAAATTTTACCTAGTTCCTACAAAATTATCAGAAAAGACCGCTCGTTAGGTGGTGGTGGTGCATTTATTGGTTTTAGAGATAGTCTTATTACCTCAGAATTATCAAATCCATACAGTGAAGTAGAAATGGTCTGGGCCAAACTACAGATTCCTAAGAATAAACCACTATGTCTGTGTTCATTTTATAGACCACCAAATAACAATGTCACACCTATTGCTATGTTGAATAATTTTCTGTCAAACATCTCCGTCATCTCAAACACCACAAATACTCTTAGCAGGAGATTTCAATCTACCTAGTATCTCCTGGATAGATGGTACAGGCCAAATCAATCCTAACCCAATGTATGGTACTGATGTTAACCAGTCACTGTTAGAATCCATAAATGAGTTTGGACTAGATCAACTAGTTACAGAACCTACCCGTGGAGAGAATATTCTTGACCTAATATTTTCATCACACCCTGAATCAATCAGTAACATAGAAGTAATTCCTGGCATCTCAGATCATGAAGCTGTGTACTGTGAACTTATACTGAATAACAGACCTGAATCTGATGATATTAGACATCCAATATTTCTTTATGACAGGGGTAACATGACTCAACTTAAATCTGACATGTCAGACTTCCAAACTGAATTTCTTTCCACAGACCCCTATTCCAACAGTGTACAAGAAAACTGGGACAAATTCAAGCAGGCAATTAATAATGCAGTAACCAAAAATGTACCACAAATAATGTCTAGATTTACTAAAGAACTACCTTGGATAACTGATAACTCATGACATCAAGAAACAAATGAAACAACAAAAAAAGTTATACAATAAAGCAAAACATTTACAAACTGAGGAAGCATGGTGTGACTACCGTAACATGAAGAACAATATAACAAATCTTATCCGTGAATCTCACAGTAAGTATCAAAACAAGATGTTCTCCAATAATGAGGGCATGAACTATAAGAAATTCTGGAGGTATGTCAAAACTATTCGTAAAGATACTCATGGAATTGCACCACTCAAAGTAGAAAACAAACAATTTCAATCTGTTTTTACCAAAGAAAATCTATCTAATATTCCTGAATGCTCTGGACTTCCCATAACACCTGTGAGGGATTCATTGGTTCTTGTATACCTCTAAGACTACTTCACTCGTTACAACAACTAGCACGAGGCAACGTCACGTGCGATCTCTCTTAATACTCTAAATAATGCACAGCAATTACATCACACTCCCCCTAAGTTGACCCAGGTCAACTTTAAGAGGGTTCCTAAATGGTTACCTAATTACAACATAACATACACTTACAATACATATTGTCAGGTTTGATTAGCATCAGTTATCCACTCATGTACTTGCTGCCGAGCTCTTTGAGCTGCTGTCCGCACAGGTCGAGAGGCTGGGTTGTCAACAGGTCGAGAGACTGGAGGATCAACTGTCACCTCCCTAGTGTCATCCTGATCCTTAGAGCCTTGCTTCTGAACGACATCTGACCTTGACATCACCTCAAGTGGATACAATTGCGTTATCGGTCTACGGATTGTTTTGTGCTTCCCATTAGTGATAACATCCAATATAGCTCCACGGATCTGGCCATCATCACCTTTCATCGTATCATTTATCTTACCAAGCTTCCATAAATTACGTGGATGATTCTCATCTTGGACAATAACTACCTCTCCAGGTACTGGCGATCTGGGGACTCCCACTTTGTCCACAGTATTGTAACGTTCCCGGAGCTGAAGAAGATATTCATCTCTCCATCTAATCCAGTAGTCCTCTAGAATACTGTTCAGATGCTGTACCCTGTCATTGAGATCATCACAACTCACTACAAAGTCCTCATCATTACTGTCAACTGATCCAGTGACATTTGGCAAGGATAATAGACGATGTCCAGTCATTAGGTGAGATGGTGTAAGTGGCTCATCCAAGTCTTCTGCAGATAAGTATGAAAGGGGTCGACAGTTGATTATTGCCTCAATTTCCGTCAATACTGTTATTAGTTCATCATACGAAAGCCTAGCCTTGCCGATAGACTTCTTTAGGCATCTCTTAACTGACTGGACCATCCTCTCAAAGAAACCACCCCACCATGGTGCTTTCTCCAGGTTAAAAACCCACTTAACATTAATACCTGCGAAATGCTGCTGTACTTCTGGGCTCCTTAGCACATCCTGAAGTGTCTGTGCTGCAGATACAAACGTCTTGGCATTATCCGAGACTATTTGTGCGGGTACACCTCTTCTGGCACTGAACCTCTTAAATGAACGGATAAATGTTTGAGTACTCATGTCTGGGACCAATTCCAGATGAACAGCACGTGTAACACAGCACGTATATAATGCTATCCATACCTTGCTGCTTCCTGATCCATCACTCTCCTTAAAATAGAGAGGCCCAGCAAAGTCGACTCCACAGTACAAAAATGGTGGTGCTTCAGTGACACGGAAGTCTGGTAGTGGCGGTGGAGGTACTGCTCTGTAGTGAGGGCCTTCCACTTTGCGACATGTCACACACTGATGAATTATTTTTCTAACAAATTGTCTGCCCTTGACAAGCCAATACTTGGAGCGAATGTCCGTTAAAGTATCCTTCACACCGCCGTGCAAGGTTCGGTCATGGGCACTCTTTACAATCAAAGCAGTCAAAGGATGTTGCTTGGGGAGCAAAATTGGATGTGTTTGAGCATACGGCAAGTTTGCCTTCTTCAGTCTTCCTCCACACCTCCAAACATCATACTGGTCTAGAAACAAGTCTAGCTGGTTCTTCCACACTTCAAATTTGCTATCATCAGTCAAATGATTCTGGCAGTCATTAATCCAGTCCAGTTCTGCCATTTCTATGTCTGCAGCTGTCAGTGTCCAATCAATAGAAGGGCCATTGTGTTGAACTAGCATTTTAAACCTTGCAATAAATTTCCTCACAAGTGCTGTCACCCTTAATAGCTTACGTAACTTACTGTAACGTTCACAGTCTATCAGTTTCCCTATGCCACTACGATCTGTTGCTATTAGTAAGGTGTGATTGGTCAGTTTCATTTCTGACATGCAATCTTCTGGTATAGGTAGCTCATCAGTGACTTGTGCTGGAGAGAACTTCGATAGCCAGTAAGGGCCATGTCTCCACACCAGGCTTGTCTCTAGTTCCTGAGATGAAATACCATGAGACGGCATATCAGCCGGGTTTTCCTTCCCTGCACAGTGTGCCCAGTGTTGTGCTGGCACTAGTCGTCGGATTTCTGTTACCCTGTTGTGAACAAACTGTTTCCACTGCTTATGCTCTCCTTGAATCCAAAACAAAGCTACTTTTGAGTCCGTGAAACATGAACCCACTTGAACACTGATAACTGATTCAAGAGCCGCAACTACAGTGGAAATGAGCCTAGATAGTAGGAGACAAGATAACAATTCAAGCCGAGGAACAGTCTGATGGCTAAGGGGTGACACTCGTGTCTTAGACGCTACAAAATAGGCTGATTCTGAGCCAACACATAAGTAGACCACAGCTGCATATGCGGCAGTGGAGGCATCACAGAACCCATACAGGACATTTGCCATTGGTTTACCTGGTAAGTGAAAGTAACATCTCGGAAGGGTAACGACACTACCCTGGAATTTTGATAGCAAGCTTGTCCATTTAGTTAGCAACTCATTTGGTAGGTGATCGTCCCAACCAAGCTTGAACCTGCATAACTCTTGAAAAAATATTTTCAGCATCACTATCACTGGAGACAAAAAGCCCAAAGGGTCATAAAAACGTGAAGCAAAACTAACTATATTACGCTTGGTTGGTGTCAATGTATGCAGAGAAATGGCTATTTGTCTGATATCAAATTCTAACACATCATTTATTGAGTTCCAACTTACGCCAAGAACTTTCTGTCCGCCAGGTACACTTCCTGTCAGGAGATCACTTGTATAGGTTGCGTCCTCTTCCATGACGCTACTCTTGAAATGTACATCAGGTGACGAGATCTGTTCATGAGATGCTATTCTCTGACGTAAGGTCGATGAATTGGTGACAAATTTACGCAAATTAAATCCACCCTCTGCAAACACTTTCTTAGACAACACATAAAGCTTGTAAGCCTCATCCTCCCCATCAGCACCATACGTAACATCGTCAACATAGATTGATTTCATTAGAGTGTCTACTAGATCTGGGTTTTCATCCCGATACTTCTCAAGGTGGTGGCGTATAGTGGCATTGAGTAGGAAAGGGCTGGCAGACACACCAAAAACTACTCTGGTAAATCGCATTTGCACTATTACTGGTGATTCCTTGTGTACATCATCCACCCACAGAAACCGCAGCACATCCCTGTCTGAGTTGGTAACAGACACCATTAGGAAGGCTTTCTCTATATCTGCCACTAGTGCGACTCGGTAACATTGGAACCTCAAAATGATGTCTAGGATACTCTGATTAAACTTGGGCCCAGAAAACAAGCAATCATTGAGTGAACGGCCCTCTGCCTTTGCAGAGGCATCATAGACTATCCGCAACTTGGTTGTTGACTTGTCCTGGCGGATGACTGCGTGATGTGGTAGATAATGTGTTCCAGTGCCATTCTTGTGAGTAGACACCTCACTGACCTTCTCAATAATACCCAGTCATGACTGCTCTTGTATGATGGCATGGTATTCCTGTAGTACCTCAGGATGATGACGCAGCTTCTTAAGCAGTGTTAGGAGTCGCCTCTTAGCTGGTTTAAAGTTACTGGGAGGCCTTGTCTGTTTATCTCGCCATGGGAGTGTAACTTCATATCTGCCATCTCTAAACATTACTGAGTCCTTGAAAACATCATGGACAGATGGTTCAACTGACTGAATGCCTAGTGACTCCAGCTCCCAAAAGCTCTTAAGCACACTGTCCAGGGAAGATGTATCTGACGATTGAACAAGCAGTGAGTGATAGGAATTCAAGTTGTGTACATTGGCTTCACTACAAACTGGGCCGGACAGTACCCAGCCTAAATGGGTGTTGATTGCCGTTGGTCCACTCTTTCCATGTATGATTTCTCCAGTTACCAACTGCCAATAGTGATCCGCTCCAATCAAGGCATCTACTTGAAGTTCCTCACCAACCCTAGAAAAGTCAGCAAGATCAAGGTCTGAAAGATGATGGTACTTTTCCTTGGTGTAAGCAATTGGTTGGCATGATAATGGCTCACAGATCAGTGGCACTGTGGAGAACACAAAGTAGATGGTAGTGCCAGTCTTAAGAGGGACAGCAAGTCTGACCACCTCAACAGTCTGCATTGTGGTACTATCTGAGCCAAAGGTCTTAATTTGTACTTGTTCAGTACGCTCTGGTTGCAATCCCAAGGCATCTCTCACTCTCTGGGTTATGTAAGAACGTTGACTCCCCCCATCCAGCATCAATCTTATAGTCATCCCACATCCTGGATCATTCCACTTGTGCACATAAGCCTTGGCTGTCTGTAGTAACACTGGCACTTGCGTATTCACACAATAGAGCTGAGTTGTCACTGGCGTCTGCTGCCCTGGTGTTGGTAGTAACTGTTGCTGTGGAAGAGGTTGTGGGATAGTCTGCTGCAGGACATGCTGACTGGGTGGTGGCTGGGGTTGGACTACTGAGGTTGGGCCGGAACCAACATGATCCTGTGAGTCTGAGCGCTGCTTGTCTCCATCACCCTTATTGGCAGTATAACTGCTCTTGCAAATACTGATATGGTGCCGG
Organism: Dysidea avara; assembly: GCF_963678975.1. Taxonomy (NCBI): domain Eukaryota; kingdom Metazoa; phylum Porifera; class Demospongiae; order Dictyoceratida; family Dysideidae; genus Dysidea; species Dysidea avara. The sequence continues at coordinate 5,556,109 of NC_089274.1, read as the reverse complement.
CCACCACAACGTGCACATCTGATAGAGGATCGACAGTCTTTACTCATATGATGTCTTTTAAGACACACAAAACAACGCCCTGCTCTCTTCAGGATCACCTTTCTCTGTGAAGTATCAGTAACAACACCACACGATGCTGAGGAATGTCCCTGTCTACAATAAGAACACTTCAATTGACCATCACCTATCAGCAGTGCCGCGGTAGTTGGCACATGTGACCCACCACTGGATGATCTCTCACGTGTGCTTATCTCGCGTTCAACAATACCCATTAATTGATCAATATTCCACTCTGCATCACCAACCTCTCTACTAATGATCAAACGAAGCTTCTGGGGAAGTCTATTCATAAACAAGGATGACAACAAATTCCCATATGAATCTAATGGGACGTCAAGTGACTTCAGACTGCGCACTTGAAACTCAACCTGGTCATGAAAACGACGAAGAGCCTTGATGTTGTTAACTGATGAGACAGACTCTAATTCTAACAAGGTGTCCATATGATGGGAGATAATTTGTCGCTTGTTGCCAAAGCGTTTCTTCAAAGTGTCAATCGCCTCTGTGTAGTTACCAGCAGAGAGCTTAAGTCCGGCTATAGCTCGCATTGCAGGGCCCTCTAACAGGGAATCCAAGTACGTAAACTTGTCAACGGCCGACAAGGTTGGATTGAGGTGTATGGATGACTCAAAGGTGCTCCAAAATGCCTCCCACTTAGTAAGGTCGCCGTTAAATGTCTTTGGCACTAACTTAGGAAGCTTTACTTTGCTACCACTATCTCTTGTATCATGCCCTGGTGCCAGTAAGGTATCTGTGTGAGTAGTTGTATCAGTAACAGTTGTTGGTGGCTCGTCAGGTGGCTTGCTTGGACTGTCATGTGGTGGGGAGGCTCGATGAGTGCGTGCAGGTAGTGGTGGCTTGGATAAAATTAGTTGCTCCACGTGACATATGCATTGCTGTATCCGTTCTGAAAACACATCAGACTGCTCAATTTCATATGCAATTGCATCTTCCTCAATTGATGCTAATATTTCATCATTTAATGCACGAAGTTTGTCTAGCTTTTCTGTTAAAGAAAGCTTCCATTGTTGTAACTTCTCAGGCGCCGGTCCTCCTGTGACAGCACTAGCTTCCTCTAGTTGGTTCATGAGTCTTGAAGCAGACGATCTATGTCCTGCTCGAACTTTTTTCAATCTTGCAAGGGCTTCAGCCATCGTTGTAATTAACTTAATGTCTAATAATGTTACTCTTATACATCAACTGTCGGTAGAAGTGTCTTAAACGATGTATTCTAATTAATGTCCACCAACTGAATCCGATCAACCTGTAAGGGGTCAGCAGAGAATTACGCGATCATTTAACGCAATACACTAGCTGGTTGGGTACCGTTTATAACCTGGTACCAAGGTGTCCGCGTTTGTGGTTAGAAATAAATTTCGAGATAAATTTAGCTCAAATTTCTGCTGCTGACTGTCTTGCTGTTTTTCACTAGCTCGTAGTCGACTCGAAGGACCATGTGAGGGATTCGTTGGTTCTCGTATACCTCTAAGACTACTTCATTCGTTACAACAACTAGCACGAGGCAACGTCACATGCGATCTCTCTTAATACTCTAAATAATGCACAGCAATTACATCACAACACCATTGCTTAATGATCCAATCTCAGTTGATGGGGTTAAAAAGTTACTATCTACTCTGGACCCATCCAAATCGTGTGGTCCTGATAACATACCAGCTCGAATTCTCAAATTTTGTTGTGATGAAATAGCTCCAGTTTTAACAGTGATATTTACTCAATCTTTGAACTCAGGCAACTTACCAGAAGACTGGCTTACAGCCAATGTTACGCCAATATTCAAAAAAGGAGACAGAGCTAACCCTAGTAATTATCGACCTATTTCTCTAACTTCCATATGTAGTAAACTGTTAGAACACATCCTCTACCACTGCATAATGGAACAGTTAACCACTTACCAAATACTTAGTGACAAACAATATGGTTTTAGGCCCAATCATTCATGTGAGACCCAGTTACTTAATATCGTAGAAGAAATCCAACTAGCACTGGATCACCATCTTTCAGTTGACTTAATATTTATTGATTTCCGTAAGGCATTTGATACTGTTTCACACCAACGCTTAATGAAGAAACTATACCATTATGGAATTCAAGGTAATGTGTATAACTGGATATTCAGCTGGCTTACGAAGAGAACACAACGGGTTGTCATCAAGGGCCACAGTTCAACTTACATCCATGTTGATTCAGGTGTTCCCCAAGGAACAGTTCTAGGCCCACTTATGTTTTTATCGTACATCAACGACATTACTACCAATATTACTTCATCTATCAGATTATTTGCAGACGACTGTGTTCTATACCATGTCATTCACTCAGAACAGGATCATTGTCATCTACAACAAGACTTAAATTATATTATTCAATGGACTAAACAATGGCAAATGAGCCTAAATATCGACAAATGTGTTATACTTATCTACCTCACCACCTGAATTCCAGTATTACATAGACAATGAAGCACTCACTCGTACAAATCAGCATCTGTATCTTGGAGTCCTATTTCATTCATCAATGTCATTCTCTCCACATATCAACAACATTACAAGTAGCGCAATAAGGTCACTAAACTTTGTGAGACGCAACTTAAACAAATGTGATGAATCAGTAAAATCTGCTGCTTTCCTGGGATTAGTCCGACCAAAACTAGAATACGCATCTTCAGTTTGGGACCCCACTTATCTAAAGACATTCAAGCTATTGAGAGAGTGCAGAGAATTGCAGCTAGATGGGTGAAATCCCATTTGTAACTGGGAAAATAGTGTGACCAGTATGCTCTCCGGGTTGCAGTGGCCAGCACTAAACATTAGAAGACAAATTTCAAGGCTCATAATCCTATACCAAGGACTTCATAATTTAATATCACTAGAAATACCAACCTACATCACAACCACCACCCACCGCCCATTTAACAAGATTTCAACATCCATTTCACTTTAACATACCTACTGCTAGAACTAATCATTATCATAATAGTTACTTTTTAAAGACTTTTCGTGATTGGAACTTACTACCTATCCCTGCTATCGAAGCTAGTACTCTAAATTGTTTTACAAATCAATTACGTAAGTTATTGATTGTTAATAATTAGTAATTGTAACATACATATCGTAACTTGTAACACATGCACTATAACTTTGACTGTTTGTAATTAGTAGCTGTACATGTGTACTGTAACTTACTGTTTATAATTAGTGATTGTAACACACATACTATAATTTAATTAGTAATTGTAGCATACGCACTATAGCTAACTTTTTCTTATGTAACACACATACTGTAACTTTTTGTTCACAATTAGTAATTATAACATACATACTCTTATTGATTGTAACATGCACTGCACTATTGTTGATTTTGCATCCTAGGCAAACCAGCTGTGCTGTCTGCCTAGTAATTAATAAAGAATGATGCCCTTGCTCATGATATGATTTAGAAACTCGCAGCATCTGTTTCACCAAGAATACGCATCCGTCTTTGATAGTATAGTGACCACCATGTAATGCGCCATTCATGGAAACATTGAAATGCTCTAAACAGCATCACTGATGCTGCTGCCCATTTTTATTTAAAAACCTGAAAAATCGCGAAAAATTAAAATGTGCGCTACATAAACAGCAAGGGGAATCACCGTATTATTACCCTACGGTTTTAATGTAGACTTGGGTAGATTGATCACCCAGAATTGGAGGAGAAACTATAGAGGTTGATTTTTTCATTGCCAACCCTATATACATACAGTACTCTAATACTCCAAATAGTCATTGTAGCTGCCTAGCCATTGTCTGAAAGCCTCATCTTCGATAATTATAGCTGGTTGCTGTCCCGTAGTTCGTGAAATTAATGCGTGAACGGATGGAAAAGAAAATACTGAACCGTATTTAAAAGCAATTATAGATTTCAGGATTTCTAAATATTTAATTGATTTATAATTGGATTTCACAGTTGGTGTGCGAGAGTCCCAGCTTGTGAGCTACCCCTCGGGCCTTACCCTCCAAAATTGATTCCTATCTGAACTCCTTTTCCCTAGAACTATTAGATCGTGGAATTCTCTTCCTGATCATGTAGTAGAAACTGACAATTTTAAATCTTACCAAAGTTTAGCTCCAGTGGTACGCGGCACTTGAGTGCGTGGTATCATGTGATGGGGTATTAAGGGGTAACATTCTGCAACAGTCGGCGATTACCGTACTTGTTTCTTACAACATCATTTTTCACGTTGTGGACCTCGTTAGGCCAATGAAACTTGATTACCAGTTTCTCGCTCAGATGTTTGAAAATTTGATGCAGGCGGGCGGTTATTATTCATTATTCATTATTTTTCCAAAAGCAGTGAGATCTACACTGGTTACTCTTGCATTAAATAGCTAAGGTACGTCACTAATCTATAACAAGTGATTTTTCCATTAGGGTATAGCTGATTGCTCTATTAGAGTAAAAGTGACCGTTCTATTAGAGTATTTCGATCTGAAATACCAATAATGAAATTCCATGCGGGTGTATCAAAAGCATGCGGGCGATGACGCGAAACTGCTAATCAAGTTTCATTGGCCTTAACTGTACAGGTAATTTTTGAGAAAACCACAGCATCCGGGGTCGATTACCATTCAATTGGGCGCACGCTTATTTTTCTTGGAAACGGCTAGGGAGATAACAATGGCAGGTGAATTTTCAGCGGAATTGCTGAGTTTTTCAGTAAAGAGTGCAGGCAGTAGTACGAAAAAGAACGTGCAAAGTACTCACGTCGTTATACAGAGTGAGAGAGAACCATCACTAATAATTGATGAGAAAACATGCATGATTACAAACAAATTATATATTATGTGTTATGTGTCCTCGGACAACATGCGACCACATGTCTGACCAACAGTGGACAGCAGTGGGCATGGCAAGGAAAAAAAAAATTATATTTAAGTACAAAACTAAAGTTACAGCTTAAATTATATACAGATTAAAAACAGTCCGGGTTGATTGTCCATTCTTTAGAGTTCCTACCATAAAATATTCTCTGTGAAGCAGAAATTGAGGCACTGGCCATCTTGAACAAAAGATTTCTAGCACTTCCCTTGGAAAATAGGGATACTTGCTGGGTAAAATTTATCACATCCTTAATTGCAGCAATAGAACTAGGTTGAAAATGGCCCAAAACACTGACTTCCACAGTTCTGTAGCAGTGAGGAATCTTCAAACGATCCAATTCAGCCAAAAGCTGTACATACTCAGGTTTATAAAGTTTGCGGTTGTGTGCAGACTCCAAATGATGTATTGAGTCCAATGGACATGTAAGCTCTATAATGCCCATCGATGCAGAGTGTCTGTTATAGATGACAACATCGGGTCTGTAAGGAGTGACTAAGACATTGGAGGGGATGGTTTCAGGAGGAGAGTCATTAAAACGATGTCCCTGCAGGTCCGCATAGACACTGACCATCTGGCAATCAGAAAAGAGAGTAATTAACTGAGAAATTAAAGTGAACAGTACTTGATTATGTCTATAGGTGTACCTTTGTTGGGATAGTGCTATTGGGCAACCACCTAAAATATGAGCGGTAGTTGGCCGGTTAGAGTCACAAAGGGTACACTTGGCACCACACTGTATGTGCCAGCGACGCAGGTTAACAGCAGTAGGCAGAGTGTCCGAGGATGCTCTCAACAAGAAAGAAAGTTGCCCAGGGTGAAATCCAGTCATTAACTTATTCCATGTTCTGCAGCTAGTTTCTAACCTAGCAGAATCCAAAAATTTGCATTGCACAGTGAGTTGATTGAGATGGGCTTCACTGTCAGAAGTAATTTTACTAGTCAAATCATCCTTAGCTCTCTTGTAAAGAGACCGTGCTGATGGCATATCGGACAATTGGCTTTGGGCAGCCGACAATATGGAATAATCTTGATTCTGGAACCGCAGAAAATCATTACCAAGATGGAGATGCAAGCCCAATTCCTGCAGCTGAGGATCAGATGATGCACAGATACATGAAAGCAAACTAAGTTTTGCCTCTCTTGACACACAAGAGACACTGGGGCAACAAATTCCCGGATAGTATAGGATTACCCGAGTAGCATTCCTTGGAAGCTGTAACCATTTCTTAAGATAACGACTGACCATAGATTCGAGTTGTTTAATAGTATGGTTAGTGATTGCATCAACACATAGATGGAATCTTAACAGTGACAAGATGTAATTCCTATAAATCCAGAGCTTATACTCTCCCCTAACAGGAAGAGAATCAGTAGCTGTTAGTAAACCAGATAGACGAGAAGTCATATTCTTGTTTGCAATAGATTTGGTAGCTGACAAAGACACATCAATTAGTTTTCCCAGAAATTTTGTGCCACCCTCAGTAATCAATTTTGTGGTCCCACCTGATAACGGAATTCTCTGTGACAAATGTTTAGAGCCATCAAATAGAAATGAAACGCACTTTGAAGGCTTAAGTGTTAGATCCAAGTCTGCAGCTTTCTTGTCAATCTCTTGGAGCACAGAAGAATGGGTTTCCAAATTGGTGGAAATCAAGGTAGCATCATCGGCATAACCCTTCACTGAATGGGCAATTGAATCGACAAATTTTGGAGAAGATTTCCAACTGGATTTAACAGTGGCAGGTTTATCAGTAAGAGGCACAAACCTCTTTGCCCTCTTACCACAAGGTTTCCAGTCCACCTGGTGGAGGTCAACTTCTTCAAATACCATTGTATCTATGTCTTCCTTGTACACAAGTTTACATAAACCATTAAACAGATACTTGTCAATACGAGCTTTATACCAACCAGGTTCTTCATCACCACTCTCGGACCATTTAATGTATACAAAAGAACCAACAGGCGGTAGGCTATCACAATTAGGCACAGGAAGTTGAAATGTGTAGCCACATGGATTATTCAAAGAGTCTGCCAACTGTAGAAGTGGATTAAATACCAACAAAAATATCATAGGGGAAAGAGTATCTCCTTGAAATACTCCTCGTTGAAATGGTATCATAGCTGTCTCCCAGTGATCACTTGTAATTGTAACTGACAACTGTGAATAAAATGAAAAAACATAATTGAAAAAGGAGGAAGGTACTTTGACTGCCCTTAACATGTCAAAAATAAGATGGTGTGAAACAGAGCCGAAAGCATTCTTGAGGTCAATAAAAGTTACCATCAAAGGCTTTTTGTTTGACAGAGCATCTTGCATAATTGCTGATAAAGAGTAAATGTGTTCAAATACACCCGGCATGCCTGACACAAATCCTTTCTGTATGGTAGTATCCAAAACTCCATTTACTTTCAAATACGACTCTAACCGCCTACTAAGAATTTTGTGAAACAGTTTCCCAACCACCGATGTAAGGGCAATTGGACGAAAGTTTAAAGGGTCATGTCGATCTCCAGTTTTATATATCAGTTTAATACGAGCCTGGCCCCAACTTCCAGGAGCAGTTCCAGCATTCAGTATCTTATTAAATAATGTAGCCAAAAAGTGATGGGTGCATGGTAAATGAAATAAATGGTAATAAGTAAGCCCATCAGGACCAGGAGCTGATTTCATGGAACAATGACGAAGGCAGGACTTGATCAATGAAGGAGTAATACTTCCAGTGTTAAACAGTGAAGTATCACAGTCAGGAATTGCATCCGTAACCCAAGTGGGAAGATGGTCGCCATAGCTCAACGACTCATCAGAGTAAGAGAGTCGCAGACTTGTTGTTTTACACCGTGACCAACAAAACAATACTGATCATGAGGTATGTGGTACCATAGATATAATGCAGGGGTATATAGACTATGATGGTACGGATGAAGTTAACAGGGCCATACAATTTTTGATTCAGAAGGTTTAACAAATAACATAGCTAGTGTCGTACCTAGACTGCTTGTATTTGGGTGGTGTAACTTATATAGCCATTTCATTCTTAATCGGGGGGTGTGACACCTCTACATATCACGTACGCCCTTCAGCTACCAAATCACAAAACAAATTTCCAGCGATTCGCCCATGGAAGTAATTAATGCTGCTTGAAAACTAGTCTCGAAAACATTTATAAACAATACAAGCTTACAGCATAGATAAATACGAACAATAGTCTACTAGTTTTTAATCATGAACTAATGCCCTAGACCTTCAGAACCCAGTAATAACCCTAGAAATCATACTGGCAATCACACGTGACATTTCAAACCAAGTTTCAAATCACAAATCCAATTTCAAATCACGAAGTGATTTCAAATCATGTACAGATTTGCGAAGGTGTCGTACCCCTCGTTCTTAATCCCTAGATTCTGGGGATTGTTTGAAGGACTGTAAACATGCCGCGAGCAAAGTAAACTAATGTTTTTGTATTTCATGCTCCTGTTACAGAAATCACTCAGTATAGCTGTAACAGGCAGTCAGGCACATGGAACAAGAAAACCTCTTATTCGCGGCTTGTTTGCCACACTTCAAACAATTCATCTCAGGAATCTGGGGATTCAGAACAAAATAGCTATTGGAGTTATATACCAGACCATTTTTCTCCCATCCAAATACAAAGATGCTTACTCCAAAGATGCTTCCCCAGAGATGGGCCATATTTCTGGCCCTATGGACTGTTAGATGTCTTCTTTTCTCCTGCTTAGCTAATTGTTTTATTATTTATTATCTAGGACCGGGTCACATATACAACCAAGTACATATACCAATGTGACAACCTACCCATAGGGCATGTATAAACAATGCCATAGCCAGCACTCAGAGTAGTGGGTGTGCCGGCAGAAATGATACGCATACATACACAGGAAAGAGTTTAACTAACATCAGAAAATCATAATACTATAATGTAGCTTACACAAAATCTATAGTGGCATTAACTGATTTGTTTGTATAGTAGGTGGGAAGGTGACTCAATCAAAACGTAAGGCCACTATGCACAACAAGGTGGTGAAGGTTAGCACAATCAGCATAATAAAAGGCAATTGGTAGCTAAGTGCCAGTACATCAGTGGTGTGGCTAATGTGTACACACTATGTGCATACACAATATTCTGAACCGTAGATGACACACTGGAGATACACATTCAAGCAGTAGTGTATGCAGCAATTTAATGTACTATTGGTAACACTGATGGTGGAAAATCATTTAATAGCAAGCCAGATGAAGGATAAAGCTGTCCTGCAGCAACTTGGGACTCACTGTGCCACCTGGAAACACTTGTAAAACAAAGAGACATCAGTTATGAATGATCACAATAAACTCTGTTGTAACTAGAGGCCGCTGGTGTGTGCCAGCAGTGTTGCATTGGCACAGTGATCATAGCCTATTATGCATACACATTACATAACATACAGTAGATAGTTACATATTATTGTATATATGCAACAATGCATCTTATAGATCACAGACCATTGGAAACCGCGGAAAATAATTCCAGCTAGCAAGCCACGTGAAGTAAAAGTACAGTAAAAATGTACAAAACATTGAACCAAGTACATGCACCAACTTACAGGCAAGGAGTTTAACTGGCATCAGAAAATCACAATACTAAAAATAATTAATGCAACTTGCACAAAAGTACAACAAAAACAAGTTAAATTAGCTGTAGTGGTTTTAATTGATTTGTTTATATTGTAGGTGTGACATGTCTCTGAAGATGAGTCAGCATGCAATGAAGTGACACAACAAGGTGGTGAAGGCACAACTGGCAAATCATCCCAATCAAGCCAATATGGCACAATAGACTCTGTTGTAACTAAAGGCCAATGGTGATGTGCCAGTAAATCAGCGGTGTGACATTGGCACTAGTTGGCATAGTGATCACCAGTGTTGGGAGTAATGCGTTACGTAATATTATTACTTTTGTGGTAACTAAGTAATATAACGAAATACGCTATAAAAATTGGTAATATAACTCAAGTTACTTTACTTACAAATGTAACGCGTTACCTAAGTAATATAGTTACTGTAACAAGTCTACTATTATGCAATATTATTACTACAAGTAACGAAGTTATTAATCTAGTTAATTATCCTCTGAGTAACGCCTGTCCACAACGAAGTAATGAAGCCTACTGAATGAAGCTTATTCACCAGCTTCTTACTTATAACCAAGATTTGCACGTTGTTCAACAACGCAACCATGTCACGTGATAAAGTGGTAGTTTCACACGTGACAGCTTAAGGCTGTGAACACAAAGTAATATAATATGTAATATTATTATAGTTACTTTATTTTATGGGTAATATGTAACTGTAACTAAATAGTTCAGTTGCAAGTAATATGTAATATGTAACTAGTTACTTTTACAAAGTAACTTGCCCAACACTGGTGATCACAAGACACACGATAGTGTGACGTGTGGCCCAAGAAGCCGGTGCGCCACACCGTGACTATATTAACAGGAAGAAAGAAAATGCAATTTTCACACCTATGTAGCTCTGTGATCCCTAATCCGATTGGAATCAAATTTGCTAGAGAAGTGCTGGCCAGTTAGAGCGGTCTACATACCAAATTTGAAGAAAATCGCTCCAGCCATTTCCGAGATACGAACAAACAAAATTTCGTTTTAATTTCTTCGTTTTTTTCTTCTACTTCATTTCGCACACTTCGCAAAATCCGCCATAAAACACGAATGCGTGCTCCAATCAGGCTGAAAGTTGGCACACTTAAAGGATTCATTAAGGCGGATCTCAGTACCAACTTTAGTAGGAATCCGATGAAGATTCACGGAGTTATGATCAATTATTCGCATAAAATAAGGTCAAAGGTCTGTCACGCCCACAAGGTAAACCCCTTGAAGGAATGAGCTGAAAATTGCTATGTAGATGGAGTAACCATCGTAGGAGTACCTTTTTGTGATTTGAAAAGAATCGAGATAAAGACCATGGAGATATGACACAAAACCCAACCTGTCTCACAATTATGCAATCGATTTTTACGAATAAAAAAACTGTTAGTTTTCACGCCTACCAGGCAAACCGCTAAGAGCAATGAGCTGAAAATTGGTGTGTAGCTGGAATAATCATCATAGAAAGTACTTGCAGTAGTATAGAAGAATCGGATTACAAACCACTGAGTTATGATTCGAAACCCAACTACGTGTTGCAAATGCGAGATCGAGATACTCTATATAATAGAACAGTCACCCTAATAGAGCATTCGGCTACGTTTATAACTTACTCCATTAAAGAATTATATTACATTGCAAGTTATTCTGTAGGAAGTTCAGCTACAAACAGTTAATCTTATAGACAATTCAGCTAGAAACTAGTCACACTGTAGAAAGATCAGCTAGAAGAAGTCACCTTGTAGAGAGTTCAGTTACAAAGAACCACCCTGTAGAGAGTTCAGCTGCAAACAATTCACCCTGTAGAGAGATCAGCTAGAAAAAAGAATTTACCTTGTAGAGAGTTCAGCTACAAATGTAGAGAGTTCAGCTGCAGACAAATCACCCTGTAGAGAGTTCAGCTACGAAAAGATCACCCTGTAGAGGTTCAGCTAGAAGAAGTCACCTTGCAGAGAGTTCAGCTACAAAGAAACCACCATGTAGAGAGTTCAGCTGCAAACAAATCATTCTGTAGAGAGTTCAGCTAGAAACAAATCACCCTGTAGAGAGATCAGAGAAACAAGTCACCCTGTGGACAGATCAGCTAGAAGAAGTTACCTTGTAGAGAGTCCAGCTACAAAGAAACCATCATGTAGAGAGTTCAGCTGCAAACAAATCACCCTGTAGAGAGTTCAGCTACGAACAGATCACCCTGTAGATAGTTCAGTTAGAAACAAGTCACCCTGTACAGAGATCAGCTAGAAGAAGTCACCTTGTAGAGGGTTCAGCTACAAAATAACCACCATGTACAGAGTTCAGCTGCAAACAAATCACCTTGTAGAGAGTTCAGCTACAAAGAAACCACTATGTAGAAAGTTCAGCTGCAAGCAAATCACCTTGTAGAAAGTTCAGCTAGAAACAAATAACCCATCAGCTAGAAACAAGTCACCCTGTAGAGAGATCAGCTAGAAGAAGTTACCTTGTAGAGAGTTCAGCTACAAAGAAACCATCATGTAGAGAGTTCAGCTGCAAATAAATCACCCTTTAGAGAGTTAAGCTAGAAGCAAGTCATCTTGTAGAGAGATCAGCTAGAAGGATCACCTTGTAGAAAGTTCAGCTACAAAGAATCACCCTGCAGATAGTTCAGCTACAAACAAGTCATCCTGTAGAGAGATCAGCTACAGAAGAAGTTACCTTGTAGAGAATTCAGCTACAAAGAAACCATCATGTAGAGAGTTCAGATACAAGCAATTCACACTGTAGAGAGATCAGCTAGAAGAAGATACTGTACCTTGTAGAAAGTTCAGTTACAAACATATCACTCTGTAGAGAATTCAGCTATGAATAGATCACCCTATAGAGCGTTCAGCTACAAGCAATTCACCCTGTAGAGAGTTCAGCTACAAAGAAAGCATCATGTAGAGAGTTCAGCTGCAAACGAATCATCCTGTAGAGAGTTCAGCTATGAAAAGACCACCCTGTAGAGAGTTCAGCTAGAAGAAGTCACCTTTTAGAGACTTCAGCTACAAAGAAACCACCATGTAGAGAGTTCAGCTGCAAACAAATCACCCTGTAGAGAATTCAGCTACAAACAAATCGCCTTGTAGAGATACCAGCTAGAAACAAGCCACCCTGTAGACAGATCAGCTAGAAGAAGTTACCTTGTAGAGAGTTCAGCTGCAAACAAATCACCCTGTAGAGAGTTCAACTACACACAGATAACCCTGCAGAGAGTTCAGCTAGAGTCAAGTCACCCTGTAGAGAGAATCCTGTAAAGAGTTCATCTACGTACAAGCAAATCACCCTGTACAGAGTTCAGCTACATTTCAAGTCACCCAGTAGAGAGATCAGCTGCAAATTATCCTGTGGGGATTAATTGACATGTAGTAAATATCTAATCCAAAACAGCCAAGCTGTAAAAAGAGGGTGCGGCCCTCAAAAAAGCTATGGTGAAAAAAGATGTGAAATCCAAGGTAGCGGCCAAAAAATGGCTGTGATGGTAAGTTAATTGTAAAAATTTTAATAACGACAATTCGGGTGAATTTTGGTGCTGCTTGGTCTTGGCACTAAATTCACCTGAATTGTCGTTATTAAAAATTTTCACCATTAACCTACCATCACAGCCATTTTTTGGCTGCCACCTTGGATTTCACATCTTTTTTCACCATAGCCTTTTTGAGGGCCGTACCCTTTTTTTACAGCTTGGCTGTTTTGGATTAGATTTCACTTCTTTTTGTATTTGTATACCCCAAAGCCTGCCATAGGCCGGCTTTGGGGCTTTTTTAACCTATCTTTTGTTTCTTTACCACAGGAAGAAGAAAAGATGAAGCAAGTGATAAATACTTTAAATATTTCTGATTTTATTAGTAAATGTACAACTTATATATATAATATTACAGAACTCTCTACATGATTGTTTCTTTGTAACTGAACACTCTCTACAAGGTGACTTCTTCTAGCTGATCTCTCTACAGGGTGAATTGTTTGTAGCTGAACTCTCTACAAGGTAACTTCTTCTAGCTGATGTCTGTACAGGGTGATTTGTTTGTAGCTGAACTCTCTACAGGTTATTTGTTTGCAGCTGAACTCTCTACATGGTCGTTTCTTTGTAACTGAACTCTGACTTCTTCTAGCTGATCTCTCTACAGGGTGATTTGTTTGTAGCTGAACTCTCCACAAGGTAATTTCTTCTAGCTGATCTCTGTACAGGATGAATTGTTTGTAGTTGAACTCTCTACAAGATAACTTCTTCTAGCTGATCTCTCTACAGGGTGATTTGTTTGTAGCTGAACTCTCTAAGGGTGATTTGTTTGTAGCTGAACTCCCTACATGATAATTTCTTAGTAGCTGAATTCTCTACAAGGTAACTTCTTCTAGCTGATGTCTCTACAGGGTGATTTGTTTGTAGCTGAACTCTCCGCAGGTGATTTGTTTGCAGCTGAACTCTCTACATGATAGTTTCTTTGTAGCTGAACTCTCTACAAGGTAACTTCTTCTAGCTGATGTCTCTACAGGGTGACTTGTTTGTAGTTGAACTCTCTACATAATGGTTTCTTTGTAGCTGAACTCTCTACATGGTAAATTCTTCTAGCTGATGTCTTTACAGAGTCACTAGTTGTAGCTGAACTCTCTACATGGTGGTTTCTTTGTAAATGAGCTCTATACAAGATGACTTCTTCTAGCTGATCTTTCTACAGGGTGATTTGTTTGTAGCTAAACTCTCTACATGGTGGTTTCTTTGTAACTGAACTCTCTACAAGGTGGTTTCTTTGTAACTGAACTCTCTACAAGGTGACTTCTTCTAACTGATCTCTCTATAGGGTGATTTGTTTGTAGCTGAACTCTCTACAGGTGATTTGTTTGCAGCTGAACTCTCTACATGGTGGTTTCTTTGTAACTGAACTCTCTACAAGGCGACTTCTTCTAGCTGATCTCTCTATAGGATGATTTGTTTGTAGCTGAACTCTCCACAAGGTAATTTTTTCTAGCTGACCTCTGTACAGGGTGAATTGTTTGTAGCTGAACTCTCTACAAGGTAACTTCTTCTAGCTGATGTCTGTACAGGGTGATTTGTTTGTAGCTGAACTCTCCACAGGTGATTTGTTTGCAGCTGAACTCTCTACATGATAGTTTCTTTGTAGCTGAACTCTCTACAAGGTAACTTCTTCTAGCTGATGTCTCTACAGGATCACTTGTTTGTAGTTGAACTCTCTACATAATGGTTTCTTTGTAGCTGAACTCTGTACATGGTAACTTCTTCTAGCTGATGTCTCTACAGGGTCACTAGTTTGTAGCTGAACTCTCTACATGGCGGTTTCTTTGTAACTGAACTCTCTACAAGGTGACTTCTTCTAGCTGATCTCTCTACAGGGTGATTTGTTTGTAGCTGAACTCTCTACAGGTTATTTGTTTGCAGCTGAACTCTCTACATGGTGGTTTCTTTGTAACTGAACTCTCTACAAGGTGACTTCTTCTAGCTGATCTCTCTACAGGGTGATTTGTTTGTAGCTGAACTCTCCACAAGGTAATTTCTTCTAGCTGATCTCTGTACAGGGTGAATTGTTTGTAGCTGAACTCTCTACAAGATAACTTCTTCTAGCTGATCTCTCTACAGGGTGATTTGTTTGTAGCTGAACTCTATACGGGTTACTTGTTTCTAGCTGATCTGTTGAATTCTTTTCAGGGTGACTGCTCTATTAGGATGACTGCTCTATTAGAGTATCTTAATCTCGTACTTTCTACACCAAGTTGGATTGTGTGTTATAACTCCGTGGCTTTAAGTCTGATTCTTCTACACCATTGAAGAGCCTTTCTAAGATGATTACTCCATCTGTACAGCGAATTTCAAAGCATTACCCCAAGCAGTTTTTTTGGTAGGCGTAGCAAGTAGTCGTTTTATATTAGCTAATCTTGATTGCATAATTGTTAAATACTGTTGGTTTTTTCGTTGTATCTTCCTGGTTTTTAGCTCAATTTCTTTCAAATCACAAAAGGTTTGAGGTTCAATAGTTAACTTATTCACCTTCAGCTTCTTCCCATACGCGGTTTACCCTGTAGGCGTGACAACATATTGGTGTTATTTTTCGTGAATAATCGCTAATAACTCCTTGCCTATTTATCGTATTATAGCCAAAGTTGGTACCGAGATGCACCTTTATACCCCCCTTCTGTGTGCCAAATTTCAAGGCAATCGGATGTAGCGTTCGCGTTTTATAGCAGTTTTTGTAAAGTGTGCAAAAAGAGGAAGAAAAATAAGAAGAAAAATAAAAGTAAGAAACTAAGCCAATTTTTGAAGTCGCATATCTCAGGAATGCTTGAAGCGGTTTTGCTAAAATTTGGAATGTGGAGTACTGAAGTTGGAGGGAGTGTCCACAGCAAAAATCGTCTTGTTTCATTGAGGCAGCACAGAGCTATAGAGGTGCAAAAATTGCATTTTCGTTCTTCCTGTCAATATACTCACGGGTGTTGCGCGCCGGCTTCTTGAGCCGCACGACACACTACCGTGTGTCTTGATATGCATTATATATATATATATATAATTTGTACATTTACTGATGAAATCAGAATGAGTTAAAGTATTTATAAAATCTGCTTCATCCTTTTCTTTTTCCTGTGGTAAAGAAAAAAATATAGGTTAAAAGCCCCAAAGCTGGCCATAGGCCAGCTTTGGGGTATACAAATACAAAAATAAGTGAAATCTAATCAAAAACAGCCAAGCTGTAAAAAAAGGAGTGCGGCCCTTGAAAAGGCTATGGTGAAAAAAGATGTGAAATGCAAGGTGGCGGCCAAGAAATGGCTGTGATGGTAGGTTAATGGTAAAGATTTCAATAACGGCAGTTCAGGTGAATTTTGTGCCAAGACCATGCGGCACCAAATTCACCTGAATTGTTGTTATTAAAATTTTTACCATTAACCTACCATCATAGCCATTACTTGGCCGCCACCTTGGATTTCACATCTTTTTTCACCATAGCCTTTTCAAGGGCTGCACTCCTTTTTTTACAGCTTGGCTGTTTTTGATTAGATAATATTATGCACACACAACATACAGGAGATAGTTACACATTTTTGTAGATGTAGCAATGCATCTTCTTGTTGATTGCAGATTATTGGCAACAGACTATATATTAGTAGCTAAAGGTGGAAAAAAAATTCCAGCTAGTGAAGAATGAAGATGTACAATAAAAGTAAAACCTTGAAATATACTCTTTACCTTATTGTTCATGTGCTGGCGCATCAGCTGGTTGTTCACTGACGCCTGGAGCACATATTTGCTGGACTCAAAATACAGTTACAAACATTAAAAAATACTTGTTGTTTATGTGTAAAGTGGTCTCTGGCTCTCCTGCAATCACTCGCGAACGTTCGCTAATCTTCCCCTTCGCGAATTCTGAAATTAAAGCATGAGTGTGGTACTGGGTGTTATGTATATAGATTTACACGTATGTTAAAGTCATCAGCACGAACAGGCATAATTATTATATGGTTGTGCCTTCGTTCACAGGTGAATCTATATGTCTCTAGGCCTTGTAGTTTTCTCAAACATTATTTATATGACATAATTTTAACCGCATTTCTTATTATCTTTAGTACTTGATTGTATAAATACAGTAGTTTTACAAGAAAAAAAAACTTGGTATATAAGAATGAGCTGTAAATTTTAGATCATGGGTGGAGTAATTTAGTACCATATTTAATCTCTGTTCACCCCCAGAGCTAGTTATGCACAAACTTAAGTCATGCCCCACCTACCCCACGCAGGGGGCAACTTCGAACTAGTGAGTTGCAAACATGATCCCATTATGTGCTACATACGTGAATCATTAAACAAGTGGGTACAGTATCAGTGCTTGTTGCAAGTAACCATAACACTGCCCTGGGGATGACTGGGTGACTAATCCCCACTTACTTCCTGACTTTGGGTAGGTGGAGAGTGATAATGATATAGACGTGTGTGATTACTTAGCATTGCAAATGGGTCGGGTCATCCAGATTATTTGGATTGTTTGAGTCACTGGGTCTGATTCACTTCTTTTGAATATATGGATCAGATCTGTATGTTGAACTGATGGAAATACAGTTGTATAAACTCAAGAAATTTATGTAGAGCCACCCCCACTTATCAGATTGTGTTTCTGTCTGTAGGCATACATGAATTCACATTCACTACACAGGATTGTAGTGCTATTGTAGGAATATGACTGCTGCTTGTTGGAAGTAACACATTAATAAAGTAACAAGTACACAAAAAAATTTGGAATTTTTCAACTAGAGTAGGGAACATAGCACATCGATAAAAAATACTGAAACAAGCACAGTACAGTTATAACACTTCTTATTGTTTTACTGTGATTTAATATCATGCATTACTCCAGCTTGTTTCAGTACTTTTTATCGATGTGCTATGGTCCCTACTGTAGTTCTAATTTTTTTTGCGTACTTGTTTGTTAACTGTTTCCGTAAATAATTATGACTGGTGAACCCACGCATTCCGCATCAAAAGCCAAGCCCCCCAGCTACATCAATTATCGTCTGAAAAGTGAATCATCCTTACTCTTTGTTGTCAGCTATGTTCACAATATTATGAATCAAGAACTGTTCGAAAAGCACCTCTGCAATCCATGTATACCGCATCAAAAGAAAAAAAGGCACCACGTGCCCTAGTGTAGAGATGTACCGATAATCGGATTGGTGATCGGATCGGGTGCCGATATGGCAATATCTACCATATCGGTAATTTTTTCCCAGGCTTGATGGACTGCCCTTGCCTACCACCCCCAGCACAAAGAAAGGCACGTGCTGGACAACTAAAAAGGACAATAGAAAAGTAGAGTATTGGTAATCGGCACAAACGCTCTGAGAACCGATATTGCTGCCGCTAATTTTGCATGGCAAATATGAGTACCATTATTTGCAGCAATGAAAAGCCTTTTTGCTCACTACTACAAAAAATAGAAAGCCTCTCTATACTGTTCCATTATAGCCATAGGTTACAAGAAGCCATACGACCACATGTGTAAATACTGCTATTAATTTGTGTTAAAATATTCTTTCCCAGATCTGGTAGCTGTTACACCTTAACAATAAAGAACTGCACCACAGGATAATGTGTGTATAGTAGCCATCTTATAACTAATCAAAGCACTGAGTAATCTGGACAAGGGAGTAATCTGGACAAGGGAGTATGTATTATAATATTTGCATGTGGTGCCTAATTGTCTGCATGGCCACACCAACTAAAGGTAACCAGGTATAGTTGTACCTTATAGTTACAACACTTCTATTTTCTTTAAAATTAATATCATTAGAATATGCATCATGCAGTAGCTATACACCTGTTCTATTTTACACTTTACAGATTATGTATACAATAATCGGATCAGTATAATCGGTATCGGTTATTTTAGGTACAGATTAATATTCTTATGCTCAATATTCTGGTTCTAGGTGGATCAGTGCTTTCTTGGCTTCCCTGATAGAGCAACAATCCAATGACTTCTGTATCCTTAATTTATAATCTGTTAAATCTGATATTCGCCGGCTTAAGCAACAATATGTGTCTTCTGTTGCTGATTCAGACAAGTCTCATCTGGATCCCTTGCTGCAGAGGATCGTTGGTTTGAATAGTATGAAGTGTTCTTTCCTGTGACTGACAGCTCTTCCTATTCAGGAGCAGGGATTCTACTTAAATAAGCAGGAGTTAATTGTATGATGTCTCCAGTCACTGTGTTTGTGGCACCCCCTTCAGTGTAGGAGGCCTTATACCTTTATTCGTCATAATGAACTTCGTGACTTGACAGCTGGATGATTACAAGAGGTCTGTTATAATGTTGCAATGGAACCACCTTTATTACCTCTTAATGGAGAGACCATTGCTCCTGTTTCTACTATTCATAATGATGAAGCCCGTGCAGATGTTTGTGCAACTGGGTTTTGGGGTAAACGCCAGGGTGCATTTTTTGATATAAGGATTTTTCACCCCAACGCACCAAGCTACCTTAAGACTCAGCCTGCATCACTTTTTCGAATGCATGAGTTAGAGAAGAAGCAGGAATATGGCAATAGGGTTCGCAGTGTGGGTGTGCTTCATTTACCCCTCTTGTTTTTTCTACGTTTGGTGGACTTGGTAGGGAAGTAACTATATTCTATAGCTGCTTAGCTGATTTACTCTCTAAGAAACATGGCACACCCTATACCAAGACACTTTCACTGATGCGATGCTCCATCTCATTTTCTTTATTCCGTTCTGCCATCTTGGCTATCTGGGGTAGTAGGACTGTGAGACCTTTGGAACCCCCCACTATCTCTGCTGAACTGCGCTTGGCAGAGGTTAAGCTTGACTCATCTGTTTAACGTATTTATTTTATTTTGTATTTGTTTAATGTGTTCATTTTGTAAAAAAAATAATCAATTTATAAAAAAAAATGGTACAGACTAATCGGATGTCGGTACAGCTGAAAAATCCTTATCGGTACATCTCTACCCTAGTGATGTCAGTTATTGTTTGAAAAGTGAAGTATCCATTATGCTTTGTTGCCGGCTAAGCAGTACAAATCAAGAACTGTTCGTAAAGTACGTACTTCTACAATCAATGTAGCCACTATAAAAAACACAGACGATTTCCGTTATGAAGGGAAGCCATTACGTTCTACCGCCAAATGGACACTTTTAGCTGTCAGTAAAGATGAATGGGACACAGAAGGACACTGGTAAGTCCATGAAGAATGCATTGTACATATTGTGGTATGCCAAAAGGCATTTCTCAGGCCGAAGTGATGTCAAACTGAAAAAATCAAGCCCGTAGCCTTAGCCGTTATCAAGTTATGCTTGTCTGAAGGCATTAGTCAATCAGTTACTCAGTCAGTCAATAGAAAATTCCGTAAAATAATTTTTTTACAAATTCTGTAGCAACTTGTTGAAAGCATTTTGGGTTGATCAGAAGGCTTGTCTTGCCTAACCAATACTGCCTCATTGTTGTCTGGGAAAATTGAGGCTGGTTATTGGATGCTGTTTTTTGTGGTCCCTACTAAAAAAATACAGTACTATCGTACTGTATGTTATACTTACATAATAGTTATTACTTTTGGGGCTTCTTAGTAATGTATTTGTTACTATTTATAGTGTAGTATTTTGAAGATGCCATAATCTGTTACCAGTAATGGATTATGGCTTCTTCAAAAGTGACTTTAGTAATGAGAATAGTAATCCACACAGCACCCATCATATCTTGGTTTCCACCTTTGATTTCATACCCGGGCTTTTCATCCTTTTTCACAGCTTGGCTGTGTTTGTGTGGATTGCTATTCTCGTTACCAAAGTTAGGGAAAAAGCCATGATCTATAACTGATAATGGATTATGGCAGCAGCACAGAAATAGCTGTGATGAAGTTACAGGTTTTTACATTTTACTTTGTCCCATTTGCAGTAGATTTTGTTGCTTTTGCAGTAGAATTCATGCCGTTTGCGATTGGAGTTCATTGGTTTGCAATTGATTTTGGCACTTTTACATTAGAATTCATCACGTTTGCACAAGAATTCCTCATAGTTACTTTGACTGCTATAAACCAGCCGCTCATCACAAGGTGGATCAATTATTGCCTTATAGAGAGTTATTTACAACAGTTGTACTTCAATAAGATCATGAAACAGCTGCTACATCTTGTTTTTGTGTTTACTGCAGCGGCCAATCTTGTCACGGACAAATTCTTGTGCAAACGTGACGAATTCAATTGCAAAACCAATAAATTACCGACAAATTCAATTGCAAACAGGACGAGTTCTACAGCAAAAGCAACAAACTCTACTGCAAATGGAGTGACGAATTCAATTGCAAAAACCTGTAATGCTATTATTAATGCTATAAACATCATTGCAGCCATTTCTTTGATTTCACAACTTTTTCATCCAGGCTTTTGAAGGCCATGACCTAATTTCACAGCTTGGCTGTTATGTGTGAATTTCACTTCTTTTTGTACTTTATAAGGCTCCAAAGCCATCCTACGTCTGCCCTATGTCACATGTTGTTTTATCTACAGACAATAATGATTATTAAAGACAGAAGTTATAATTGTATTGTATTGCATGACTGTTCACTTATAGTATTGTAATACTCTAATATTTTAGAGTCCACAGTTGTTTGAGGACTTCTAGTAGAACACACATACTATGAAATTATGATTGAGTAGAACTTTTATTTGTAAAGTAGAAATTAAGTGAGGTGAGCAGCTGTGATAGTAATTGCTTAGTGGTTACACATTTGGGTGTTAGGTGTAGAGAAACCTGGATCAAACCATGGTAAGCTTTTTACAACAATTTTTCAACCCTGTGGTGACTGTTCTATTAGAGTACTTGAACCCTGCAATTTTATATTTGCTTGATTTTTGTTGTGTTATTCTTTTGTTTTTGAAAGCACCAAAAAAGAACTGCTACAATGATTGGCCCAAGGTATTTCCATAGGCATAGATCCTTGTGGCTTTGGTATCAGATCGATAGGTATTTTTCTGTAGTGTGTGGCCTTCAAAAGCCTGGGTGAAAAAAGGTGTGAAGTCAAAGAGGTGTCGGCCATGAAATGACTGTAATGATGTTAATGCTAATCATGCGCAAATGATTTCACAACTTTTCTAAGTTCACACAGGCTTTTGAAGGCACACCCTTTTTACAGCTTGGCTAGTGGCATTGTATTAAAGTTGGAACATTTTCAAATGGTTTATATCATGCTTTGGTACACACACACGTACGTACACATGCACACAAAGCTTAGTCGTGCAATACACAGCTATTTCCACCCAGCGAACCACCACTGGGATGCCCGTGCACCACTTAGACGCTTGAGCCTTATGCAGGCAAATCCTCCTGGGGCATGGCTAGTAAACTGCAAAAGGTAAGGTCTAAGGTGGCACAATGACTCCAACACTGCTAAATAAGGCAAGGACAGTTGGCATTAAATTTTGTTTCCCTAGGGGGGGTACCCATTGATGTTACAGCTGTGTGGGCTGCTTCCCCAGGTGACACAAGGTCCTCGATATACAGCTGGGTAGACTGGAGCAATGTGAGTAGTTTCTTAACCCGGAACCTTTTGATTAACAGGCTGAAGCTCTAGCCACTTTCCTCTCTCTCACACATGCACGCACGCACACACACACACACACATGTGCACGTATGTATGTACAGTGGAACCTGTTAATCAGGACACTTTTAAAATGTGCAATCTGGACACTTGGTAATGGCCATTAGCATGTAAACTGACCTGGAAAACCAGGAAACCTTGATAATCAGGACACTTCTGCTTGGTCCCAAGGTGTCCTTAATACACAGGTTTCACTCTGCGTACATAAATATGTATGTACATACACGCATGTTTTTCAGAAGTTAATTTCAGGAAACCAGTTGTGCACTTGATTTGAAAAAATCATATTTGGGACTAAACATTAATTTTTGTATGATTATTTAGTAGACAGGTAATTACATAAAATCTGTTGTATGTCATATGATGTTTAATCCATACTTCGTAAATAATCATATGCAGGTTTTTTCCAATGATGTCAATACGTTTCACAGTGTTCAGCTGGAAAGTGGTTTGGTGAAGTTGAGTACCTATGAATGGAGTCCTGTTGAAATTGTTGATGATCAAGTAAAAGAGCTAGTTTGTGAGCTGAAGCTGAAAGATGTACATTCCATTGAGAGACTGTTATGCATTGTGCAATCTCACTTGTCATCTGCTCCTGAAACTCTTACAGACGAAGATACTCATAGTAAAGAAGAGCAAAGTGTTGTAAGTGAAGGTAATAGTGAGTTGGCTGTGCCAGTGTCTGCTGCAAACACAAATGTGCAATATGCTCATGTACCACCACCATCTCAGCCATTATTGTTTGAAGAAAGTGCTGACAGTACTAATCTGATGGAAACCAATGAAGCTATGCTCTCTGAATATGCTGAATCAGGTGAACCAAAATTTGGGGGCTCAGGGTTACATGTGGATCCATCTGATGATGGCCCACCCATTGTTGAAGTACAACCAGAAGATATTACTTCTCCAAATGAAGATGTGGATAACAGAGAACATAAACCACCTTCAAAGCTTCCTTCTTATCTTAAACAGTCATGCAGTAAAGAAAGTCAAGATGTACCTCATGCACCTCCACCACCAAATATTCCTTTAGAAAATAATGCTGTTACAAGTCCTATGACTCCTCAATCACGTCAAGCTCAATTTACACCTGAAAGGGACCAGGTAAGATAGATAAGAATAATGTAAACATGTGTACGTAGCAGCTATATAGTTTTAAGTTGCCCCAAATGGCTCATTGCTACATTTGCAATTAAGTTTTAACAGTGACAAAAGTGGTTTATTGATACCTACATGTGTATGCAGTTCATTTGTGTATGCAGTTTATTTTGTGTAGTGTTTATCCCATCCAAAAACAGCTTATAGCTGTAAAAAAAGTGCGCGTCCAAGTAAAGCAGAGTTAACTGCGACAAAAAGTAATGATATCATAATGCGGCCATGTGCGAGGTGTGCAAGTTGTAAAATTAATATTAGCTAATCAGATAATACAATGTTATTGTTAAAGTGTTAATGAGAACTATGTGATGCTGCTAGTTTTTAAGTGTGTGAGCATCTTCATAAATGCCACATAAATTTAATTCTCAATAAAGCAATGTGTATAGATTCTCTGATAGTAATAAATAGTTTGAGTTTGGCCACCTTTCCTTTGTTCGTAGCATTGCTGTATACAGGAAAGGCGGCCAAACTCAAACTATTTATTACTATCAGAGAATCTATACACATTGCTTTATTGAGAATTAAATTTATGTGGCATTTATGAAGATGCTCACACACTTAAAAACTAGCAGCATCACATAGTTCTCATTAACACTTTAACAATAACATTGTATTATCTGATTAGCTAATATTAATTTTACAACTTGCACACCTCGCACATGGCCGCATTATGATATCATTACTTTTTGTCGCAGTTAACTCTGCTTTACTTGGACGCGCACTTTTTTTACAGCTATAAGCTGTTTTTGGATGGGATTTCAATACTTTTTGTTAGAATAAGCAATGTACTGTTGATAACAGTAGGTGAGTTTCCATGGTTTTGACAGAAACCCCAGATTACAGTGACAGAATATTAAAATATAACTGTAATTTTAGTGGCCAGGGCCGCCCACATTGGGGGTAACTGGGGTATTTTGCCCCCTACCACAGCCCGAAAGGGGCCACTTGAATACCTGTTTAAAGAAAGATCGATATACTCTAATAGAGCAGTCAGGATCTAGACCCTTCCTTGCCCCTGGGCCCCTCTTTAACTCTTTTCCCTGGGCCCTCTAATTTCTCAGGGCGGCCCTGTTAGTGGTATGCAACTGCAGTCAACTAACACCCATTTTAACTATTAAACCCTTAACAACGCTTGCCTTTCATCTTGTACTGCATTGAAACGATCAAAATACTCTATTAGAGCAGTCACAAAACAGCTGTAACACAGCAATCAATATTTAGCATAGTTACAACTTTTGCTTAGCATCGGATTGTATAGTTTAAATTACTAGCTACTTACAGACTTTACAATATAAAAATATGGCACTTGTAGAAATGTGACTGTTCTATTAGAGTATCTCGATCTACTTCAAGCATTGATCATGACTAATTCAAGTGAAGAGATCTTGTGAAATGAAATGAGAAAAGGCAAGTATGTACAGAGACAATAGAGGGGCGCGTAATTATGTCCTGTTGTAAATAAACGCCTTTAAAATTTATATTACTACTAAATAAACGCACCAGAATAGGCTTGTGTAGCTGTTGTCTCCAAGGTTGTCTCATTACTTGTCTTTTCGTGTTGAAAGGATTTAGTCGCAATTGGTGAGTTTAACTATACATGTATTTGTGTTGTAAAACTTAATTGTAAAAAGGCGATTAGCACATAATTATCATGATAAACATGTATTTGTCACAGTAGAGTCTCTCACGAAGTCACGATTATTACGGGACATTGGACCAGGGTAAAAATTTACTGCTATATTTAGAGGTTGTAGCGTTTGTATATCTTAGTATCTTAATAAATAATCCCCCATGATCACTAATCACTAATAGTACAGTGAAAACTGGTCATTATTCAGGCCGTAGGGACAAAATTTTCTGACCTTGCCTTTTAAAGAGGTGGCTGCATTAAGCGGCCTTAAAAAAAGGTAAGAAGCATGCTGTTCTAACTGGCTATAGAGATGGATTTAGTGTATGACAGCGTATGAGATAGTGAGTGCTGGTAGCAAGGGGGCAGCCAATCTGTTAGAGCACCAAAAGCACTGCTTCAGACATAGGCAGTTGACTGTCAGCCCCAAGTGTAAAAAGTTTCACTATTGGTCCTTATAAGCTCCTGATGAAGAAAGTGATGAAGTCATTATCCATAGGATATATTTTTCAGAGTATCCTTTTCAGTTCTACAATATAGTAGCCAAGCATAAGATGAACATAACACAGCATTCCAGTAGTTTAGTGGTGACCACAACACTGCCTAAGTTAAACTGTGGTGAGATTTGAGACTACCAGAAGCCCTGGAATGTCTTCAACACATGAAATACCAAATATCTAATGCCTGGCTTTCATCCACAGTGGACCTGTCTTGGTGGCCACTTGTACAGAAGGGAAACAGCTGCCACACAGTCTTGCTAGCGAAACAGCTAGTTGCCACACCCCTTAATTATCAATTTGTAAAATCTTTAGCAAAATTGTGTGTGCGAGCAAGTGCGATGTGGCAGTGCCGTGTATATGGTTGCTGCCTAGCAGTGACACATCATGAGTATTGAAGTCACAATGCATTACTGTATCATCCATCTAAATACAATCTCTGAATGTGTCATTTTGTGTAGAGAGCAATCTTCCACAAGAAGTGACCTGCAGGTTTCAGTGTATATTGTTAACCATTAATATTGTTCACAATATTGTGAACTATATGTACAGTGAAACCTCACTTAGTGGCCACCTCTTTAATAAGACCATCTCATTATATTGACCACCTCTAGTAGGTCCCAAATATAGCTAAGCATTACTTATGACCTCATTAATAAGGCCACCTTGTTATTCAGGCCAAATTTTTTGGTCCCACAGCCTGCCATATTAATGAGGTTTCATTGTACTTATGTGAATTTTTATTTTTCGTAACTTTTCTTCAGGTTTACTGATGGGCACTATGAAGCATTGTTGACTGGTACGTGTATAATGTGGTGACTTGAAATTCTAAAACAGTACGTAGCATGTCTTGTATGTACATGTAATGTGTTGTAATGTGTCCACACATCCACACATCTTAGAAATAAATATAATTGTATTCTCTATAAATAGTCAGTTCCATTGTGCCACTGGGTCATAAGTTGGATCATCCAGGGCACTTGAGTCACATTTTGTCCTGGCCAAGTGGATCTCATCCACTGACAGAATATACAGGATCAGATTACGTGTATAAATTACGGTGGAACTTGTTTATTGCCACCTTCACTCATTCAGCAGGTAACAGTGTATAAATTCTCAATTGGAATTGGCTTTTCAAGAGTGGTTGTCTTTCTATACTATAGTGGCCATTAAGACAGGTTGTACTGATAGATAGAGTGTACATACTAGAGATGCAACAATATCCTCCACTTAGTGTCGTTTGATAGTGATGCAATGGAGACTATGTATTATTGCATTTAAATACTATACTATTATATTGCAACTCTAGCACGTATTTATAACAGGAATGTTTGTTAACCGTTTAGACATGCTGGAGCCACACCCACTCATCTGGATTCTACAAATGAAGTCATACCAACTTGTTGTCATCATACTTACTTGTTACTCCCTTGGATGAATATACATGCCGTCATGTGAGACTTGCTACCATGGCGGGCCACTGGAAAACATTTGCATAGCAGTTATATTACAGTCATTATTGTACAATTCTTACATTATTGTTGTGAAAAGTGTTTGGTATTCATGTGTCTCCTCTGTATGTTGTAATTACATGTGTAATTTTGTGTGGGGGTGCTATAAAATGCAATAATGCATGGTGACAATTGTATTAGGCAATTTTGCACACTTCCTTTTTAAGCTAGCTACATGTGCTAATTACTCACAACTTGTGTCAACAACTGGTAACCGCAGTTGTACTCTTGTGTCATTCTTTAAGCCGCGCCCTTAGAGGACAAATTATGTGGGGGCGACTAATTTCAAAACGAAGGATGGTATGCAGCACCATAGATTATATCTATGGACTATAATCTATGGCAGCACACTTCTTGGTGGCTATATGTACTGATTAACTACATAGAGCGCCAGTTCATCAATACCCAGTGACCGCAGTTGTGCTCTGCGTCATTCTTTAAATTCCGAGTAAAATTCTTAGAGAGCAAATGACGTGGGGGCGACTAAATTCAAATTTCAAACTAGCCATTCTCGAAAACAAATGTTTCAATCTGAACGAAACTTTTAGAACAGTTTAAAGACACATTGCCCTACATGCCAAGCGAGTATTGCGGAAAACAACAATCTGGGATTTGTATTTGGCCTCTAGGTCGACTGAGGACGACTGAAACTTCGTTTGGTGCTGAAATCACGACTGTAGGGTAATCATGTATGGTGAAATCGATGATGTGAATCTTGAGGTGATTGAGTGAATACTGAAGCGATAACAGGGCGATCAATGTTCGGAATGCACAAAGGAACGCAAGGCATACACCTGCGGTTGCGTCTAACCGCATGCGATAAAAAAAAAAAAAAAAAAAAAAAAATGAAACTTCACCTTTGATGTCGGCAACCTCGGTCACGAAACAATCGGCATGGATTTGCTTCACTGCTTGTGTGGTAGTTACTAGTGACACGATGAGTTCAACTCCAGAGTTTCAGAGGGATAGCGTAAGTGACGGGTGGATTACAGGAAGGCCGAATTTGACAACGTTCGTTCTTGTAAAATCCTCACATAGTGGTCGCGTCATTTATTGTCTGCGGCGCGCGTTTCTGCTTTACTGGCCGCGCGACTCACTACCGTGAGTCTTGATAACCAGTCCATTACATTTCATGTAGTGCATGTTTAAAAAATAAAATATTATGTATTTTATGGAATTACAGATTGTGTTACTGTTACAAATAGTGCTTAAATGAATGTCGATTGTAAACTTTGAATGCAAAATTCAAAGCTGTGATGAATATTGTTTGCTACAGTAAATTATGCAGTTGGTAGCTGATGACCTAATTTTTAGTGTATTGTAGCTTAAGTTATTTAACCAAACAATAGTTGTCATTTTAGCTCCCTCTGGCAAAAGATATTTCTTGCGTTGGCACTATAATTTGCCTGTGTAACAAGATTGGCAGCTAGAGAAAACAAGATGTAGCTGCCGCAAAAGGATCTCGCAACTACAACAGTACACAACTTGTGAAAATTCTTCCTCTACAGCTTGTCCAGCAACATTCCCAACTGCACTTTGCCATTAGCAGTTGGCAAGGTCACTCATGGCACAATCTAATTCACTTGTCAGACAACTAGTGCCCTCATGTACAACCACTTTCAATTATTTTCTGGTATCTCAAGTATAACTGTCTGTGGTGAAAATGGTTCATGTCACGATGACCAAAAACTGTTTAGACATTATTGTTGTGTATAAAAGTACCATTAAGTTCATGGCAAACAATAATCCATCTTTTTTCACAGAAGACCTTCCTTATAATACAAAGTTATGCATTTCTCCATACTTGAAATTAAATTAGTTCTCAAAATCATACAGTATAGTTGTAGGGATCATGGAGTTCTGGGTGTTCTTGCCCTTCAAAATCACCACAGCTTGGTACTGTTCTTCAATTGTGTTGGTGTGTAACAGGTAGAGCATAGTTGAAGGCGAAGTGTAATAGCCACTTCACTTTTCAGTAATTGATTGTTGGGACGCATTCAGATGCAAAATCACATTTATGGCATGCCTGGCACATTTTTTCCTATGCATGGGTTCATTAGTCACAACTATGCTATTAAAAAGTAAACAAACAAGTGGAATGAAAAAATTAGAAAATCATAATCAAAAACAGCCAAGCTGTAAAAAAAGGAGTGCGGCACTTGAAAAGGCTATGGTGAAAAAAGATGTGAAATCCAAGGTGGCGGCCAAGAAATGGCTGTGATGGTAGGTTAATAGTAAAAATTTTAATGACGACAATTCAGGTGAATTTTGGTGCCACTTGGTCTTGGCACATAATTCACCTGAATTGTCGTTATTAAAATTTTTACCATTAACCTACCATCACAGCCATTTCTTGGCCGCCACCTTGGATTTCACATCTTTTTTCACCATAGCCTTTTCAAGGGCCGCACTCCTTTTTTTACAGCTTGGCTGTTTTTGATTAGATTTCACTTCTTTTTGTATTTGGGGTTTTTAACCTATATTTTTTTCTCTACCACAGGAAAAAGAAAAAGATGAAGCAGATTTTATAAATACTTTAACTCATTCTGATTTTATCAGTAAATGTACAAATTATGTGTATAATGTATAATTATATTTATTACATGTCAATTAATCCCTACAGGATAATTTGCAGTTGATCTCTCTACTGTATGACTTGAAATGTAGCTGAACTCTCTACAGGGTGATTTGCTTGTACGTAGATGAACTCTTTACAGGATTCTTTCTGCAGGGTGACTTGACTCTAGCTGAACTCTCTGCAGGGTTATCTGTTTGTAGTTGAACTCTCTACAGGGTGATTTGTTTGCAGCTGAACTCTCTACAAGGTAACTTCTTCTAGCTGATCTGTCTACAGGGTGACTTGTTTCTAGCTGGTCTCTCTACAGGGCAATTGGTTTGTAGCTGAATTCTCTACAGGGTGATTTGTTTGCAGCTGAACTCTCTACATGGTGGTTTCTTTGTAGCTGAACTCTCTAAAAGTTGACTTCTTCTAGCTGAACTCTCTACAGGGCGATCTTTTCATAGCTGAACTCTCTGCATAGTGATTTGTTTGCAGCTGAACTCTCTACATGTAGCTGTTTGTAGCTGAACTTTCTACAAGGTACAGTATCTTCTTCTAGCTGATCTCTCTACAGGGTGAATTGTTTGTATCTGAACTCTCTACAGGGTGATCTGTTCGTAGCTGACCTCTCTACAGGGTGATTTGTTTGCAGCTGAATTCTCTACCTGATGGTTTCTTTATAGCTGAATTCTCTACAAGGTACGTACTTCTTCTAGCTGAACTCTCTACAGGGTGATCTTTTCATAGCTGAACTATCTACAGGATGATTTGTTTGCAGCTGAATTCTCTAAATGATGATTTCTGTGTAGCTGAGCTCTCTACAGGGTGAATTGCTTGTAGCTGAACTCTCTATAGAGTGATCTGTTTGTAGCTGAACTTTCTACAAGGTACAGTATCTTCTTCTAGCTGATCTCTCTACAGCATGAATTGTCTGTATCTGAACTCTCTACAGGGCGATCTGTTCGTAGCTGACTTCTTTACAGGGTAATTTGTTTGCAGCTGAACTCTCTACATGATGGTTTCTTTGTAGCTGAATTCTCTACAAGGTAACTTCTTCTAGCTGATCTCTCTACAGGATGACTTGTTTGTAGCTGAACTATCTGCTGGGTGATTCTTTGTAGCTGAACTCTCTACAAGGTGATCCTTCTAGCTGATCTCTCTATACAGGATGACTTGTTTCTAGCTGAACTCTCTAAAGGGTGATTATTTGCAGCTGAACTCTCTACATGATGGTTTCTTTGTAGCTGAACTCTCTACAAGGTAACTTCTTCTAGCTGATCTCTCTACAGGGTGACTTGTTTCTAGCTGATGGGTTATTTGTTTCTAGCTGAACTTTCTACAGTGTGATTTGCTTGCAGCTGAACTTTCTACAGGGTAATTTGCTTGCAGCTGAACTTTCTACATGGTGGTTTCTTTGTAGCTGAACTCGCTACAAGGTGATTTGTTTGCAGCTGAACTTTCTACATGGTGGTTATTTTGTAGCTGAACTCTCTACAAGGTGACTTTCTTCTAGCTGATCTCTATACAGGGTGATTTGTTTCTAACTGAACTCTCTACAGGGTGATCTGTTCGCAACTGAACTCTCTACAGGGTGATTTGTTTGCAGCTGAACTCTCTACATGATGATTTCTTTGTAGCTGGACTCTCTACAAGGTAAATTCTTCTAGCTGATCTGTCTACAGGGTGACTTGTTTCTAGCTGATCTCTCTACAGAATGATTTGTTTGCAGCTGAACACTCTACATGATGGTTTCTTTGTAGCTGAATTCTCTACAAGGTAACTTCTTCTAGCTGATCTCTCTACAGGATGACTTGTTTGTAGCTGAACTATTTGCAGGGTGATTCTTTGTAGCTTAGCCAAGCGGCACCAAATTCACCTGAACTGTCGTTATTAAAATTTTTACCATTAACTTACCATCACAGCCATTTCTTGGCTGCCACCTTGGATTTCGCATCTTTTTTTCACCATAGCTTTTTCAAAGGCGGCACTCCTTTTTTTACAGCTTGGCTGTTTTTGATTAGATTTCACTTCTTTTTGTATTTGTATACCCAAAAGCCGGCCTATGGCCAGCTTTGGGGCTTTTTAACATACATTTTTTTCTTTACCACAGGAAAAAGAAAAAGATGAAGCAGATTTTATAAATACTTTAACTCATTCTGATTTTATCAGTAAATGTACAAATTATATATATAATGTATATATTTATTACATGTCAATTAATTCTCACAGGATAATTTGCAGCTGATCTCTATACTTGGTGACTTGAAATGTAGTTGAACTCTCTACAGGGTGATTTGCTTGTACGTAGATGAACTCTTTACAGGATTCTCTCTACAGGGTGACTTGACTCTACCTGAACAGGGGTGTACCGAGGGGGGTTTCCAGGGGTTTCAGGAAACCCCTTTGAATTTTACACACTACTTGAAATATTAAGAAATTGAAACTTCAGGTTACCAGAATCTGGAATCTGTCATGGAGCAGGACACATTTTAAACTTTTATCTCAGTTAAATAATAGTTTGTAAGATGATAGCAACACTTATGGCATTGTTCTGAATTATGATTTTGGTGAAAAGATCGAGATACTCTAATAGAGCAGTCAGGTAATATAAACCACTCTAATATAACAGTCACTTAGCTGTATATAGTGGAAACCCCTTTTCCAAATTCCTGCGTACGCCCCTGCTGAACTCTACAGGGTTATCTGTTTGTAGTTGAACTCTTTACAGGGTGATTTGTTTGCAGTTGAACTTTCTACAAGGTAACTTCTTCTAGCTGATCTGTCTACAGGGTGACGTGTTTCTAGCTGGTCTATCTACAAGGCGATTTGTTTGTAGCTGAATACTCTACAGGGTGATTTGTTTGCAGCTGAACTCTCTATATGATGTTTTCTTGGTAGC
This sequence comes from Dysidea avara, assembly GCF_963678975.1. Lineage (NCBI taxonomy): Eukaryota > Metazoa > Porifera > Demospongiae > Dictyoceratida > Dysideidae > Dysidea > Dysidea avara. The sequence goes on along the minus strand of NC_089274.1, from coordinate 5,523,152 downwards.
TGAACTCTGTACAGGATGAATTGCTTGTAGCTGACCTCTCTATAGGGTGATCTATTCATAGCTGAACTCTACAGAGTAATCTGTTTTTAGCTGAAATTTCTACAAGGTACAGTATCTTCTTCTAGCTGATCTCTCTACAGCGTGAATTGTTTATATCTGAACTCTCTACAGGGTGATCTGTTCGTAGCTGACCTCTCTACAGGGTGATTTGTTTGCAGCTGAACTCTCTACATGATGGTTTCTTTGTAGCTGGACTCTCTACAAGGTAACTTTTTCTAGCTGATCTGTCTACAGGGTGATTTGTTTGTAGCTGAACTCTCTACAGAATGATTTATTTGTAGCTGAACTCTCTACATGGTGGTTTCTTTGTAGCTGAACTCTCTACAAGGTGACTTCTTCTAGCTGAACTCTCTACAGGGTGATCTTTTCTTAGCTGAACTCTCTACAGGGTGATTTGTCTGCAGCTGAACTCTCTACATTTGTAGCTGAACTCTCTACAAGGTGACTTCTTCTAGCTGATCTCTCTACTGGGTGACTTGTTTCTAGCTGAATTGTCTATAAGATTAACTGTTTGTAGCTGAACTTCATACAGAATAACTTGCAATGTAATATAATTCTTTAATGGAGTAAGTTATAAACGTAGTCGAATGCTCTATTAGAGTGACTGTTCTATTAGAGTATCTCGATCTCGCATTTGCTACACGTAGTTGGGTTTCGAATCATAACTCAGTGGTTTGTAATCCGATTCTTCTGTACTACTGCAAGGTCTTTCTATGATGATTATTCCAGCTACACACCGATTTTCAGCTCATTGCTCTTAGCGGTTTGCCTGGTAGGCGTGAAAACTAATACTTTTTTATTCGTAAAAATCGATTGCATAATTGTGACACAGGTTGGGTTTTGTGTCATATCTCCATGGTCTTTATCTCGATTCTTTTCAAACCACAAAAAGGCACTCCTACGATGGTTACTCCATCTACATAGCAATTTTTAGCTCATTCCTTCAAGGAGTTTACCCTGTAGGCGTGACAGACCTTCGACCTTATTTTATGCGAATAATCGATCATAACTCCGTGAATGTTCATCGGATTCCTACCAAAGTTGGTACTGAGATCCGCCTTAATGAGCCCTTCAAGTGTGCCAAATTTCAGCCGGATTGAAGCACGCATTCGTGTTTTATGGCGGATTTTGCGAAGTGTGCGAAATGAAGAAGAAGTAGAAGAAGAAGAAAAAAACGAAGAAATTAAAACGAAACTTTGTTCGCTCGTATCTCGGAAATGGCTGGAGCGATTTTCTTCAAATTTGGTATGTAGACTCCTCTAATTGGCCGGCACTTCTCTAGCAAATTTGGTTCCAATCAGATTAGGGATCACAGAGCTACATAGCTTGTGAAAATTACGTTTTCTTTCTTCCTGTTAATATACTCACGGTGTGGCGCGCCGGCTTCTTGGGCCGCACAACACACTATCATGTGTCTTGATTGATTAGGAATCAAAGTTGTGGATAACAAAAAAGTAGTGAAACAAGAGCATGACTGAATTAGGGATTAAATGTCAACTAGTATATATGTAGGTATAGGCAACCTCTCTTGTTTCCCTACTTTTGTTATTCCCTTGTTTCTCTACTCTTTTTATTCTTTGATCACTATTCCAAATAATGTTTCCTTCTACTTGTATAATATGTAACACTTTTCCACCTCAGATTAAAAGAATTCCAGAGGATACATTTGCCATGTATGTATACCTCTTCACAGCTAGGGAGGCGACTAAACGTACACCAGTGTACATTGAAATGTATCCTGACAAAATGGTTGCACTTCAAAAGAGCAAGCCACTTTCATCAAAACAAGCATAGCCTTGATGTGGATGAGGTATAGTGGATACCTCTTCACAGGGAGGTAACTAAGTATACCGATGTACATTGAAATGTACATGTATCCCAATAAAGTAGTTGTACTTCAAAAGAGTAAGCCAATTTCATCAAAGCAATAACCTTGATGTGGATGAGGTATAGTGGTACCACCCTGTTTGTTTTATAAAGGCTCAGACTGAAATCGATTAAGGGAATAAATTAATGCTCACATGGAACGTGACTATTATCATGAATTGGAGTCTTGCCACAAGAAGCTCTCAGATGAAGGAATTTCAGTTTCCTTGCTATTCTACAAGTTGGGAAACATTAGTTAAAGGTGAGAATTACTGTAGTCTGGAAATATTCAATGCTAAAATATTTTCGTGGGTGCACAGGCCCATGAAAATATATTGCATAAAAATAATTTAGCTACGAAAATAACTCTGCAGTCACAGTACACACAAGGTGTGAGTGTTTGCAAGGTTAGTTGCCGGTTCATTGCAAGGTCAAGTTACCATTGGCTTGAAGCGTCAAGTCGGACCGAGAAAATGATGTCTATTTTAAATTACTTCGAACTCTGTTGTCAAGATCAACTGGACCTACCAGATCATTGCTTATTACTTTCTACTTCGCTTACTCCTAGTGCTATAACTTCTGCAAACCAGGAAGTCTTGTTGAAGACAACATGTGGCAGCTCCTGCTCCACTGGAAAGCATGAAGCGTACAACAGGTACTAATTGTGCCATAATCTATGGCCATAGTTTAGCATTGTGCCTATTATAATAAGTCCTGCAATTTGTATAGATACTCAGACACAGAACGTGCAAAGATCAGAAGTTATGCTCACCAATATAGTGTTGCCACAACTGCAAGACGCTGGTGTTGAAACTTTGTGTTACAGAGACAACTACCCATTCAATACGTGATGCATATCAAGAGGACTTAAAACTCTGCCAGCAGTGTGGTATTACTGAACCTATAAGGACTCTGCCTGAGAAGGGACGTGGAAGACCACTACTTCTGGGAAAATACCTGGATAAAAAATTACAGCTATGTGTCAAGAAAGTGAAGGAAGGTAATGCAGTGGTGTCATCTAAGGTGGTAATGGCAGCTGCCTGTGGGATATTAAAAGTCTATGGTAGACATGCAGAGGCTGGCCTAGAGCATGAAGAAGCTGGAAGTGGTGTGGGGTATATACGTCTTAACAGACACTGGGCTTATTCTTTCCTAAGGAGGTTGAATTATGTCAAAAGAAAAGCCACAACAGCTAAGAGCAAATACAGTGTGGCAGATTTTTCTGAAATCAAAGTGTCATTTCTTAGATTAGCAGTTGAAACAGTTACAATGGAGGAAATCCCACCTGGGTTGATTTTAAATTGGGATCAAACAAGAATGACTGTCCTGTCATCACCTTGGATGATGCATGAGCGAGGTACAACAAGAGTACAGCTTACCGGTAACAGCTACTTTCAGGATTGTGTAATGCTGCTGTCAAGTTCAGATGAAGAAATGCAACGCTATAATTTAACAGTAATAAAGTACTAATAGTACTATGTTAGGCAATAATTGTGTACATGTACAAATCATTGTGTGATGAGCCTATATACACATTGTTAGAGTTTCCTTTATCTCATCTTCATCATTTACAGAAAACTGTTTTAGACTTCTGTATTTCTTTAGAGGGTGCTCTAAAAATAACTAGGCATGGAACTTCCATACCACGTTGTGGTCGGTCTGCTGAATAATGCCTTCTGCCAGTTATTGTGCAAATTATACATCCACCTTGATGCAAAAATAGTAAATAAATCCTTGCAGTCTTTCTTGGCAGGTGTCTGATGATGATGATGATGCCATCTTTTTTGCTGCTACAGAATACCAAGTTGTCATGCTCATTGAGTGGTTCTCTTGCATACTCTAGTGTCTCTCCTACAACTGAATCCTATACTGTCAGACATATGTGGTAACCACGCACACAACACCTGCACTCAAATTACTCCATTCTTGTTGCCTCCATGATGCCTACGTTCCATGTAGGAAATTTCAAAATTAGTGATGTTGATTTAGGCTGCCAGTTTCTTTGAATCACTAGTCACTACTGTGAATCCTCTGGATTATCAAAGTAGATGGCTTGTTGGAACAGCAGTATAGTAACTAGCTCGTTATACTTTTATTGCGTGGGAAATTATTTTGTGGTGTGGTTAGCAAATAATTTTCATGTTGAAATATTTTCAACAAAATTTTGTATCGGTATAAAACAATTCCAGTGGTTACACTCATATTGCTATGGGTGATTACTCATCCAGTGTAGGCTATTGGCCTGAAATGGAAATGTTATTAACACAAGTACACAATTTTTTTGGAATTTTCAACTAGAGTAGGGACCATAGCACATTGATAAAAAGTAGTGAACCAAGTTGGATTTAGGGCTTTCAGTTTCAATTAATTTATTAATCTATTAATCATTGATTACTAAATCGATTAATCTATATGTAGTGAACATCATGCATATAGCATCAGTTACACTTAATCAATACTGTACACAGTTAGTAGTGGTAGTCTACGCACCACCCAGAATAACATTATAGTGGTTGAAGGAATTGGAGCAGTTGATAGGCAGCTACAATTATGGCAACATTGGAAATCTGTCAGCACTTACAGGCTGAAGTGATGCGACTTTTGCTATAAAGCACAACAATACCTGGTTACCTATGGTGGTGTGGCCTCCCAGACAATTAGGCACCACAAATATTTTAATACATTCTCCCTTGTCCAGATTACTCCATGTTTTGATAAGTTATTAAGATGTTGCTATATAGAGATAATCAGTTTATTTTTCCTGTGGTGCAGTTCTTTATTGTTAAAGTATACCAGCTACAGTTTTCAGAAGATCTGGGTAAGAATATTTAACACTAGTAGTAGTACTACTTATATGTAGTTGTATGGCTTCTCATAACTTAGTGCTTTATGGAATAGTACAGAGAGGCTTTCTATTTGTTGTAGTGAGCAAAGAGGCTTTTTACTTAGTATTTACTTTTATTGATGTCGTGTATACTACGCGATTAATCAATTACAAAATAAAAGTCAATTATATATTTTCATCGAATAATTGATATTATCGATTAATCGTGAGAGCCCTAGCTGGAGTAGTGTATAGTAAGAAGTGTTTTATATCCCTACTGTGCTCAAGATACCATAATGGAAATGCACAGTAGAGACATAACACTTCTTATTGTTTTGCTGTGATTTGGTGTTGTGCACTACTCCTGCTTGTTTCAGCACTTTTTATCAATGTGCGATATGGTTCCACTCTGGTTGAAAATCCAAATTTTCTGTGTTAAGGTAGGTATGGGTAGGCCAATTGGGTGCATGTCCATTTGTCTGTGTGTCAGTCCTGTGTGTTCTCTTAGAGTGCCATCTCTTTTGTATCTTCAATTCTTTTTGAATGCTAACTGATTACCTTAATTATTAAAATAATTCACCCAGGTGTCAAGAAGTGTACACCTGTGTGTGATGTAATTATAGGATATGTACTACTAGTGCACATAGCTTGGACATGTATTGATATTAAGTATTGTTTTAGTTTACATTTAGCTCTGCTGTTTAGTTATCCCATATGTTCTCATCATTTTACTATTGTGCCATGGAATAAGGTTCAATATCACCATGCATGCTACTGAACATTTTAGGACATGATATTTAATGCTTCATTTCCAATGCATTAATTGATTTGTCATTGTGGTTAGTATGGAATGTGAAACATGAAATGGTCTTGCACAAAGGGCAGGTACCAATCTTGTGTAGTGTTTACTGTTATGTAATGACATAGTTATATATTATTGTATGATTTTGTATAGCTGTTGCCTGATTATCTAAGTGGCCCATCAGATTTACCTGGAACAGTGTTTTTTAACAGCAGTCGTGGTAATGAAGTGGGACCTGAACAAATAGAACTGGTAGATTTTGTGAAAACGTTAGTTAACAGTGTACTGCATGATATGTATGTAATGCTCAGTGAAAACTTGCACCAATTTACTGCATTTTGCATCTCTTGTTTCAGTACTTTTTGTTGCATAGATCCCTACTTCATTTTTAAATTAACAATTTTTAAAAATACTAGTACAGTATAACAAATGGCTATTATTACAGTATATATAGCTCAGTGGGAAAGTCCCTACTTTGGCATTGAGCAAAATAATTGTTATAGCCAATGTGCCAAAGTAGGGACTTTCCCACTGAGTTATGCTGTAATACCATCATTCATCTCGTTTCACTACTTTTTGTTGCATAGATCCCTACTTCATTTTTAAATTAACATTTAAAAAAAATACTAGTTTATTTAGGTTTGTGTTGTAGCACAGCTAGCTACAGTGGAACCTCAGTTATCCAGACCCCGCTTGTTTGGATTCTCGGTTAACCAAACTACTGAAATGACTGCTCTATTAGAGTAGTGACTGTTCTATTATGGTAGTTGAATAACTGATATATAAATTTTTTTTTCCTTTATGCTATTTTAAGGTTATTTATACAAAGTTTCAGAGATAAGGACTTTGACCATCCCTGGTCCCAAGGGGTTCGGATAACTGAGGTTCCACTGTACAATGTAACTTGTGACTGTTCTATTAGAGTATCATACATGACTGTTGTATTAGAGTGACTGTTGTATTAGGGTATATCTTGAGTCAGCCAAAAGGTGTGCAGCTAGCTAGACCAGTAATGGGTGAGATCATCTTTAACTAGATTGTTAAGAGGTGTGGTCTCTGTACTCTATCAATATTAGTTCACGTAGATCTTTAATTGATGGGTGTGGTTGCGAACCAGATCTTAATTACGAACTTGCAGATATCTAGCTAGTATATCTCTTAGGACTGAAGCACTTCTGAAATCCAGCTCTGAAACAATTCTGTAGTGTGTATATTGCTGAAAGAAAGTGTTGATACGGAAAATTAATGCCTCGATATGGTTTCGTTGGATGAAGAAGACAAGCAGCCTGATTGAAGATAAAAGAAAAGAAAGGCGCAGAGGGCCTGCACTTGTCAGAACTCCAAAAGGCACATCCCACTGGTGAGTTTCTTATTGTGGTGTAAAATAGTGGCCGTGCGCTGCTTCGTTTGGCCTCTAACCTTGTGACTATGGTCGGTCAGGCAGTGAGACTAAAATTAGAGTTTGGGCGGTTTTTAAAAATTCTATATCCGTTGTGTTTTGTTATATTTTATATATTATCTAATCAAAAACAGCCAAGCTGTAAAAAAAGGTGCGGCCCCCAAAAAGGCCATGGTGAAAAAAGATGTGAAATCCAAGGTGGTGGCCAAGAAATGGCTGTGATGGTAGGTTAATGGTAAAAATTTTAATAACGACAATTCAGGTGAATTTGGTGCCAAGACCAAGCGGCACAAAATTCATCTGAATTGTCGTTATTAAAATTTTTACCATTAACCTACCATCACAGCCATTTCTTGGCCGCCACCTTGGATTTCACATCTTTTTTCACTATGGCCTTTTTGGGGGCCGCACCTTTTTTTACAGCTTGGCTGTTTTTGATTAGATATCACTTCTTTTTGTATTTGTATACTGCAAAGCCGGCCAATGGCTGGCTTTGGGTTTTTTTTTAACCCATATGTTTTTTCTTTACCACAGGAAGAAGAAAAGAACTTAAAGAAGATTTTTAATACTTCAATTATTTTTGATTTTATTAGTAATTATACAAATTATATACATATATTTATTACATGCCCATTATTCCCCACAGGATATTATTTTGCAGCTGATCTCTCTACTGGGTGACTTGAAATGTAGCTGAACTATCTATAAGGTGACCTCTTCTAGCTGATCTCTCTACAGGGTGATTTGTTTATAGATGAACGCTCTACAGGTGATTTGTTTGCAGCTAAACTCTCTACATGGTGGTTTCTTTGTAGCTGAACTCTCTACACGATGGTTTCTTTGTAGCTGAACTCTCTACAAGGTGACTTCTTCTAGCTGAACTCTCTACAGGGTGATCTTTTTGTAGCTGAACTCTCTACAGGGTGATTTGTTTGCAGCTGAACTCTCTAAATGATGGTTTCTTTGTAACTGAACACTCTACAAGGTGACTTCTTCTAGCTGATCTTTCTACAGGGTGCTTTCTTTGTAGCTGAACTCTCTATATGATGGTTTCTTTGTAGCTGAACTCTCTACAAGGTGACTTCTTCTAGCTGAACTCTCTACAGGGTGATCTTTTTGTAGCTGAACTCTCTACAGGGTGATTTGTTTGCAGCTGAACTCTTTACATGATGGTTTCTTTGTAGCTGAACTCTCTACAAGGTGACTTCTTCTAGCTGAACTCTCTACAGGGTGATTTCTTTGTAGCTGAACTCTATATGATGGTTTCTTTGTAGCTGAACTCTCTACAAGGTGACTTCTTCTAGCTGATCCCTCTACAGGGGGATTTGTTTGTAGCTGAACTCTCAACAAGTGATTTATTTGCAGCTGACCTCTTTATGTGGTGGTTTCTTTGTAGCTGAACTCACTATAAGATGACCTCTTCTAGATGATCTCTCTCCAGGGTGATGTGTTTCTAGCTGAACTCTCTACTGGTGATTTGTTGCAGTTAAACTCTCTACATAGTGGTTTCTTTGTAGCTGAACTCTTTACAAGGTGACTTCTCCTAGCTGAACTCTCTACAAGGTGATTTCTTTGTAGCTGAACTCTCTACATGATGGTTTCTTTGTAGCTGAACTCTCTACAAGGTGACCTCTTCTAGCTGATCCTTCTACAGGGCGATTTGTTTGTAGTTGAATTCTCTACATGGTGATTTGAACTCTCTACATGGCGGTTTCTTTGTAGCTGAACTCTCTACAAGGTGACTTCTTCTAGCTGAACTCTCTACAGGGTGATTTCTTTGTAGCTGAACTCTATATGATGGTTTCTTTGTAGCTGAACTCTCTACAAGGTGACTTCTTCTAGCTGATCCCTCTACAGGGGGATTTGTTTGTAGCTGAACTCTCAACAAGTGATTTATTTGCAGCTGACCTCTTTATGTGGTGGTTTCTTTGTAGCTGAACTCACTATAAGATGACCTCTTCTAGATGATCTCTCTCCAGGGTGATGTGTTTCTAGCTGAACTCTCTACTGGTGATTTGTTGCAGTTAAACTCTCTACACAGTGGTTTCTTTGTAGCTGAACTCTTTACAAGGTAACTTCTTCTAGCTGATCCCTCTACAGGGCAATTTGTTTGTAGTTGAATTCTCTACACGGTGATTTGTTTGAGGCTGAACTCTCTACATGGCGGTTTCTTTGTAGCTGAACTCTCTACAAGGTGACCTCTTCTAGCTGATCTCTCTACAGGGTGATTTGTTTCTAGCTGAACTCTCTACAGGTTATTTGTTTGCAGCTAAACTCTCTACATGGTGGTTTCGTTGTAGCTGAACTCTCTACACGATGGTTTCTTTGTAGCTGAACTCTCTACAAGGTGACTTCTTCTAGCTGAACTCTCTACAGAGTAATTTGTTTGCAGCTTAACTCTCAGAGTCTACGTGATGGTTTCTTTGTAGCTGAACTCTCTACAAGGTGACTTCTTCTAGCTGAACTCTCTACAGGGTGATCTTTTTGTAGCTGAACTCTCTACAGTGTGATTTGTTTGCAGCTGAACTCTCTACATGATGGTTTCTTTGTAGCTGAACTCTCTACAAGGTGACCTCTTCTAGCTGATCTCTCTACAGGGTGATTTGTTTCTAGCTGTGTGAACTCTCTACAGGCGATATGTTTGCAGCTGAACTGTCTACATGGTGGTTTCTTTGTACCTGAACTCTCTACAAGGTGACTTGTTTCTAGCTGATCCCTCTACAAGGTGACTTCCTCGAGCTGATCTCTCTACAGGTTGATTTGTTTGTAGCTGAACTCTCTACCGGGTGATTTGTTTGCAGCTGAACTCTCTACAGGGTGATTTGTTTGTAGCTGAACTCTCTACAGGATGGTTTCTTTGTTACTGAACTTTCTACAAGGTAACTTTTTCTAGCTGGTCTCTCTACAAGGTGACTTCCTCTAGCTGATCTCTCTATAGGGTGACTTGTATCTAGCTGAACTATCTACAGGATGATCTGTTCATAGTTGAACTCTCTACAGGTTAATTTGTTTGTAGCTGAAACCTCTTGTTTCAACCTGATCTCACTGTAGCATAACTTCTTTGTAGCTGAACTCTCTACAGAGTGATTTTTTTGTAGCTGAACTGTATATAGGGTGATTTGTTTGTACCTGAACTTTCTACAGGGTGATTTGTTTATAGCTGAATGCTCTGCAGGGTGATTTGTTTGTAGTTGATCTCTCTACAGGTTTCTTTGCAGCTGAGTTCTCTACAGGGTGACTTCTTCTAGCTGAACTCTCTTTTGTTTCTAGCTGATCTCTCTACAGAGTAACTTGTTTGTATAGCTGAACTCTTTACAGAGTAGTATTTTGGTTGCTGAATTCTCTACACGGTGACTTGTTTGTAGCAAAATTCTTTACAGAGTGACTTGGTGGTAGCTGAATTCTCTATAGAGTGACTTATTTGTAGCTGAATTCTCTACAGAGTGACTTACTTGTAGCTGAACACTGTATAAACTATAAAGTGACTTGTCTGTAGCTGAACTCTCTTCAGGGTTACTTGTTTGCAGGTGATCTCTATAGGGTAACTTGTTTGTATAGATGAACTCTTTACAGGATAGTTTCTTTGTAGCTGAACTCTCTCCACAGTGACTTGTTTGTAGCTGAATTCTCTAGAGAGTGTAGCCGAACTCTCTACAGGGTGCATGACTTGTTTATAGCTGAACTCTCTTCAGTGTGTTATGAATCACTACAGAAATATATTTGTAGCTGAACTCTCTATAGGGTGACTTGCTTCTTGCTGAACTGTCTATAAGATTAACTGTTTGCAGCTGAACTCCCTACAGAATATGATAATAGAATTCTATAATGGAGTAAATAAATTAGCTGAATGCTCTATTAGAGTGACTGTTCTATTAGAGTATCTCGATCTCGCATTTGCTACACGGAGTTGGCTTTCGAATCATAACTCAGTGGTTTGTAATCCAATCCTTCTATACTACTGCAAGGACTTTCAATGAAGATTATTCCAGCTATACACCGATTTTCAGCTCATTGCTCTAAGCGGTTTGCCTAGTAGGCGTGAAAACTAATACTTTTTTATTACTAAAAATCGATCGCGTAATTGTGACACAGGTTGGGTTTTGTGTCATATCCCCGTGGTTTTTATCTCGATTCCTTTCAAACCACCAAAAGGCACTCCTGCGATGGTTACTCCATCTACATAGCAATTTTCAACTCATTCCATGAAGCGGTTTACCCTGTAGGCGTGACAACAAATCGATCTTGTTTTACGCGAATAATTGGTCATAACTCCTGAATCATTCACCGGATGTGCACCAAATTTGATGCTAGGATTCGTCTTTGTACTCCCCTTCTGTGTGCCAAATTTCAAGGCGATCGGAGTATGCGTTTGCGTGTTATAGCAATTTTTGCAAGTGTGCGAAAAGACGAAGAAGAAAAAAAAAAACGAAGAAAAAAAACGAAACTTTGGCCACTCGTATCTCGGAAATGGCTTGAGTAATTTCCTTCAAATTTGGAATGTAGAGTCCCCTAGCTGGCGGGCAACTCTGCAGCAAATTTGGTTCCAATCGGATGAGGTATCACCGAGATACAAATGTGTGAAAATGACGTTTTCTTTCTTCCTGTCAATATACTCACGGTGTGGCGTGCCGACTTCTTGGGCCGCACGACACACTATCGTGTGTCTTGATATGGACTAGTACTATTCTGTAAAGGTGATTTTCATTGCGTAAAATGTCTCTAGGATGATTTTTAAAGGCAGAATTTTTTGCGGCATGAAATTTTCAGGGCATTCTCTACTTAAATAGTACTATTGTACTGTTTGATACCATGATGACATCAAACTTTAAAGAAACCACCGGCTGTATACTCTTTTATTTACTCCGGATGTTAGGCATATACGTACGTACACAGGTACATAAGTATCTATACAAAATAGCCAAGCTGTGAAAAAGATGTGGCCTCCAGAAAAACCAGGGTGAAAAAGTTGTAAAATCAAAGGTGTTGGCCAATAAATGACTGTTATGGTAGGTTAATGGCAAAATTTTAATAATGACATTTCAGGTGAATTTGTGTTGCCTCCAAGGATTCGGTACCAAATTCACCTGAATTGTCGTTATTAACATTTTTGCCATTAACCTACCATCACAGTCATTTCTTGGCTGCCACCTTTGATTTCACATCTTTTTTTCACTCTGGAGGTCACACCCTTTTTTTACAGCTTGGCTGTTTTTCTATAGATATCCCTTCTTTTTGTATTTGTATACTCCAAAGCCAGCCTGTGGCCAGCTTTAGAGTTTCTTTTACTTGTCTTTTTCTTTTTTTGCAGGAAGGAGGAAGAAGATATCAAGAGCTGAATTCTCTGGATATTTTTATGATGCAGTTTTTATGCAAAAATTAATACTGTATGAAAATTATCACATTTCCTCTCTCCTACAAGTAGACTAGCTTGTAGCAGAAATCTCTACTAACTTGTTTGTAGCTAAACTCACTACAGAGTGACTTGCAATGTACATAGCTGGACTCTCTTCAGAATGACTTGTTGTAGCTGAACTATCTACAAGGTGACTTGTTTGTAGCTGAACTCTATACAGGGTGACTTGCTTGTAGTTGAACTCTCTACATAGTGAATTGATTGTAGCTGAACGTTCTAATAGAGTGATTTATTACGTAGTTGAATGTTCTATTTGGGTTACTGCACTATTAGACTATATATCTCGATTGTGCACTTGTTACACCTAGTTGACTATCCGTAGTGTAACTCAGTGGTTTTTAATTCTTTGTAGACTACTGAAAGACCGTTCTAAAATAATTAATCTACCTCTCTACCTGTTTTCAGCTGATTTTATCAACTAGTTTGCCTGGTAGGCGTGGCCAGTAATACTTATTTATTAACAAAACTTGATTGTGGGCTATTTACACATGGTTGGCATTTTTGTTATAACTCCATGACTATTAATGCAATTTCTTTCAAACCACAATAGGTTTGCACTATGATAGTTACTCCATATACAGACCGATTTTCAAATTATTCCATCAAGCAGTTTACCTTGGAGGCATGACAACAAATCGCCTTTAGATTTTCAAAAGTTGCGCATCATAACTTCCTTGTTTTTTGTCTGATAGGTACCAAAATTGGAATGTGAATGTGCAGTATTATGCTCTTACAGCCTTTCAAATTTTAAGCAAATCGACTTAATTAAGCACACATGAGTTATGAATGGGTGTGTACACCTCAAATGTGGAATGGGAGGTACCCTACCCCGAGGGAATTTCCACAGTGAGAATGGTTAATTTTCATTCAACCATTATTGAACTACGGATGTGTGAAAACGGTATTTTCTTGGTTCCTGTAAAATACACACTTGTCTGTTGCATGTCCGCACTGGCTGTACTTGACAGCATGACACACTATGGTGTGTCTTGATATAATGTACCTGGGAACAGGTAAGTATATACTCACATGTGGTTGGATAAGTATATGTATGTGTGTATATACGGTTGGTATATGTAGGTATATACTCACCTGTGGTTTGAGGCACGTGACACGCTTCTACATGGTGACTTGTAACATAGCTGACTGCTGTACAGGTAAGTGAACTCCCTTGCTAAACGTTCTACAGAAACTTGTAACATAGCTGAATTCTCTTGTAACATGGCTAACCTTTCTAAAGGGTGGCTTGAAATGTTAGCTAAACACTGTACAGGGTGATTTGTTTGTGGCTGACGTACAGGGCAACTTGTAATGCTTAAATATCCACAGGATGACTGAACTCTCTACAGGGTGACTTGTAACATGACTGAACTCTCTGCAGGTGACTTGTAATGTAGCTGAGCTCTCTACAGGGTGACTTGTAAAGTAAATGAACTCTCTACAGGGTGAGCTGTGTAACTTGTAACATAACTGAATTCTCTACCGGGTTACTTGTCATGTAGCTGAACTCTGTAAGGAGTGGCTTGTAGTGTAGCTGAACCCTATACAGAGTGACTTTTTATGTACTTTAACTACCTACATTACATAGCTGAATTCTGTAATACAGTGACTTGTTATGTAGCTGACTGCTCTAATAGGGTGACTGCACTATTAAAGTGTCCTGATCGCACATTTGCTAAATGTAACTCAGTAGTTTTAAATCTGATTCATCTAAACCACTGAAAGAACTTTCTACCATAATTTATTTACCGGTTTATGGCTCATTCCTTTAAGCGATTTACCTGGTAAGCATGGCAAGCAATTGTTTTTTTTTTATTATCAAAACTCAATTGCATATTAGTTACTTCTTGCTACAGCTGATTAAGTTGACTACAACACATTATTATATACAGTACACACTTCATTAAACACCACAACTTGTGGCAACAGTGCCATGCACACAATACCATGACTAGGCCACTGATGAAGAAACAGAACTCAGTTCAGATACTCTAATAGAACACACACTGATGACAAAATCTAATGGTCAATATAATCTAATCCAAAACAGCCAAGCTGTAAAAAAAGTGCGGCCCTCAAAAAGGCTATGGTGAAAAAAGATGTGAAATCCAAGGTGGCAGCCAAGAAATGGCTGTGATGGTAGGTTACTGGTAAAAATTTTAATAACGACAATTCAGGTGAATTTTGGTGCTGTTTGGTCAATTGGCACAAAATTCACCTAAATTGTCGTTATTAAAATTTTTACCATTAACCTACCATCACAGCCATTTCTTGGCCGCCACCTTGGATTTCACATCTTTTTTCACCATAGCCTTTTTGAGGGCCGCACTGTTTTTTTACAGCTTGGCTGTTTTGGATTAGATTTCATTTCTTTTTGTACTTGTATACCAACCGGCTTTGGGACTTTTTTAACCTATCTTTTTTTCTTTACCACAGGAAGAAGAAAAGATGAAGCAGATGTACTTTAAATATTTCTGATTTTATCAGTAAATGTACAAATCTATATATATAAAGCTGAAAAGCTGTCTGTCTGTCTGTCTGTCTGACGGTCACGCTGCTTACTCACCAGACTTGGTGCGAATCGGCATAGTCTGTGCTGATAATGAAGCGCTCACCATCCGCCTACTCTAAGATTGTTATCACGAGTTCACGCGTGCTTCCGTTCGGTCTCTACAGCGCGTAGAAGGCCAAGGTGTAGAGAAAACTTGAGCAACATTCCTTTGAAAACCACAGCACATACTGTTCAAGTGGTAGAACGCCTGACTAGCGTGTAAGAGGTCGTGGGTTCAAATCCACGTGTTGACAGATTTTTTCTTTCTACTCAGTACCCTTTTGTGAACACCTTTTTAAAACACGACTTTTAGCTCATCATATCTTGGCATGCAAAGCACGTATCGAGGCGGGACTTTAGCGAAATTAAACGCCCATCATCTGGCAACTCGAGTGTTGTTGTAGCAAGTCAATACGTGCTTTTGTTCGCTCTTTATAGGGCGATGAAGGCACTGGTGTAGGGAAGGATCACTGAAAAGTTGAGCTACATTCCTGTCAAAACCACTGATAAACAACTGTGGCGATTTGTGCACCTCCCTTAACCCCAAGTTATTATAACCAGCCAGGGTTCAATCCCCGCCTAGGTCATAACTTTTTTTTCACTTTTGGGACCTTTTTGATGCAACTTTTTGCTCTATCTGTTCCATGCAAGTCTTCATCTACAAACTCTTATGATCAGTTTTTCAGCACTGGCACTGAATTACCTCACATAATGGGGACTCTTATAGCACTTTTGGGACAGGGCAGACAAATTGCTAACATATTTGTCCATCTGTGTGTTGGTCCAGTGTGTTGTATTAGAGTAGGTAAAAGCTTCTTTCACCAGTATCCAGAATATCTACATCTTTGTTTTAAGCACATAGGTGTGCACTGACATGGAAAACTGTTTGTTCAGACTTACCTCAATACTGCTGTAGTAATAGGCAGCTTGCATGATTGAACAAATACTACTGTGCATCTGAAAAATGATAATACTGGAACCATGCAGATCCATAGTTTACACCGAGGAACTGCATCTGACCTGGCACAACTGTTTCACTATCCTGCTTACATGCTTTCACTCTAAAGATTCATACATTACCTTATTGGTCAATTACACTGCAGGTGTTTCAAAACTGGGTTTTTGTATGGCAAGAGGTATATGTGTCACTGCAACATCAGAACTGAAAGTGCATAGGACAAGTTCTGAACTTTTGCTTGCCATGCAGTAACTATAACTGCAAATTGTGTTGACTTTAAATTATGCTCAAGTTCATTTCTCTTTGTGACAGTCGGTAAGGTAAACATCAAAATGTAGAAACTGAAACTGTACCGTGTGTACACAACCTGTATGTAATGTAGGGTATACTGTATACAATTGCCTTAGCTCGCATGCAGTTTAACTAATTAGCTAGCCTTGCATGCATGTTTCACTATAAATTATTATGTACTGCATAAGGATCATGTACTTTAAAGCACTATCGACATACATGCTACACAGCAAATATAGGACACTAATATTTATGCTTGGTTCCCAATATATTAATTATTGTTGCGTTAGTTCTCATGTAAAGCAGCAAAGGTTTTGTTTGTTCTATACAGCACGTTGAAGTCACTGGTAGGGAAGATGCACTGAATAATTAAACTACATTCCTGCCAAAACCACAAACAATAAACTTTAGTGTTTTGCATCATTAATGACATAAGAAAACCTCATGCTCTTTAAAAAATGTGACATCACCATGTACCCTACATAGCTACATTAGCAGTGCTGGTGTTTAATGCTTAGTCCCTCTTCGTGGCATTAAAATGTTCAATGTGGAGATGGTCCTGCACATAGGGCAGGTACCAATGCTAGTTATATATATAACAAGTACACGAAAAAATTTGGAATTTTCAACTAGAGTAGGGACGACAGTACATTGATAAAAAGTACTGAAACGAGTGCATAGGGGTAGTGAACAATGCTAAAATACAGTTAAATAATAAGACGTGTTATATCCCTACTGTGCATTTCCATTATGGCATCTTAAGCACAGTAGGGATATAACACGTCTTATTATTTAACTGTATTTTAGTATTGTTCACTACCCCTATGCACTTGTTTCAGTACTTTTTATCATTGTACTGTCGTCCCTACTCTAGTTGAAAATTCCAAATTTTTTCGTGTACTTGTTTGTTAACTTTTTGTAAATAATTTTATTATAGCTGGTGACCCCACGCATACCGCATCTGAAAAGGCACCGCGTGCCCCAGCTATATCAATTATCGTGTGAAAAGTGAAGTTACCATTACACTTCGTAGTCAGCTATGTTGAACCCGTTACACAGCATTTTAATCAAGAACTTGTTGAAAGCATTTCGGGTTGATCTGAAAGCTTGTTTGGGTTTAGTTTTACCTCACCAATACTGCCTCATCGTTGTAAGGGAAAATTGAGGCTGATGTTTGGGTGATATTATTTTGTGGGCCACGCCTACTCCTTACTATACAGTTACTATCGTACTGTATGATAAGCCCTACTCTACCTTTTACACATTCGTTAGCTATAACTTTGTTAACAATGATGTTACCAAATAAGCTGTGCTTTCTTTGTACCTGTCATAGGTTAGCTATACAGTACACATTGATCATTGTAGTGGGAATATGGCGGAACACAATAAGTAATTGTTGCACATAAGGACGATGCTGCTGGGGCGACTGACAACTGACAAGGAACTGTGACAAAACATAATATGCAGGGTTTCTATGAGATTATGCACTTAATACATTATTATTCATGCATTGAATTAGAAGTTTTGTATATGCATTTTACACTTAATAGTGTTAACAGCTTTAGATAGTTATTTGACTATTCCAATCATGTATGTATATGGTTTTGCTGACTTGTGTAGACAGTAGTAAGCACATGCAAGGATACATAAAGGAGTGTTAATACTGTAATAGCGAAGAATGTGTTAGTCACAAAGAAATGCGTTTAGAAATGCTAGCAGTTAAACCTAGCTGCTAAACAACAAACACGCTAATACTAAACAAGATGTCTTACACGTGTATCTTGTCGACGACGTACAATAGGTCCTGTATAAACCAAACGTCCTGTATAAACCAAACGTCAAATCACAAACGTATTCTAAAAGTTTGGTGCGATAACACGTGTATTCACAATGATTATGGAAGCCCTATTGATACTGATGAGCAATGGCCATGATAAAGAAGGATCAAAGGAAAATCAGTAAGCAATAGCGCATACATTGTAGGATATTTAAAATACTAAAAGTTTCATCTCCATGAATTCGAAGCATTTCCGCCTAAGAAGTAAGGCTGTAGCTGTAGCCAATTTTCCGCTACGCTTGACTGAACGCAGCAGGCAGGCAGGCAGGCAGGCAGGCAGGCAGGCAGGCAGGCAGGCAGGCAGGCAGGCAGTGAGGCAGTAGAAAATTCGCGAAAATAATTTTTTTTTTTTAATTTCGTAGCACCTAATCGAAAATGCTTCTGGTTGTTCTGAAGGCATGTTTGGGCTTGGTTATACCTGACCAATACTGTCAAGTGGCCGTGAAGGGTTTGCAAAGATGATTTTGGTTTGATTTATCTTCGTAGACCACGCCCACATCTTTGTCGTCCCTACCATACAGAACTATCGTACTGTATGATACATATATTTATTACAGAACTCTCCATGGTGGTTTCTTTGTAACTGAACACTCTACAAGGTGACTTCTTCTAGCTACTCTCTCTACAGGATGAATTGTTTGTAGCTGAACGATCTGCAAGGTAACTTCTTCTAGCTGATCTCTCTACAGGGTAATTTGTTTGTAGCTGAACTATCTACAAGGTAACTTCTTCTAGCTGAACTCTCTACAAGGTGATTTCTTCTAGCTGATCTCTCTACAGGGAGATTTGTTTGTAGCTGAACTCTCTACAGGTGATTTGTTTGCAGCTGAACTGTCTACATGATGATTTCTTTGTAGCTGAACCCTCTACAAGGTAACTTCTTCTAGCTGAACTCTCTACATGGTGGTTTCTTTGTAGCTGAACTCTCTACAAGGTGACTTCTTCTAGCTGATCTTTCTACAGAGTGATTTGCTTGTAGCTGAACTATCTACAAGATAACTTCTTCTAGCTGATCTCTCTACCGGGTGATTTGTTTGTAGCTGAATTCTGTATAGGTGATTTGTTTGCAGCTGAGCTCTTTACAGAATGGTTTCTTTGTAGCTGAACTCTCTACAAGGTAACTTCTTCTAGCTGATGTCTCTACAAGGTAACTAGTTTGTAGCTGAACTCTCTACATGGTGGTTTCTTTGTAACTGAACTCTGCAAGGTTCCTTCTTCTAGCTGATCTTTCTACAGGGTGATTTGTTTGTAGCTGAACTCTCTAAAAGGAAACTTCTTCTAGCTGATCTCTCTACAGGTGATTTGTTTGCAGCTGAACTCTCTACATGGTGGTTTCTTTGTAGCTGAACTCTCTACAAGGTAATTTCTTCTAGCTGATCTCTCTACAGGGAGATTTGTTTGTAGCTTAACTCTCTACATGATGTTTTCTTTGTAGCTGAACTCTCTGCAAGGTAACTTCTTCTATTGATGTCTCTAGAGGGCGATTTGTTTGTAGCTGAACTCTCTACATGGTGGTATCTTTGTAGCTGAACTCTACAAGGTGATTTCTTCTATCTCTATATATCCATAGTTGCATGAACTCCCCACAAGGTAACTTCTTCTAGCTGATCTCTCTACATGGTGAATTGTTTGTAGCTGATCTCTCTACAGGGTGACTTGTTTGTAGCTGATGGTTACTTGTTTCTAGCTGATCTCTTGAATTCTCTTCAGGGTGACTGCTCTATTAGGATGACTGCTCTATTAGAGTATCTCAATCTTGCACTTGCTGCACCAAGTTGGATTTCGTGTTATAACTTTAAGTCTGATTCTTCTACACCATTGAAGAGCCTTTCTAAGATGATTACTCCATCTGTACAACGATTTTCAAAGCATTACCCCAAGTGGTTTATCTGGTGGGCGTGCCGAGCAGTCGTTTTTTTTTTATTAGCTAATCTCGATTGCATAATTGTTACACACTGTTGGTTTTTTCGTTGTATCTTCCTGGTTTTTAGCTCGATTTCTTTCAAACCACAAAAGGCTTGGAGGTTCAATAGTTGACCTATTCACCCACCGATTTTCAGCTTCTTCCCATAAGCGGTTTACCCTGTAGGCGTGACAACATATTGGTGTTATTTTTCGTGAATAATCGCTCATAACTCTTTGCCTGTTTATCGTATTCAAGCCAAAGTTGGTACCAAGATGCGCCTTTATACCCCCCTTCTGTGTGCCAAATTTCAAGGCAATCAGATATGGCGTTCGCGTTTTATAGCAGTTTTTGTAAGTGTGCGAAAAGAGGAAGAAAAATTAGAAGAAAAAAACGAAGAAACTAAGCCAACTTTTGAAGTCGCATATCTTGGGAACGCTTGAAATGATTTCGCTCAAATTTGGAATGTGGAGTGCTGAAGTTGGATGGCGTGTCCACAGTAAAAATCGTCTTGTTTCATCAAGGCAGCACAGAGCTACGGAGGTGCGAAAATTGCGTTTTTGTTCTTCCTGTCAATATACTCACGGGTGTTGCGCGCCGGCTTCTTGGGCCGCACGACACACTACCGTGTGTCTTGATTACAGATATCCATATAATCACTGATCTACTGTTTGTTCTTTGTGGGTGATGCACCGATCATTAGCAATGAAAACTGATCATTCCTCTGACAGTAAGCTACAGATCAATTTGCCTAGGCAACACCATCCAAATGAAGTAGAATACATTCAACACTACTTTAACTCCATACCAATTGTGAAATTTGCTTGTCGCATGCTCAAAACATATTCCAGGGCCATCAGCATAATAGAGTGCATCAATGTAGATCTCTTTGTGTATGGCTGGCTATAAGGGACACATCAGTCTTGAGATGCTACCTGCATGAGGACTGCATAGATGCTCAGGCAGAGCTGAAATTCCAGTGTTAATACCATATTTTCAAACAACAGTATCAAAACTGTGACATCAGTCACTCTTTGTTGATGTGCCACGTCACCAACATGTGACATTATAGAAATACTTCATTGAAGAAATCATGTGTATACATATCAAATATTGTATACCAAATCATGTCTCTGTTGGTATGGTATGATGTGGTTACTACTTGATCAATTGTAATGTTCAAATGCACCTTTTGGATACAGTGTTTAATACATATTGATAGTCTTAGTAACCCAGCGTATTTTGCGTGGGTACAACTAGTATTATGTTAGTTAAAACTATGCATTGTCATGTGATGGTCTCCCTAATTTCTCCACCTTTTAACCCCATTAGAATGCAAAATGCATCCTGTTACTCGTAGTATAGTCACATCTCACAAGTGATGATTTTCCTAGTTTCTTCACTTTTACTGTGAGGATCTCTACTAGGTTGTAATATTCCCAAGTTTTCTTTCCACTTGTTTCACTACTATTTATAGACAAGGCCACTCCAACTTGATTGTTTTGCCACGTGGTGGGCAGCAAATTCCGTTATTTTATTATGTTAACTACTATCCATGTACACCACTACAGTTGTACATGTCTACACATCTTTATTTAGGAGCTGCCAATACTCATTTATGTTGACTTGATGATTTGCAGTCTCGCATTGAACGGACTTGCTCATTTCCTTTTTTTTTTCAACCCCTCAACATGCCACTGTGGTTTGTCATTTATTAGCTGGACAAGGATGTGAGGATTAACCTACTTACCGTCCACAGTTGTGTGATAATCCAACTCATCGCAAATCTCATCACCTTCACTCCCGGGACCCAGATGAACATTTATGCTTTATAAACTCCTGTAATTTTAGAATACTAGATAGATTCAAATGCAGTTGGCTGGCTACAGCTGTGGATACCTGGAAAATCCTTCCAGCTGACATGATTTTACAAGGGGAAGCTTCAGGCTGGCGCACTGTGCTAAAAGACATTCAGCATTTTGTGTGTAACTGACTGTTTAAATATGGTGAGGTTTGTTACTCACTGTTGTTTTCAGACAACACTACCAGATAAATAACTGGAGATATGCACCCAATGAAGAATCATTGCCTGTATTTGAGAAGTGCTTTATGGCATTCCAAAGCATGGATATTGTGTGCAGTATAGTTGTACTTCGTAAGCTTTTTTCTTCTTTAATCAGTAGCCATAGCTTTGACTACCTTGAAAGCATGGTTCACCAACATTGCTCAAGTAAACACACCTCTACTAATACAGTTCTATTATTTTGAAACATGCGCTCTTTCATAGTTTGTTCACAAAACATCAGGGGTAAAGCATCACAGACTTTACACCTATAATGCAAAAAAGACTAAACTGAATTAAGCTGTGCAACAACACCAGGTCAATTCATGCATGGTTTGTTAATTATTCTAGAGATGTTATCTCAAACAAATAGTTAGTTGTGCTTACAAATGTCACCCAATCTGCAAAAACCCAACACAATCGTCTATTTTTCAAATTCCTATTTGTTAAATATTTATAATCTACTTAACCAAATGCATGTTCTGGCAAAATTTCAACCTCATGTGCTAATTAATTTGAGAGTTATAGCCCAACAACAGAAACAATTGATTTGTTTAATTACGGACGCTTACTAAAATGGTTGTAACTTACAAGCAGAATGACACGTGGAGTTGAAATTTACACCATCATGTTTGCCATGAGTAACGGAATCAATTACTGGGTAAGTGTTTACTTGTATCGTCTTTCTTCACTACATAAAAGGGTGAGAAAGATCAATCGCATATTATCACTTCGATGTGACGTAAACAAATGCCCATAACTTCCATATCCTTGCATCTACTAAACAAATAAAAGATTTTCAAACTGCTCTTGAGTAAACAAAATATCCAGGTTTTTATTATTAGGCCCTTCCTTTACTAAACACAAAGCAAAATAATTTACAGAATTTTTAAAATTTATACTTGTGTGATTATGTTGGGTTTTTGCAGATCTGCTCTTAAATGAAGTATAAGTTCTTTCAAGTTTTATACAATCTTATAATGAGTTGACCACTCCAAATTTATTTCCAGTTTCCCATCCACCACCTGTATGGTTTTTAAAATAAAGCCATAAAATTCCATAATTCTATAAACTGACATATCTAAGTATTATTAGGTGTATATAGTCCGGTATCTTATCAGACACAATTGAATGCATGGCGCAGACAAGTGTGCTGGTTAGTCCCAACTACCTGTATTTTACTTGCGATTTTATCCATGTAACATGGATAGTAGAATAATCCATAATTTTGTGGATTTTTAAACTTCTGTAGTAACTCACTGCGATTGTGTCAATTCTACTATACTGTATGATATATATAGAAGAGAGATAATAAGGAATAGGGACCCGCCGATTATGCTGGCATAATTTTGAGCATAATAGGTACCTAAAAGCATTGAGCATAATGCCAGCATAATAGGTTAAATATTTGTACGATAGTATAAATTCTTGCTGGAAAATGACAATTGCAAAATAAGATCGATATACTCTAATAGAGCAGTCAGTAACTCTAATAGAACAATCATCAAACTGACTGTTTTATTAGAGTATATCGATCTTTTCTTTTACATGCAGCAAGAATTTATTATTTATGCTCCAGCCACTCATTTTTTTTCTATACAGTGTTAAACTAGTAGCAAAGCATATGAACTAACAAGGCATGAACATTGAGCATAATCGAGCATAATAGGTAAATATTGAGCATTAATTTAAGCATAATAGGTGAATTGTTGAGCAGTGCAGCATAGCATAATAGGTAAAATTATGAGCATAATCGGTGGGTCCCTAATAAGGAAGTATGATAGTTTCTAGGCATTGTGTATTAACAAGGTATATGCATACTTAAGTATGGAATATTTTGATATAGCGCAGTTTGGTGTGTGTATGATATTCCTTTCAGCATTCTAGAGTCAGTACAAATGTGATTTATATACACTGATTATTTACCTTTCATCTGAGGTGTGAAAAATATGTAACAATGTACTTACATATGTGATTGGGTCTGGGAAAACTGGCCCATGGCAGCAAATTTGATTTTCAATAAGAACACAAAGTTAGTAAGCTACAGTACATGAATGAACTATAAAATTTCACAATCAAAATTAGCTAGATGTGAGTGGTTTGCTTTTGCTGGCTGCTATTCCCAAGCACAGTGGTGATCCATATGAGTGATCTGGGACCCTAATGAAGCTCTGGCCATGCAGTTTGGAGATGGCTGTATGTGGCTGCTGTGCATGGTGTTGAATAAAGACCTGTGCTATAAAAGTCCTTTCATTTTAGCCAGTTTTGAGACCTGAATGGCCTATAACTTGGCCTGTTTCATTGCTATGCCTTCCCTTTTAATTTTGTATACAGCTACTTTCCCTCCTTCCAGCCACCACCACCCACCCTGTTAGGAGCTCAATTGATACAGTCAATCTAAAGTGGCAGGAAAGTTAACTGTTGGATACTTGTGCAGTGGATATGATGCTCTGGAAAGTAAAAAGTTGGTATAAACTGTGGTACACATAATTTCAACCATTGGTGAGCTAAAAGACTGAATACTTAATGATACTTTATAAAATAGGCGATGAGATCAGTTTTCCCAGTCTAGATCACATATGTCGTTTTATGTGGTTTAGAATTGATTTTTGTTATTTTTTAGCAGTGAATTTTTACATATGTAGGTACTATGATGACTTGGTTGTTTGCTACGAGAAAATAAGGAAAATAAAGAATATATCTACTCGGGATAAGGGCAAGCATGACAAGATCATTGCAGCATTGATATGTCATGAAAACGGAAAATCTCCTTATACTGCCATTTTGAGCACAGGAGTTCATAAAAATGACAAAGAAAAGTGTTATTTGGATGGATCATGTGATGGACATGCCCCCAGTATCATATATGCAGCGGCACCTAAATATTTCATGGACGAGATGTTGAAAGCACAGAAAGGTGAAGAATCAATATTTTACCCACTTACTCACAATGCAGGCTTCGTGTTAAAATCTGGTGTTACTTTTCATTTACTAGTAACAGAACCTCCGTGTGGCTTTATTCGTAATCAAGAGGATCCATGCATGGAATGGAAAATGCCATTTGCTGAGTTTCCACACATTCCAACTTGCAGTTCAAGGATCCTAATTGGTGCAACAATGGGAATTCAAGGATATGTCAGCCATTTAATCAATGTAATTGAGAAACCTATTTTGATTGAAAGTGTTATCATTTTTTGCGGTGAAAATTTTATCCAGCATCAGAGAACTGATTTTGGTAATGTTTTCCCTCTTCCAATCATAAAATCGAAGGTATATAATCCAACTGATATTAAGCCTAACTTCAGGCCAATGCACCTTGTAAAAATCATCCAAGCAACTGAGTCCCATGAAACAAGCGATACAGTTTTGGATGCAAAATGTACCAGAAAATGGGATGGACGGAGAGATAGTCTTGTTGCAATGGCAGATTCACGTAGACATGCAGGACCATCAATTCTCACTTTAAACCCTCAGAAAGGAACCGAGTCTACTCTTTATAGCAACTTTTCTATTAAGAAACAAAATATTGATGAATGCCTGCAGGTTGACAAAAACCTTGAAGTGTCTAGAAAAAGTCACCTGAAGTGGGTACATAACAAATTGTTCAAGGAATTAAATGTAGAAACAGCAGCGAAAGTTCTGCTTGCAAACCTTAAGGCTGAGATCGAAAAGAAGCGTCACAAAATTTTAAAATGCATGCATAAAATATCTGAAGCAGTGACAGCTGATAATTATGATGTAAAGACACTGAACATATCAGAATGGAACCGTTGTATATATGGCATTACAGATGAGGTCAATAGCATGAAAATTGAAGGACAGCAAAAAATTGATGATGCAAGCATGATAGCTTGGATTGAGAAGGCCATGCAGGATAATAATCTGATTATGGATTGCATCTGGCATCAGTATATAAATGATGCCTCCAGTAGTGTGCAGCCACTGTTGTAGGTGGTAAATGGATGATGTATATACGTAGGATTTAAATGCTTGTTTTATACTTGTGGTGTAATTGTAATATTTTATGTATTTTTGTAATTGGGATGCTACTGAGGTTTGCACTATTTCTACATGCATGTACTGTTCATTGTAGCATCATGCATTTTAAATTATACCAATTGATTTTAATTTTATTTAGGAGTCTTTAAAAAGTAACAAATAATATTTGTAGAATTCCAACTGGTGTCAGACCTCTCGTATAGCTATGTATGCCAGCTGGGACAGGTAATATATTGCTTCGCTATTGTTTCATAACATTCCTCACATCTAACCCTGATGTAGTTGAGTTGATTAAGCAGCAGGTGTTTCTGTTATGCCCTATTAACATGTAATTTTTAATAATTATTTATAGCTACTTGCTTGAGTATCGTGCAGTGACTGAAAGTGTTTTTTTAATTTTCTCTATACTTTATTAATATATTGTAACAATAGCTGTGTTGCAGAACGATTTTCTAAATATAGGGCCTTGTCATCAAGTAGTAGTGTCTTGTTATCATCCCTAAAGTTGTTTCGTTGCTGGGCATTGCATAGGTTATGGTTAATTACACTGTTTGTGGTAAGTATGTTGCTCTGGTATGTTTGTGTAGAGTAATCTCTGACTAGGTAATGGTCAGTGTTGGGAGTAACACGTTACTTATGTAACGCGTTACGTAATATTATTACTTTTGTGGTAATTAAGTAATATAACGAAATACGCTATAAAAACAGGTAATATAACTCAAGTTACTTTACTTACAAATGTAACGCTTTACCTAAGTACTATAGTTACTGTAACGAATCTAATATTACGTGATATTATTACTACAAGTAACGAAGTTACTAATCTCGTTAGTAATCCACGGAGTAACGCCTAGCCACAACGAAGTAATGAAGCCTACTGAATGAAGCTTATTCACCAGCTTCTTACTAATAACCAAGATTTGCACATTGTCCAACAACGCAATCATGTCACGTGATAAGGTGGTAGTTTCACACGTGACAGCTTAAGGCTGTGGACACAAAGTAATATATATGTAATATTATAGTTACTTTATTTTATGGGTAATATGTAACTGTAACTAAATAATTCAGTTGCAAGTAATATGTAATATGTAACTAGTTACTTTTAGAAAGTAACTTGCCCAACACTGGTAATGGTGAAAGAAAGGATATTCTAGCCACTCAATTTAAAGAACATGACTGTGTTTTATTTCTTTAGTTATTAAAACCTGATGTAGGATAAGTTAATGCTGAATTATCGAGTGGATGAAATGTGAATGTAACGGAATGTTTGTGTAGGCACTAGGCAAATCATGGCATTGGGAACTGTACTTACACACGCTTGGCACACGTGAAAGAGCAGTATCTGTTTTGTTTCTTTAGCAACACAACATGGTGAGTTGGCATCGTGTGAGGCTACACGATAGTGAAACATTCAGACAACTATGCACCTGGCCACAGAAACTGCCAATACGCGCTCACAAAGTCAAGTGGGGGTTCTTCATTTCATTACTATTCACTAGAAGAATAAGTACTAGAATTGGTTTCATATAAAACACTGTCTTCCTCTGTGTAAACGGCTATAGTTTCACCATGAAATAAGTTTTCCCATACACTTTAATACAAGGAATGTTTCACCGTTTTGTGCAATTATGGAGTCGTTTCCAATCCATGTGCAATATTTAACTTTTGTCCACTCAGTATAGTTATACTCCAATGTTGCTGCACCTGCCAAACCTCAAGCTTGTGACTGGGCGTGGCCTGCTTTACCTCTCTGAACTAGTCCACCCCCTTTGGGTTTTGGTGAAGTCCTAATATGAAACTTCCCCAGATGGACTAGACCCAGTCATGTCTTACTAGGGGCATTACCATATTCTAGTAGAGGGTGGGTGGGCGAGACAATCTTCCAGTAAGTGACAGAACGCCTAGACTTCACTACCAATCTCCACGCATGCGCTAGTGCTTATTAAAGCCCACCTGGGGCACTGCTTCCTCCTGTTAAGGTTATGGAATAGTCACGGGCAATTATTCAAAATTTTGAATGCCTATCGATACTTTTTGAGAAGCCCATAAAACCAGTCTAGCAGCGTGAAAAGTTTAAAATGAAGGTGAAGCCCTTCATATTTAATGTTTTGATGTAGTCACAGTGTAGTTTGAGGCAGATGGAACACTACAAGTTGTTGTAGTAAGACAGGTAAGCCCAGCGGCGGAGGAAGTAGTTGATATGAGGGGGGGCTGGGCTGACCCAGACTTATTTCTATAGTTTGGTAAGGTGAGACCAAAAAAAAAAAAAAGGTCGCAACCAACTGACAAGAGCTTTCCACCTCACCAGCTACCATTTCTAGCTGATAAACTACATAAAAATCCTTTCATAGCTCGCTACACACTGACTACTTTATTAGAGTGACTGCTCTATTAGAGTATCTCGATCTTTATCACGGTTTTCAGCCCCACTCCAAGAAAGATAATTTCGGTGTGATATCATTCTGAGGGGGGGCTTTAGCCCCCTAGCCCCCCCCCCTCCCTTTCCGCCGCCTATGGGTAAGCCAGCCCAGCCCGTACATCGCTCAGCTCCAGCTGTCACTACCATGTTTTTCTGCCGCCAAATATGGCAAAAGCTGTAGGCTCTATTGGAATTTCTGGGGCATAGTGATACTGTATATTAAATTTATTATAATTAGGTCCTGTGGAAGCGTTTAGGCGTGTTTCTTCCCAGTGACAGAGATACAAGCCTCAAAGCGCTTGTTTCACTCAAAAAAATACTAAGTTCAATAAAACATCTATACAACCAGTAACTTTAAAAATCGCTTCCACAGGACCTAGATATTTTAGTTGATTAGTTGCTTGTGTTGAAATTATAAGGATTCGGTAATCTGGTTTTTGGCGGCGCGTTTTTATAAAACACACCCAAGAAGAGTCGCTGTTCTGCAGTAAAAACAAACAAGCGCAATTAGTTGTATTGCTACCACTACACAGTTGTTGAAATTATTTATCCCTGCTTGGTTTAAAGCAAGTTTTGTAATTTGTTCCGCCCACGCATTTTATAATATTCCATAACCTTAACTCTGTTTCACTGTTCATTTAACTTTCATTCGCTCAGTATACAGTTATACTCCAATGTTGCTGCACCTGCCAAACCTCAAGTTTGGTGTGCTTGTGACTGGGCGTGGCCTGCTTTACCTCTCTGAACTAGTCCACCCCCCTTATAAACATTTTTTTTGGGGGGGGGAGGGCAAAATATCTTTTGGTAAAGTCCTAATGTGAAACTTCCACAGGTGGACCAGGCCCAAGACGAAGTCCCCCCCAAACAATGTACATAGGACCCATAGGCTCACCATCCCAGTCTGATATACACCCCCAGAACTTTACAATGCACATGTGCACACAATCTAAACACACATATATACATAAACTATGACTGAGTTTTTCAAGTTATTCTGCTCCAGCTAGTGTCGAGGCTACTGCCACCAGTGGTGTTCTTATATATAACTGGTATGCTACACTCTGCAATCAACTCATTGTTTTAATTAGTGAGTCCTGGATTCCTTGAGCTGCTGCAGTTGTTGCTGCCCCAATTCGGAAACTATAGCCTGAGTATGCGTTCTGGTCTATGCCCACCTTCCGTAACACTTTCCTCACCTGGCCAACAAAACGCTCCCTTGTAAGGGCATGCCCATCTCTGAAACGGAATAATGGGCCATCTCCTGGGCCTCTCAATGCTATGTAAACCAATACTGCTGCCACTGGGCACAGGAGGCCTCCTGTACGGCTAATGATTATCTGGTCACCTTTACGGAAAGGGTCTGTTTTTGACTGCTTGATGTCAACCGTGATGAGTGAAGGCTGCTTCAGACTATCTACTGCAATGTCCTTGTATGATAAATGCTATGAGGGATCAAAACTACTATCGGAGGGAACTACCACTTCCCCTGCTCGGAGAAAACCATACAAACATAAGCACATTGCCGCCCATAACATGATGATATCCCAATTTGTGACTCTTTCTTTCCATTGCTGAAGTATAAGCCGCAGGATTTTAAGGGTGATGGGAAGCCTCTTCTTTGGTGGCTGACCAGCTTGCTCTCTTTTCATACCCCTAATTACTCCAGTCACCCATCTTCGGGTCGGGTCTCCCAGATCAGGCAAAATCTGCAAGTGCCTTACCACTGATAGGTAAAATTTCGCAGTTTGGTGTCATAGGCCCTCCTGTTTCAGATATGCTACAAAATAACACAGTTTTTTCTCAGTTACTGGAAGTGGTGTCACATTGTATTTACTGTAGAAGTTTAGGAAATAGTTCTTACCTGCTGCATAGACCTTGTGTGTTGATTGTGCTAGACCAGTTTGGTACAAGCTGTGAACAACCTTGCTACTGGAAGAGTTCTCATGATAATCCAATGAAAAATTTTGAAAACCCTCTGAAAAGTCAAAATTTCAATGGGTGGCCTAGAATTTTCATTACATTTTCCAATACTAAACCTATGAAAATCCATTGGAATTATACCAATGAATACTCCATTAATTATTTTTTTCATTGGTTATTTTCATTGGATATTCATCGATTTGTCCAATGAAAATACTATGAAAATAAAATTCATTGGGCCACCAATGAAATTTTGACTTTTCATAGGTTTCTTTGAAAATTTTGTTGGATTTTCAAGGCCAAATTGTCCAATAGTGCCTGGTCTAATGTGGTGATGTCCAAATCCGGATGCTTATTCACTAGCAGATCTAGGAGTTCCTGTGGGATTCTGGTCTTTGCTTGATCCACGGTGTTTGAGGCCTGTAAAAATTGGTGGAATTTATTATGTGATAGTGCATCAGCACGAGTATTATTTTTCCCAGGGAAGTGTACTGCCTCTATGAGGCACTTATAGTGTTCAGTGATAAAGAATAGGGACCTCAGCAGCTGCATTAGCAGGGGATCTTTGCTATATTCCCCATTCATGGTCTCCACCACCTGCCCATGTTGTCATGGTGACAGACTACCCATTTTTCTGACTATTGCTTCCCCCATAACATGCTTGCAAAGAGTATTGGTAGTAGTTCTTTGGGAGCAATCTGCCAATGACTAGCCACGTCATTCCATTCCCACTGTAACCAATGTGAACCCCACACTGCTGCACATCCCCAGCTTACCGATGCATCAGTCTCTAGGTGTACAGTTTGTCTTCCTTGGCAAGAAGTAGGCCCATCTCTCTATGAACTGGCCCCACCATTACAGGTCAGACCGAATTTCATTATTCAGCCGTGTAGGATGTTTGGAATTCCTTACTGATGCCATGAGCTCTATTATCCTTCTCACAAACCTGTGACCTGGTCGGACTACTTTTGTTGCATACTGCAATATGCCCACTAACGATTCTAACTGTTTTTTATTGGTTGATTCACAGCTTAGCCATTCCTGAACTTCTGCCTTTACTACTTGTAGCTTTTTACCAGGAAGGCGCAGTTCCATAGCAACTGTGTTGATTTCAATGCCCAAGTAAGTCAGTTTCGTAGTTGGCCCATCACACTTCTCCTTAATTGGCTATTGGTACCCCTAACCTCCTGCACAGTTCTAGAAGGGTTGCCATATTTGCAGCACACTCCTGGGATCCTGGTGCCCCAATGGTGATGTCATCATCGAAATAATGTAATAGCCAAGTGACACCCCAGCGTTGAGCTCCCCACTCAATGACATCTGCCAAGGCTGTAAAAATTCTTGGGGCTGATTGCAGCCCAAAAGGTAAACAAGTGTCAACATAATATCCTTGTCACTCCATGCATTCTGTCCTCTGGGTGAACCAATACCATCCTGTAAGCACTCTTAATGTCTTTCTTTCCTAGCAACGTGTTCTTGCCTAACAGGGCCACCACCCTTGCTACGTCATCCACACTGATGTATGATAATGACGACAGTTCTTCTGATATCCCATTACTGACACTGTGGTTCCAAGGGCTAGACATGTCGACAATTAGCCTCTGCTTGCCAGGCTAGTTGCCTTTCGGGATTACTCCAAATGGGCTAATGTGAACCTCCTGAGTAACTACTTTTGGTAATGGACCAATCACCCTTCCCAAATCTACCTCCTAGTGTAGGTAAGCTGTTACCACCTCTGGATTCTCTTCTGCCGATGAAAGGTTGCACTTAGCTGATGTACAGATCCTGCTATAGTCCAAACCAATTTGGAAACCTTCAATAATACCAGCCAGTAGGTACTGAACCAGTTCCACATCCAGGTGGTCCCTCAGCAACTGCCTCCACTCCTCTATGTTTAAAGGCGAGTTTCCTTTCCTCAGCATTGGTGGAACTGTACCCTGGCACCTGCACAAATCCAGTTGTAGCAGTTGCTGTATATTATGATGGACTCTGACCCCTGCCAACAGAGGAACAGCCAATGTAAAATACTTCTTCATATGCTATACCCAGGTGCCTACCCCCCCTTCCCATTTCTATCTAGTGGCATGCAAACCCTTCCCCTTTAATAACTAGCTATTGGGACCCTCCTAGTTACTGTGCAGCCATGGTACCCCCCTCTGAGTCACACCTTAAAGAGACGGAAAGAGTGAGGATACCCTTGACCACCACACTGCAACTCCAATAATATTGTTCCTGCCTACTATTAACTGTGATTTATAACATTCATTCCTGTGCCAAGCAATACACGTGGTTGCTGTCTCTGAAAGATGTGTCCTGTTAGTTGCCATGACGAGGTGGGCCGCCCTTGTGTCTCCTTGGCTAGTGCTGGGCAGTTTTGTCTACCATGTTCCTCACTATGGCACACGGTACACCTGTGTGCGTGCATAAATGCACTCTTCCCCAAAATAGCACCCATACGGAGACTAGTTGAAAAGTCCACAGGCCTTGCTCAGTCGACGGGTTCTCCCACCAGGAGTCTGTTGATCAGCTAACTGGCTACTGCCCATTCCAATGCCATAGGCATTCTAGTTTCCCATACCTGGGCTATGGGCTGGAGAGAAAGGGTCCTCAACACCTCCGACCCCCGGAAAACAGGAGAACAATGACCAGGGGTCACATTTCTCCCATGATGTTGGGCCATCTGCATTCATCACTCTAAACTTTCCAATCATATTGTAGCCATAACATGCCACCCTTCACTGCATGCACATGCATCACCATGTGCATGTGAGCTATCATGGGTGCCACCAATTCCGGTCTTTGTTTGCTCATCACAGCTACATATAGTGAATAACACTGTAGCTAAGTCATTATGTCCCCCACTCTCCTGCCACTGCCCACTAGCTGCAACTGTTGGAGAGCTCCCAATACCCCTTGCTGTACTGAGGTAGGGTTTTCTAGCATCATGACTGTCTTGTTGGTAGGCAGGAATTCTTCCATCTCTATGAATTCTAAGCCCCATATCCTCTGGACTAGCTTGTGGGAGATTGTAGGCAAGCCTGGTGCAGGCAGTAGCAACTGTAGAGGTGCTGCTTTGCTTACAGGTTTCTCGCTAAGGTCCTGAGGCTCTACCTGTGCACTCTCACCAGGCTTCTCCTTTCCCCCATTGGCTTCCTCTGCCAACATTCTTATCCCTGTTGACTGTAGGTCGCTCGGTCACTATGAAGGGCCTTTGAAAGTTAGTGCCTGCCTGATCCCAAATAATCTGGCTCTGAGACACCCTTTGTCGTTGGCAACCAGGTCGCCTACACCGCTACCTGCCAGCCCTTACTTCTGACAAATGGTACCACCATACCACACATGCTGAGCCCTAAGTGCCTGCCTGATCCAGGATGATCTGGCTCTGAGATACCCTTTGACAGTAACAATGGCCTGGTATATTGTAGGTACCCTTGACACCTGCTGCACCCGAACTGGTGTGGCACTGGTGTTACCCATCACTAACAGTACCTCATCCTTTAATGTACCACTCTGCGTGGGCAGTTCAAAGGCAGCCGCCAGTGCCATAATTTGTATATTGCACTGCTGCAGACCGCAGCGAGTGCATTATAACTTATAACGCACTGGTTGTGGTTTTATATACAGATATTGCACTGGCTGCGGTTTTGTGCAGCATAGCACAAGTGCCGGTGGCGAAGACCACTACGACACTTCACCTAATAGGTGGAAAGACACTTCACAGATCACTCGAATTCTTTTATAGCCTGACATTTAAAGGTCGATTGTGGGCCATAACGTCACCAATACGTATAATGTTTACAAGCAGCCAATGGCGATCGAAAAAGCCAACGCGGGTGGCCACAACTCTAGTCTACATATATATAAACGTACTTATACACCTTACTAGTCTGGTGCCATCTTAGCCCAGATTAAATTGTAGTCCACTTCGACAATGACTCAACAAATAATTATATTCTAAATAATACTAACCTTTACGTTCGATTGTGGTAACCAGTTTTGTCATGCCACCAGATTCGAGTTTAGCCAGTGTGAAGAGTAAGAATTAGACTAGTATCGTTTATTAGTTAGGTTTTGTTTATTTAAACCGTCTATTTAGCTGCTTTTTTTCGCTCGAGAGAATCACTATGGCGATTAGTCTGGTGCTTAGTCTATATGGTACGCTGGCATGCTGAGCACTACATGATGAGAGTCGAACAGCGAATGCAGGATAGTGACCCACAATCGATGTTAGAAACCTGGCCTTTATAAGTGTTACAGCTGTCTTGTAAGACTCTCCCCACCTATTAGATGAGTGGTACATAACAGTTATACAACGTGCACTCGTGCTCTGCCTGTATAAACGCACTTGCCTTTGGGCCTAACGGCCCTCAGGCTCGTGCGTTTATATCAGGCAGAGCACTCGTGGCCGTTGTATAACTATATGCTATACAAGCCATTCCATATAATTCTGTTTTGTGGTTGGGGTTAGCCTATCTATGTAGTGGGGTATTATTTTTGGGAGTGGGCCTGGACTTTTTTGCTTTTGTGTTATTAATTATTTATTTGGGGGCCATTATGGTTTTGTTTTGTCATTATGATATTATTTTTGGAGCGATAACAAAAATTTAATTGAAAAGTATATATTTGGTTTGTTTTTGTGCTTTTCCGGTAATTTCTTAATCTTGGGTGGGATATATTGTTAGTTGAGGTGAACAGGGGTATCAAATTGTGCTCTTGTTGGAATGTACTTAGATTATGTAGAGTGTTTTGTCATAGGGAGTTATGTATTATTGTTAGTAATGTTAGGGAGCATAAAGTTAATTGAGGGATTTGATTTGGGGGGTGTTTTGAAGCAATTTACAATAATGCATGCACTATTTATTTGTACAGTCTTTTCTTCTTCACCTTTATCCTGTATGTGCACGGCACAAGCCAGTGGTGAGCTACAGTTACTCAAAAGCTATAGACCACTTATGAGTATCTACAAACTATAAGAATACAGTTTATGCATGGTTTCATATGTACTACTATAATTCCAGTAAAAGATAGCCTGGTTTTACAGGCTAAAAAAGGGTTATAGTTGTAGCCAACAAGCTAGTTGTAAATGACTTTGGCTAGTTGTAAATGGTGATTGGCTGGCTGTAAAACTTAGACAAAATAGTCAGCTGCACCACAGAGAAGTATAAACACAAAGTTTTTATACCTACGTATTGTACATCTTAACTCTTACAATATACTGAAGGGCCCAAAGATTTGACTAAAAGTACCTCAAAATATAATCTTGAAACAGCCATTTTCACCATTTTGTGGTCTTGTTCATAGTTAACTATAAAATTAAATTTCCTTAAATTGCAATAAAAAAGGCTTGCATTGTGTACATAATTATATACATAGTTCTTATTGTTAAAGATTGTCCCATCGAATTATACCAATATACAGTACAAAAGTGTCTCCTCCCATTCCTGGTTTGGTTGTGATGTCATTGAGTATAAAAACTGTATGGTTTCATGTGACCCTGTATAAATGGGTAAAGCCACTATGAAATCACCTTGCCCTTAGTTTGTGGAGATCATGTGATTACAAAGGTTGGTGGGGATAATCCTGTAATTAGGGAGTATTAATTGGTTGGCATAAATCTTCCCTTATGTACAATGTACAAAGTGACTCCATAATGTCTTTTGTGCCAATGACTTTAGCATAAAAGCTTGTCATTAAGTACTTAATGAGAAGATTTGTGTAAAATCTTCTCTTTACGTATAAAGAAGTGATTGGTGTAAAATCTTCTCATTAAGCATAAAAACAATTTTTTACCAATTTACGCCAACGTCTGCATAACTCTCATGCAAAGCAAAGCCGTGCTTATTAACAGGTAAAGCTGAAAGCCAAGATGAAGCCCCCTTCTCACTAGACAGTGCCATAGTTTCCGTAAATCAGCAGACAGTGATTGGTGCAACCTGGCAGCAAAGTCAGCTTGTACTTAATGTGTTACATGTACGACCTCAGATTTAGCCAAACGTTGAGCCTCCAAAGTGTGGTATGAAACTTGAATGTATGATTTGTCAATTAATTTTGAATATAATATATATAGTTAAGACAAATCAGTTCAATGGTACTCATGGTCCTGCATCACACTAGACTTAGTACTATATATCAGTACCTAATTAAATGTCATCAGTGCAGACAGTGCACTGAAATTTAGCTAGAACAAAGACAGCTAAATAGTATAACCAAGAGTTCATAATATATATATTTAGGAGAGTATCCAACGCCTGTATTACCCCTTCAAAAGTAGTCAAAAGTTTCAAAACACACTGTGTAATAATTGTGTAACATATCCGAATATTTTAGTATAATTTCAGTAAACTCCACCACATGGCTTCACCATGAAAGATTTGTTGATAGGCGTTGATATACCAAAGCGAAGACCTGCAAGCACTTCAAGGCTCCTATAGCTCTTGAAGCAAGTTAACACCTTTGGTGATGATGACTATTGTGTAACATTATTACGCAATGCGTTTTGAAGGGGCAATACAGCGTTGGATGCTCTCCTAAATATATATATTATGTACTCTTGGTATAACTAGGTGATGTTGGATTATTACGTACCTGAAAAATTTACTGTATATTGTTCTGTCTTAGCATAACAGCTTGAATACATAGTTATGATGAGCGACTGTGAACCCAAGACAGTTATGTAGAGCAGATCATTTAGTAATCATATCTTGATCTTTATAGAATGCATAAGAATTTAGCTGTAATTAAAGTGTTAAATGATTGTAATTACACTCTTGGATAACTTCTCTTGACTGTTTTATTTGAGCAACTGATTACTCTACTACAGTGTATCTAGGGTTTAAGGTGGAGGGGCTAAACCTTTTTAGGCTTCAAAATGAAGTAGGAGCTTCAGTTGCTAGTGTTACTATATACTGTCAAATATGACAGAATAATTTGGCTGTATAAGATTTGCATGCTGTTCAAATTTCCCATGGTAAAATAAGCAACACAATGCAAAATTGCTGGAGATGAAGAGGACTGGTCCCCTTGCTCAACCTAAGTTGTGCTACTGAAGATGGAACATGACCCTACCAGAGGAGAAATGAGAACTTGTGGTGTAACACAACTGAGTATAGTATGTATACAGGGTTGTAAATCACTTTGTCTATATAATTATGTAGTTGCTATATATTACTCCAGCATATTTTAGCAATGAAATGAGATAATTATTCAAGCTACTTATAGTATAAATATTGAAGTAAAATTGCTGTGCTGATCTATGGTAGTTCTTCAAGCATTTCAAGTACTTTGCTAGCATTAAGTCTGTTTTGTGGTAAGAACTACAGAAAAAAAAGAAATAATACATATCAAGATTATTGCACATGTTATAGGATGTGTACACAACATGCAGCTGCATGATTCAAGCATAAGGACAATGTGATTTGAATATACTTATAATAGTTAAAAGTCAGTTATGAAACGTTGCTTACTTGACAAACCCAATATT
Organism: Dysidea avara; assembly: GCF_963678975.1. NCBI lineage: Eukaryota > Metazoa > Porifera > Demospongiae > Dictyoceratida > Dysideidae > Dysidea > Dysidea avara. The sequence goes on along the minus strand of NC_089274.1, from coordinate 5,485,365 downwards.
TAATACACAATTTGAAATCTGGACATTTCTGCTACTAAAAACCAGAGCAAAAATCAACACAAACTGTTTCTTGACATTTATTCTAACCATTGCATTGGCACAATGTCACTGTGCAAAGGATTACTTATACATTTATTATCATGCTGGGAAGACAGCACTGCTGATACACCCTCGGAAAAGAAAGAAAGAGATCACTAACTTATTACACAGTAGCAGAGCAGCTCTGTCTAGCAGTCTGTATGGTAGTTATTACCCAGTGTAATGCTTTGACACTCCCATGTACAAGATTTAAATACACATATGACACACATTTGCAAAGTTCAGTTAATAGATTATCAACACCAAAGATGTATTTACATGCACAGTATATGCATGTACTGCATGCATTTATATAACTAGTACAATGGGTGCAGGCAATTGTAATATACTACTTATAAAACACTACATAAATAATAGTTATGCTTACCCGTACACCCTCAGTTATGATCTCCAATAATTTCTGCATGGTAGTCCACAATGGTGTTGAATATATATGAGGTAGCTTTTCCAGGCAGTATTGGCGAAGACTGTTTGCCTGTTGTCAAAGTAGGTGTAAACCATTTCCACATCACTACACACAATGACTTATAAGAATAAAACTAATCCTATAACTTTTATCAAGAGGTTCTAATGTACAAGTAGTACTGCTTATTGTCTTACCCCATAAACAGCACCAAGTATAAAAGGCAGTGGAAGTTTTTCAGGGTATGTGTATGAAACTATCCAGTGTCCTTGAGCCAACACTGAGCCACTTCTCAGCAACTGTAAAGTTAAGTTTTTTAAACAGAATGTATAGTGATGTATTAAACATATTCACAACACATACAAGCATACACACACACACACACGCACGTATAAATTATTAACCAGGCACATGCATGGTTTTCTGTAATTGTCTTGAGAAAACAGCGTGGACAATGTTTATTTTACCAATATACTTGAGAGAGGACATATGCAATAAAACTCTACTGAGAAGGAAGGGAACTATATAACAGGGTTTAATGAAATTTTTGTAATTCAGTTTGAAGGGTGCAGTTAGGGGTGGTTGAAGTGTACACAGCGCACACAGGATACATAGTAAGCTAGAAGGCTCTGGAGCCCATTGTGAGATTAGATCCAATAGTGCAGTGTAAAAAGATTGGATCTATTAAATGAATTGTGATAAGTAGTTAGCTACCACCCCAAAAACACCTTCGCTGTAAAAAAGGCGCGCCCAAGAAACTACAAGTACCTGGAACCCAATGTAAAAAAACAAAAAGAAAACAGCTCAGCTGAAGTGAAAAGTAACTGGTAACTTAAAGAGCTGATATCTGAAGCGGCCAAGAATACAATTACTAAAGTTTAATCCATGCAAGAACACCTTGGCTATAAAACAGGTGTGTACATGAAAGTAACTGGCAACTGAAATGGCTGATATCTGAAGCGGCCAAGAATGAATGGTCATATACAACTAATTCAAAAATTTAACACTGAACCTTTATAATTCGGCTGTGTTCTATATTCACTCTTGCTACATCATAAAGTAATTTCTTTTAACTCTAATTGGCTGGTAATTTGGCCGCCTTTTTTAATAGTCAGTATAATAGAGCAAAAAAAGGCGGCCAAATTACCAGCCAATTAGAGTTAAAAGAAATTACTTTACAATGCAGCAAGAGTGAATATAGAACACAGCCGAATTATAAAGGTTCAGTGTTAAAATTTTGAATCGGTTGTATATGACCATTCATTCTTGGCCGCTTCAGATATCAGCCATTTCAGTTGCCAGTTACTTTCATGTACACACCTGTTTTATAGCCAAGGTGTTCTTGCATGGATTAAACTTTAGTAATTGTATTCTTGGCTGCTTCAGATATCAGCTCTTTAAGTTACCAGTTACTTTTCACTTCAGCTGAGCTGTTTTCTTTTTGTTTTTTTACATTGGGTTCCAGGTACTTGTAGTTTCTTGGGCTTGCCTTTTTTACAGCGAAGGTGTTTTTGGGGTGGATATCACTCATTTTTGTCAGTGATAGACTCTACATTTGGTTTAAAAGGTAATTTTTTTTGGAAATGAGCAATTAACATTAATGCAGAATATTATCTTGGAGAGTCAGTAAAATCCATACATAATAATGATTGTTTCATAACACCGTAAATTCGGAAGTATGAATTTACGGTGTAGTATGACTGTTCTATTAGAGTAAATCTATCCTTACTGCCTGCATGTGACGAATATATCTCATATCTGTGCATGTTAAATGCTTCAGACACCTAATTAAACTTGCAAGTGACTAATTAGTTTACAGTTGCTACACAGCTATAAATACATTTGTAATTGTTATCACCATAATCATTTATCATGTTATAACCATTTTTTATTATTTTGGTCACAACTTCAGGATTAGAGCAGCAGAGAAAGGAATAAAGGACTCAATCATCAAGACTTGTATATGGGAGATGGAACAGTATTGCGATGGACAATGCCGGTACTAACCCCTCAAGGGTGTTGCAGTACAGTATAGATGCAAGACCAGAGCCTCTATCGTCACCTTTTGACTGTGGTCACAACTTCAGGATTGGAGCAGCAGAGAAAGGAATGGAGGACTCAATCATCAAGACTTGGGGAGATGGAATAGTATTGCCATGGACAATGCCAGCACTAACCCCTCAAGGATGTCACAGTGCAGTATCGATACAACCACTCCAACCAGTGCATAAGACCAGAGCCTTGATCATCACCTTTTGACTGAAATTTTTATACTTGAAGCAATTAAAACAAAAAAGTTGTAGTACTTATACTTTCCTGAGGGAGCATGTCCCCAGAGTCCCAGACTCCCTTGCCTGTTCAGCAGAATAATAGGATTGAGCCTTACTACCACTTTCACCTTTATTCTTGGCCCGGATGTACATATCGGCAACATAATACAGTAGCTGTAGATAATGCCCCTAGGCAGAGCTATAGGGGTGGGAATTTTTCCCTACTATCACACTATCACAGTAGTTCTTCTCGCAGTTCTTTGCCTGGCCATCATCAACTGCTGTCAAAACATTAGTGTCGTCCCCCAGACCCTTCCTCAAGCATACTTACCACACAAAAATAACTTAGTTTAGCAGTGCACAAACAATTATTGACAGCATATGTACACTTACCGCATTGTTGAACCATGTATACCACCAGAATCCACCGGATTGACAACTAACATGTGATCTATTTAGGGGAAATCTCATGGAAAGTCCCTAATTACCTTAAGCGGACACTTGTGATACGTGGTTTTAAATTGAATGGTTTAAGAATGTAACTAGATGGTGAGGCGTACTTTAATCGGCTCGACTTTACTGAGAAACTCGAGCCCCTCGTGAGAAACTACATCGCTTGAGCAACGCTTGAAAAAGTAAGAGTCAAGAATACTAAGGGACTCTATGATATATGCCGGTCTTGAATGCTAACGAAACGAGGAGTGAAGTTTGTGCAACGTGTCACATCGCCACACACTGATTCACCGTGTTTGTGCGATAGGGTTTTTGGACCTGTCCACCAGATGTTGAAAGGAAATTCATTCCACCACATGTTGAAAGGAAATTTATTCCAACTTGTGAAGTTATTGGTATACTCATTGTTGGGGTCCATGGGGACATCGATGATCATTTACCAGTCAGCTGTAAGTAATGTCACAACAGAAGGAAAGGAACCATTTCCATACCCCGGCTATGGCATACTGATTTTCCTGGTCAATTTATGTACACTCAACCACAGATCGAAATGTAGAACTTTGGTTGCAGGTGGAAAATAAACACCTTTTTACTCAGTTACAAGAGATTCACCCAGCTGGGATAAAATGTTGAAGTGAATGTCATTAGTACTAACTTGTTCATCAGGTATTGGACAATTCCAAGTGTCCAGATTATGCAGTTGTCCTCTTGTTCAAGTTTACACATTTAGGCAAGTTCCACAACGTCCTATAATCTATTACTATATCAGTGTGGAATAATGCTTATATAATATTTTTCATATTCCAGGCTTAGGTGTATTGTATTTAACACCTGCTTGTTGGTTTTTGCAGGCCATCTGGTCATACTGGTTTATCCACTAGCAGTTGAATGTGATCATGGTACATATGTAAGTTGAGACCATGCAAGGACAAAGATACAGGTGTCATGAATTTCAGGTCAGTTAACATTCAGAGGAATTGTATTATTGCAATTGTTGTTTTTGTAGTTATCAATTATCAGTGACCAGTTTGTGATAGCGTACTTTTGTTTGACCAATGACCTAATGTTCTGGTTTACATGCTTACCCAACAGTTATGTTACTCACTTAACCTGCATATGGGATATATATATTTTTAGTTCATTTTGATTATCCATCCTTTATTGGTACAGCCTGGCATATTGATTTTTTGCACATTCTCTTTTTAATTCAGTGCCTGCTGGATTGTTTCGTCAGATATCGAAACAGGTGTCTTTGGTGTTGTGACCGATGTTCCAGGTCAGTTTGCATGTGTGTTTAATTTAAGGTTGACTTCAGTGCCTGCTTATTCTTTTACAGGCCTCGGTATCGAGTGTCATGAATTTCAGGTCAGTTGACGTACAGAAGAATTGTATTATTGCAATTGTTGTTTTTGTAGTTATCAATTATCAGTGACCAGTTTGTGATAGCGTACTTTTGTTTGACCAATGACCTAATGTTCTGGTTTACATGCTTACCCAACAGTTATGTTATTCACTTAACCTGCATATGGGATATATATATTTTTAGTTCATTTTGATTATCCATCCTTTATTGGTACAACCTGGCATATTGATTTTTTGCACATTCTCTTTTTAATTCAGTGCCTGCTGGATTACTTCATCAGATATCGAAACAGGTGTCTTTGGTGTTGCGACCGATGTTCCAGGTCAGTTTGCATGTGTGTTTAATTTAAGGTTGACTTCAGTGCCTGCTTATTCTTTTACAGGTCTCGGTATCGAGTGTCATGAATTTCAGGTCAGTTGACGTACAGAAGAATTGTATTATTGCAATTGTTGTTTTTGTAGTTATCAATTATCACTGTATACTAGTGATGTGAATTTGCAGGTCAGTCTACTCAGATGTATCGGGTATAGTGTTGATGGGTTCAAACAAATATCCAGTGTAGACTGTAGTGGCATCAAGGGTGTTAATTTCTAGGTCAGTTTATATGTTGTGATGTTAGTGATTTTTTCCTAGTACCCAGATGTTAAGTGTATTGTATTTAATGCCTAGCTACCTGTTATGTTTTTAAATTATGGTATATCAGTGTAGACGGTACAACAGTAAGCCTTCTGTGTTGTAGTAACTATTTGTTTCATAATTATGCTGTTGTCCTGGAATGGCACAATTTTTGGGCAACCAGTGTGAAGTCCAGTGGTACAAACATTGTATTATGACCAAGTTGTGATAGCGTACTTTTGTTTGACTAATGTCCTAATGTTCAGGTTTGACATGCTTACCCAACAGTTATGTTATTCATTCACTTAGCCTGGGATATAATTTTTGTTCATTTTGATTATCCATGCTATTATTGATACAGCCCAGCATATTGATTTTTTATACATTCTCTTTTAATTCAGTGCCTGCTGGATTGTGTCATCAGATATCGAAACAAGTGTTTTTGGTGTTGCGACCAATGTTCCAGGTCAGTTGCATGAGTGTTTAATTTAAGGTTAACTTCAGTGCCTGCTTATTCTTTTACAGGTCTCAGTATCGTCATGCTGACATACAAGAAATCATCACTATTGTTGGAACTATTTTTAGTCAAGTCTTGATGTGATGTTGATTAACGTTGTTACACATTGTTGTATGTTTACCATATGGCAAGAAATTTTCATAGCCATCATGAAATTTGAATATTGTGTAAGTTGTGTGGAACAACCCCAACTCATACATGGTCACTGGAAAACCACGAACCACATTCGAGCCACAACACCACCAACCACATTCGAGCAATCCATTACAAAATTTTGTTGCACCATTTGTGTGTGCATAATACTTAATGAAAGCCACAGCACAAGCTACATGGTAAACACTACATAGAGGTGGTAACCCCTAAAGGCTTGTTACCTTTTGTATTCAGGCCTTTGTGGTTAATCTATTAAAAATTACATGTAAATAGAGAATTGAAGAGTATGCTTAAAGCACCTTCGCTAGTGATTTTGTTCTTCACACCATAAGACAACTGGCGATTTATAAACGCTCGATTGGGGTGTGGCACTAAATGGAATTTAAAAGATTTCTGCTTAAAACGCCATCCCTAGGGAACTTACGGTTCAGCACGTTGTCACAACTTGTTTATCAGGCATTAGAGTTTGTGTCCACGTCGTGCCTTTAAAAGTTATTGTAGGGATTAGAGGTTTGATTGAAGAAAATACGCGTATAGGCAAACCAGGATTGGATAATGTCAGTGCTAGATGGACTATACAAACACGACTATGTTGACTGGTATAACGTGACAGTAGTTGTAACATAAGGTAGAGAAATAAAGTGAAATACGCCTATTTTTTATTTTGCGATGGTTACTTTTTTATTTTAGCGAGGTCGCAAGAAAACTATGATGATGACTCCTAAAGATTTTTTTATCACGTAACGCAATACAAATCTATTGAGAGATGTTGCATAATCTAGGACTAATATTGCAAAACCGGCCCTACACGTAAATAACTCACAGTAGTGGCCACGCGTCTTTTAATTGGGCGTGCGCTTTGTAGTTTCTTGGCCGCACGACTCACTACCGTGAGTCTTGATATTGTGGATTGATTGAGGTTTTGATATATAACTATCATACAGTATGGTAGCACTGTATATTAGGGATCATGCAGTTTTGGGCTTTCTTTCCCAAAACATCACCTTAAAACCAGCCTCAAATTTCCTTCATAACAGCTTGGCAGTATTGATTAGGCATAGCCAAGCCCAAAAATGCCTTCAGAGTGACCCCAAACCCTTCCCAACAAGTTTCTACGGAATTTTTAAAATTTTCTATTCAACAGAATATTATTCTGATTAACTAATTAACTGATGCCTTCAGCCAAGCAGCTTAAAATTCCTAATTTTTCCTTCTACTTGTTTGTTTACTTTTTTAATAGCACAATTATGACTACTGACTCATAGGCGGTGGAGACGGGGGACCATGTTTTATGGGACACTGTTTGTAAGAAAAGATCGAGATACTCTAACAGAACAGTCAGGATCTGGATACTCTAATAGAGCAGTCACAGTATTCAGAGAAGCAGTGTAGCAAGCTACTTAGTACGTATGTGTAGTTATAAATAAGGAAAATACAATTGGTGGAGAGCAGCTATTGTCAGCAAGCTGTGACCTTTTTTTTTTGGTCTTCAACTTACAACTGGCCTGGCCCCCTCACTCTTTGGCCTGCTCCACCGCCCCTGTGCTGACTCCACGTGTACCACATTAAAGGAAAGAATGGCGCCAGGCATTTCATAAAATAATTTTGCATCTAAACGCGTGCCCCAATAATCAATTATACACTGAAAAGTGAGGTGGCCATTACGCTTCGTTTGTAGCTATGCTCCACTCATTACATAGTGTTACAAACAAAGAACAGTACAAGCAACTTCTCTGCAATGAATCCAGTTGCTAGAGAAAATGCAGGTGAAAAGCATGACATAGCCAGAGGGAAGCCGTATTGCACTATCACAAATCGACACCTTGTGTTGTCAACAAAAAAAACTGGAACACAAAGGTGGACAAAGGTAAGTCCATGATATGTGCATTGTACATACTGCAGTTGGCAAAAAGGCACATCTCAGGGCAAAGCAACGTCAAACAGTGAAAAAATCAATCCTGTAGCCTTATCCATTAGGGATCAAAGAACAAAAAAGCAGGGAAACAAGGGAACAGCTGAAAGTTGTGAAACAAGGGAGGTTGCCTATACCTGTAGATATACTAGTGGACATGTTGTTCTTTGATCCCTAATCCTGTTAATTTTCCCTTCTACTTGTTGGAATTAAAGGCACTTTTAATCACAGCGTTGAAACCGGGTCGGGTCAACCGGGTCACATTTTCTCCGGATCATCCGGGTCCGACCCGGTTTACAAATTATCCTGGTCTGACCCGGATTGGATCACGTGAGAAACGAAATTGTTTGTTTGACGATGTGGAAACTTATAAACGCTATCGCGTAGCTCTTTTGTGAGCCACGCCCACTTATCGCATTACCAACATACACTCAGCCACGCCCATTTATTAGTAAGTGCAGTATGTAGCATGAAACTGAGGGTATCTATGGTGAGGGGTAGCTATTGTCAGTAGGTGATGACCTTTTTTTTTCTTTTTTTTGGTCTTCAACCTACAGCTAGGCTGAAGTTGCAATATTTACTCAACACGAATCGAATGCTCAAAACGTAGTCTCGTTCGCTCACTCGAGACTAGCCGAAACATAGCTCTTATCACACGCCTCGGCTTTAATTAATCCGGGTCACATCCGGATCAAATCCAGGTCTGACCCGGATTGCTATCCGGGTCAGCAGTAGTGAGCCAGTTTCAACGCTGTAATCAAATACCTGACAATAAAAGTAATCACTACTTCCCCCTCCAAAAAAAGAGAAAAACCAGTATAGTTGTGGTCTGTCCACGCCCACATGAGCATTTTAGCAGACTGTGTTTAAATGAAGGCCAAGCCTGAAAGTGTTGTACAATAATATTAAAATCAATTTTGTATATGTATATGCCAAAGAACATATGTGACCGGATTTGCGAAAAGGTACCTTTTTCACACATAAAATTTGACCCATTTTTTCAACTTCCAAACGTTGTAACTTTTGTATCATTGCAAGCATGTGTCTGCAATTTTCCATGAATATGCCTACATCACTTGGTTACATTTTGATACAAACCGAAAGTCAAGCAGTGCAAGGAGTCAACAGTTATGACATTTTGTTTGCTGGTATGTCAAATGTGTGGAAAAGGTACCTTTTCGCAAATCCGGTCACATATATTTATTTTTGAACACGTTCACAAACATACCTGCATGCAGTATATTTTTACAGAATAGGTGCATAAAATAAGTGTAACTAACACGTTTCATCCTTTTAAACTCCATTCGAACATCTTGGACTCTCTCTTTGATGTATAGTTCGTCTTTTTCCCTCTCATTTTGAAAATTAAATAATGCGACATCTTTCTCCAACTATATATATACATACAAATGTACACATACAGTACATACTAAACAACCAAGCTGTGAAAAAGGGTGCAGCACATTTAAAGTTGTGAAAGAAAGGTTACTGTCAATAAATGGCTGCAATAATACTGCTACACCTTTTTTACAGCTTGATTGTTTTAGCATGGATTGTAGTATGCACATTATAACTTGTTATAGAGTATGTACATGTGGTGTCTAAGTCCTACATGTTCAATAAATCAGTGCACAGATGCAAGTATAAAGTACCACCTTAAACTACAGGTTTCTGCTGTGTATATACATGCATGGCCTGTTTGAGATTTGCCTTATTTACAGGCCCTACTTCCATATAGTTTCTGCTAGCATCACTTAATAGTTTTAGTGATACATTTCTCACAAATTTTCAGTAATGAAAATAATACATTTATACATACCTGAGAAGCAATTTTGCAGGCCTCAATAATGTTTTTTATCTGTTTACTGCTGTGCAAACTCATTTCATCAAAATACTCTCCAATCTGTATATGTACAAATATTGATACAAATACAACTGACTGCAAAAAAATTAATCATTTACCTGTTTTGTGGCCAGATTGATTATATAATCACCACTAAATATTTTCATCATTGTCACACTACCAGCCCATACATCAGATGCATCGCTCATACACTGCTCTCCTTGCACACCAGTAAAGTACAACTGCACATAATTGTATAATAATTCAGTGAAATGTGTATATAGTATGCTAACCTCTGTTGCCTTCATTCCATCAGTACCAGCTGGTTCAGTATGTTTGGCTCGTGCCCATTCAACATATTTTCTGCTCACTGACTCTCCATGGACACAGAACAAATCCATATCACCCAACACATATTTTACTCCACTACCGTTTGCACATTTACACTGCAGAGGACTTGAGCATAAGCATTTCTGATGCACTAAAATGTTAGCATCTACATAAGAAATTTATGTATAGTTATACTGCATAGGAAGTTATAAACTTAAAAAAAAGGAACACATTTAAAAGTGTAGAGTTATTGCACCTTTGACATCTCCATGTATGATTTCTTGGCTGTGCAAGTACTGCAATCCTTTGAAAACATGAGAGAAAAGTACTATAAAATTTTTAAAAATGTACTCTTCTTGTGTGTTGAAAGCAAGCATGTATTGTATTATGCAGTCGTGTTCCTTGAAGTGTTCATGAAGTCCTCCTACATATCAAAATAATACTGTATAAATGCAGCCACACTTACAGATAATATTGTGTTGAACATAACTAGATGCAACAGTTCACATTGTAAACCAAGTAAATTTACAAAGTGGATGTGGTAATTGTGGTAAAATCAAACTGCTCCAGTTATGGCAGGAGTGTCAGAGTAATAGTGAAAGTGGTAAGGCTTATGATCAGTCCTAATACTGTCAAAGGCAGCTAGTCTAGGTGGTCTGTGGGAGTAGTTCCCCAGAATAGTTCACATTAAGTTTTGTTATGAGGCAATTGTTGGGCTATATATAGTCTTGCACCTGTTCATTAGTTAAGAGATAAACTGTATGAAAGTAGCTACAAAGAGAAGCAAAGGCAAAGCTAAATACAACAGTAATTATTAAATTAAACTGGGTGCCTGGTTTACTGAAATTGTTTTCCAAAGAGTGGGTGTGTGTGCTTGTATGTATGTATGTATGTATGTATGTATGTATGTATGTATGTATGTATGTATGTATGTATGTATGTATGTATGTATGTATGTATGTATGTATGTATGTATGTATGTATGTATGTATGTATGTATGTATGTATGTATGTATGTATGTATGTATGTATGTATGTATGTATGTATGTATGTATGTATGTATGTATGTATGTATGTATGTATGTATGTTATATATGTTTGTATTTATGTATTTACTTATTTATTGTTACTGGGCAGAAGGCATGCTGATGCACCCAGGGAGCAAATAATGCCCAAAGAAAAATTACACAAATACACATGATTACAGTACAGCTATACTAAGTTATATGTCTAGTAATTTGTTAGTAAATATGTCAATGTTTTCCGACTCAATCACTAAAGTTGGCAAGTTATTCCAGTCAACAATTGTTCTTGGAAAGAAGGAGTACTGATAGTAACTGATTTGAGTACCTGGGTGGATAAAGTGGTTAGGGTGGTGGTGTCTAGTTGAACATTGTGTGGTTAAGAAGTATGATGGTAATGATAGGCCAGATAAGTTGTGGATTCCCTTATAAAAGGTTTGCAGTCTGTTCATCTTATGTCTTGTTTCAAGTCATAACCCACTGGGCAGTTCTACATTGGACTTTCTCTATGGTTTGGATGTCAATCGGTTGATATGGATCCCAAACTGATGCTGCATACTCCATGATGGGATGAACTACAGTAAGATAGGCAGAAGCCTTAACAGAAGAAGAACAGTTACTCAAGTTATGTCTTAGAAAGTTAAATACTTGCACTTAATATGGACGATGTGGACATGAAGCTGTTCTGGGTGAAAAACACGTTAGATAGTTGCTGTTTCTACTATTACATATTTGCTTAATATTGCATATTCACCACTTTAGTTTTGGCTTCATCACGTTTGAAAGTGGTGAGACTCTGGCCTCATTGGTCGCACTTATTCTGATGCCCTTGGGTAGGGTATACGCATGTGCAAATTAGGTACATGGTTATTATCAGTCAGTGGCTGTCACCTTAATTGACACGGTGCGGGCACTACTCAAGCCTTCAGCTTTGATCTTGTTCTTATTTGTTAATCAGAGGTGGCAGAAAGTGAGGGCTCAGGGCTTGAACCCTCCAACACTTTTGAAAGGCATTCTCACAAATTCTCGTAAGGTTGAGATTCTCTAATAGAGCACTCACATATTGTAATAAAGCAGCCAGGTGTTATCTTTAAGCTTTTATCTTCATTTACATTTAAAAATTGTTGCTGTCCTCTAGCTACTAATGTACTATGGAAAAAATAATATGTATGTATCCTCCCAATTTTTCCAAGGTTCCTCCACCTTCCCTGTTTTTACTGAATCCACCACTCCATCAATATTAACCAATTAGTGTCCATAGTGAGTTCTTGTTCCCTCCTTAAATTACTATGCATGATTCTTGTGTAACCATATGGCTTTCATATCTATTAAAACAGCAATAGTTCTCTTATTATTTACCTTGGTTCATGTATGGCATGACTAATAAACATTGACGCTTGGAAAGATGAAAATGACTATCTCCTCCTATATTAATAAATAAGCAAACAATTTAAATTTATCAACCAATGCGGAAAATGCAAAAATGCATGAATTATACATATAATGGTCAAAAAAGTTGCATTCACTTGAGCCCTATCGAAGGAAAAGTAATGAGCACATTTTCTCTATCATATGACTTACACATACTACAGCAACTACTTTCATTATACTAAATGCCTTGTACAGCACAAAATAATTGCATGCATTTTTAGTGTCAACTATCTCTTGTTCTTGTTGAATCAAAGAACTTTTTTTGCCTGGCGTTAAAGGTAACTCACACAATACTATTAAATGTTTGGCAGGTGTCCTAAAACTATCTTAAAATATGGGCTTCAGAGAACATAACTGATTGCAACAGTATAAAACATTGATGTTGTACAAGATATATAAACTCTGACCAGAACAAAATTATTGGATACAAGGGCATATCCAGAATTTTTCCAAAGTGTTATCCAGACTTGGTATAGAGTTATTAATGCAGGGTCTGACCCCAGCCTCTGACAAATTTTGTACATTAAGATACTTCAAAATTTACTATTTTGTGCTCTATGAATAATATAAACCATTATATTATGTATTTTTGATATAACAATTATGCTTAGTTTTCTAGTTTCTATCAATTATGGTCTATGGCTGGTCAGGGGCATACTGCAATGATCCAAATACATATCCAAATTCTCCAATTAAAACTCAAAACTTTTGATTTAGGCACTAAATTCAAGTTTCAAGCTAGCTTTGCAATATACCCATTAAATTGCAATCAATTATGAATGTTCTATTAGAGTATCTTGAAACCTTCATGAATGTTGTAGTTACATAAACCCATGCTCTTGTTCTCCCTTAATCCTTTTGAGTAAGTATCCTATTACATGTAGCTATACCCTATTCACATTTTTCAGTATATTTGTGCAGCCAAACTATGATGGTTTGGTGTTCCTGCTGCAATTCAAATTTCAAGGAACCCCCCTAAACATGCCCCTAGGATATAAATACAACAGGAAATTGACAATCCTATATTAATCTCTTCTATATAATTAGCCAACAACACCTTAGGGGCTACACAACAGAGTGTACTATGCTTCAAATAATGATTGGAAATGATTCTATTGTACGTGTGTAATGAAGAAACTGTCATACATAACATGGCTGGTAAAGTTTATAGGTTATTGAATGACAAATGACAAAAATCAAATAACAAATGACTATGAGTTGCATCTACATAGTTTCAAGAGAAGCTAAGGTTGCCTACATCCCCGCAGTTATGTAATAGCTACATTCTTATCATATTCAACTCTGAGACATTAATTTCAGCCAAAAAGTTCACTCTTGTCACACCATATCTCTGCTTGGTGTTTATTCTCCTGTACATATAAATCTAATTCAAAACAGCCTAGCTGTAAAAAAAAGAGTGTGGCCCCCAAAAAGGCTATGGTGAAAAAAGATGTAAAATCCAAGTTGGTGGCCAAGAAATGGCTGTGATGGTAGGTTAAGGGCAAAAAAATTTAATAACAACAATTCAGGTGGATTTGTGCTGCCTCCTCCAATCACCTGAATTGTTGTTATTAAAATTTTTGCCATTAACCTATATACCATCACAGCCATTTCTTGGCTGCCACTTTGGATTTCACATCTTTTTCACCATAGCCTTTTTGGGGGCCACATTTTTTTTTTCAGCTTGGCTGTTTTTGATTAGATATCACTTCTTTCTGTATTTGTATACCCTATGGCTGGCTTTGAGGTTTTTTTAACCTATCTTTTTTTCTTTATCACAGGAAGAAGAAAAGTTTTAAAGCAGATTTTTAATACTTTAACTATTTTTGATTTATCAGTAAATATACAAATAATATAATTATATATTTATTACATGCAAACTATTTCCTACAGGATAACTTGTTTGCAGCTGATCTCTCTACAGGGTGACTTGTTTCTAGCTCCATAGGGTGACTTAATTACTAGTAACCGAACTTTGATTTGTTTGTGGCTGAACTCTCTACAGGGTGAATTGGTTTCAAGCTTATCTCCCTACAGGGTGATTTATAGTGCGTTTACAATAGCAGTTGGGCACGGTACGGCACAGTACAGCACGGCACGGTATGCTTGATTTTGCTAGTGTAAACGGGTATCGATCCGAGCCAAACCATTACGTGCCAGGCTCGCCTGGCCCTGTTACTTCAACCGTGCTGGCTCAGTACGGCACGGCACGGTAGACAAATTGAAACAAACCTTGCTATATCCTTGGCTGCTGTACGTAAATACGATGGCTTCTACCATGGCCAAACGTGAAACAAAGTCCAGTTACCATGTTCGACTTGAAATGAGCTGTCCATCGAGCAGTATCGCTGATATTGTTCCTCAAACGGATTGCTGGTAACTTGTACGACAGCAACAGCTTGAAACGAGCTTGAAAACGGCAAGGGCATCTCGTAGGACGATACTTTAGCCATCACATGCTTATGTATAAACTTGCCCAGCATGGTTATTTCCTTACCAATGTAAACGTGCACTTAAAACGTAGCGTAGCGTACCGTACCGTGCTGTACCATACCGAGCTGGAGCTACTAGTGTAAACACACTATTATATTGGTCTGAATCGCTAGAGCAATTTATCTGTAGATGCATGGTGACTCTCGATCTTGCTTTTGCTACATGTAGTTTGCTTTCGAAGCATAAAGTGGTTTGTAATTCAATTCTTCTGTACTACTGCAAGGACTTTCTATGATTATTATTATCATTATTATTACTAGGACTGCGTCACATACAACCAAGTACACCACTGATACTTTTGGCTGGAAAGCCCAGTTCTTCATGATCCCTAATATACAGTACTACCATTCTGTATGATAAGACTGCAGTTTCATCCACTATCTGCTCAGTAACTTTTAAGGAAGCAGGACATTGGCATGTTAGCTGGTTGGCTTTTAAACACAAATACACTGTATGCTGAATCAAGGGCAAGTACCACTTATCTACTTGTACAGACGTTTAGGCACCAGAAGCATACTTCACTAGCTACCATCACTATACATACCCATAGGCAGAGGCATTTGCTGCTAACTCAAGCTGCTTGGATGGGTCATAATGGTGCAGATGCAACTTCTTTTTGACCGACTGAAACTTTTGCTGACAGGCTGTAGACCACTTCCAACTAGCGTTTAATTTCAGTAACTGGTTGAGCAGGTACAATAAGGTGGACAATCATGAACGCAGACAAGTTTGGTAAAATAATGTAATAGTCTGAGAAATGACTGTGGTTCTTGGGGGAAGGTGCTTGCAAAATTGTCTTCACTTTCTGAGATGTAATATGCAAACCACAGTATCTCAGGGGCTCTACTGCTGGTTCCATAAATCAACATTTTGTGGTTTATCACAGCTCGAACATCCAAGATAATATACCGTAGACTCCGGTTAGTAAGCACATGCACTTATAAATTTCAAAGAAACATTACTGAGGTTCACTCATGCTTGTTAAGCACATACGCTTATAAAATGAGTACGAGAAGTTTCATTTGTAGCCACCACATTTATAAAGAAATTTGGATACCAGTGATAGGTGAAATGCTTACTTGTGATCAAGAAATGCAATTCTGAGGATTCTTTTGCTATTAGCGTCATTAAAGATGGAAACATTGTTGGACACGTGCCTCACAAAGTATTGAGTATAGCTAGTGTGGTACTTCATCAAGCATGATGGGAGCATTGATTATCGAGTTACTGGTTTGAGGAAGCATGGTTGAAGTTCCCTGTGTTTACTGTTTTCATGCTTGTAAAAGCCATATGATGCAAAACTACTCAGTCACTGAGTTACTTTCAGCCCACATTGGTGTAGCCTTCGATATTCTTTATATAGCATTTCTTCCATCTCCCAGCATTCTGCAGTCCTTCCAAGAGACACATGTTTCCTTCCTTTATTACTGTCATGTATGGCCTCCTGACATTTGATCCATCACAGCACTGTTCTCATTATCTGACATATGCAATACAAATTTCTTTCGTTAGTAATATCACCTCAAAACGTACAGTTTCTGCTCTCTGGTATAAGGGGATCATACTAAGGGTT
Organism: Dysidea avara; assembly: GCF_963678975.1. Taxonomy (NCBI): domain Eukaryota; kingdom Metazoa; phylum Porifera; class Demospongiae; order Dictyoceratida; family Dysideidae; genus Dysidea; species Dysidea avara. The sequence continues at coordinate 5,468,887 of NC_089274.1, read as the reverse complement.
TTTGTCCTTCAATCGCTTCCATGCTGCACCTGCCACCTCCAACCATGTTACAATTGTAACAATATGATAAACAGGTGTATAGCACAAGTATGCTATATGCGCTTAATAGGCAATATGCGTTTATTAACCATGTGCGCCTAATAACCGGAGTCTATGGTATAACAAAAATTCAACTCATGTAATTACACATGTTGGTTTATTAAAAATAGTGCTATCTGACATTTTTTATTTGGTACGTAGTATTTTGAGAGTTAAAGTCTAATAGCCCTCCCATATTATTAACTCTTGCTAATAGTAACAAAGCTTAAGCCTTCCCTATAAGTAGCTAAATCATTATAGGTATTAGCATTGGTATTTATCAACTACCAACACAGGGTTAACTGTGATTTTGTGATTGCCACATTCTCCCAAACAACCATTCCCTTTGGCAACCACAACTAGGGCCACCCAGTCTTTTTTTAGGTGAGCCAACTGTCTTTCTAGTGCTTCTTTAGGTGCAAATAGTATGGCTTATAGAACTTGGGCATTGCTGTGGTTTGATATGTAATTGAGCCTCAGTGGACTTTAGTTCACCTACTTCATCTCCAAATACATAAGAGCATTTTTTATAAGCAACTGGTGAGATGAACTGACACAGTTTACCATCTTTTCCTGATGTACTTTGGCCAATCACAACCCCAACAAATGAACACCTGTGCCCTTCACTGCATGCATTGTATAATGCGTCATATAGCGTGTCATAACTTACATGAACAGAAACCTTTTCAACACATGTACTCTAGGTTTTCAATCACACTGATGATTGTTTATATATAAGGGATTGCTAGAAAAGGTTTTCTGGTAGGTTTTGCTTCAGAAACAAGTGTAATTGGCTACTCTATATAGTATCTATTTTGAAGGTTAATGTCATGCCTTTTATACATACACAGTAAATGGTCCAGATGGTGTTTCTTGTACATTTAAAGTCTGATCACATTGTCAACCATCTCCTCAACCAAATATTTGGCTGAACAAACTATTGGGGGTTGTCATCTTGGATCCACATTTTCTGGCAAGTTGTTTGGATTTGTAACATTTGTGACACAACACAACAGTCCTTGTCATTCCTCCACAATGTGTACACATTCCATTTGCTGATCAAAAGGAATATAATAATAGCCTTGTGGCTTTACAATCATAGCCAACAGCTTGTTTCTACTGACACGGACATTTGTGTCTCAGATAAAAGAACCAAGTAATGTGTGTGTTGCAGTCAAGCACACTGTTGTTCCGCTTGTATCTCTTCACAGTTGCAGATTTACAGACATGTCCACTTATGTCTTGTGTCTCAAGGTAAGTTCACATTTGGATGTTAACCTCTTCTGTGTATATGGCAGATGTAACAGATGACAAGATCTATTCCATGTTCCATTGGCTAAATACTGTGGCATTTATTATCTTAGTTCTAAATAGCAATGCACGCCATTTGATGCTTGAAAATGATGTTTAAGCCAACAGTTACATAAATGATAGTGGCACTACTCAAGTGTGGCTACTATTAAAGGTGCAGGATTAAACCAAGGAAATGAGTAATCACCAAAATCACAGTGCACCACCAGGCAGAGTAATTCAACAAGATAATTGCTAATCACTCCCTAGGTGCTTTGGTCATGAATGTGGAAGTGGAAGTACTCAGTAATTAGTAGTTTGAAATCAAAGTATTGGTGAAGAGTATCTGCCAGCTGTTTAAATGTCTTGTCATATGGCTTGTTGGCACTCAGAGACTGCTTAAAAGAGTGTAAGTGTCACTGCTGATTATTGGAAGAAGGACTGTGACTTTTTCCCTTCATTGATTCTATTAGCTTCAATTGCAAGGGCGTAGGCAGGGGGGGTTCGGATGGTTCGGATGAACCCCCCTTTCAGAAGCAAAAATTTTAAAAAAATTAAAAATCACACCAAATCTTACAGCCCTGGAGCTCTCCGGTAGCTACTTGCCCACTGGCGCTCCTCTGTACTACTCTTGAGGGTCACATCACATTAATACTGAGCCATTGCAAATCATATATTGCATCACGTGATCAACTGTGCACATGATGCATGGTTGAAATGGCGCGAGTGAAGGACTGTTCAATGGTTGGTTGAGACATGTTACAAGGAAGGAGCTGCTAAACTTGAGTGGTCATGTTATACATGTGTCAGGTTAGCACAAACTGTGAATTGTTGATGTGTATTTACCTGACGAATGGTTTGTTTATTTGTTACATGTTGTGGGCACGTGATGTCTCGAACATATTGGAGTACAAGCCAGTTATTGACCATCAGGAGGATTGGCCGAGAATAATGTATACCTGGAAAGAAGTATTGCCAACTAAGGGACTCGAGTGTGGAGGGCTTCCATGTGCTAGAAAATTGAAGTTGGCTATCAGTATGCTGTCTGAAAGTGAAGATTAGTTAGTTTTACAATAGGTTTATAGCTTCTATAAGCTGCATAAACAGCAGTGTGTAGATTTTAGCTAGTTAGATGCACAAACAGCACCTTTTTATGTTACTGCCTAAGGGCACTTTTGTGTATACGTCATTTCTGTTCAAACATGGTCTAGGGGAAGTACCGAGGCCTTCCCCTCAAGACATTCCACTTTAAATCCGAACCCCCTTCAAAAAAATCCTGGATACGCCCCTGAATTGGACATGCTTAAGGCACTCTCCAATAATTTCACTTTTTCTGCATGGAATGCACTTAAAGAACCAATAATATTGTTGCCATTGTGATCCTGTAATGTCTGAGTGGCCTGATTAATGTTGGTACGGATGGATGTAATTTCAACAATAGTTCACACCACACACCATTACAACTTAATGACTACTGTGCTCATATTCATTATAATTAGAACATATGCATGATTCACATGCAATTGACACATCTTGTATATTTCTTACCTATAATGTATTCAAGCAATGGTATCACATGATCATTTTCCAAATTCATCACACGGCCAAATACTTTTGGGTTGTGAAACATCAGTGGTCGCTGTAAGAGAAGACAAGTATAATCAAAGCATGTAGTAGAGGACATGAATGGACATTAAAAATAAATCATAGAGATGCAGTGGTGATTAGGTAACCATATTTTTACAGTGCGGTACACTGGTAACTTACCATTCTTAGCAGTTAAACATATAAAATTGTCAAGCCTTAGCTATTCTTGGCCTTCACAATTTTCTAGTACCCAAAATTCTGCAGTGGTTTCTTGCTGGTTTTGGCAGATTTTGGTTGAAGATAACTCTAGCCATTACATTTGAGTGTTTTGTATATAGGGTGGTAAACTGGCTAAGTTTCAGCAATACCGTCCGTATAAGCAGAATTTTGGTGAGCAGAATACTTGCATTTGGCGAGAGTTTAATTTGATGAAATGCATATCTAATAAAGTGGACACTCACGCTAGTGGTAGCAAATTATGTAGCTAGCTGGCTTCTCATTTACACAGATGTATAGATACTTAGCTACCTCATAGCTTACAGTACACACTGGCTCACATACTGGAGGCACTGTTTCATGTAAAACGGAGGACAGAGATTTATCAAACTATTGCCAGGGCAGCAGCTATTTGAAAAGGAAACAAAGTGATTGGGAACATTCTCCTTGCATGCCAATTTCTGCTGCATGTATCTTTGCTTTCTTCTGATGAAAGTGTAGGACCTTAGCTACTAGAACCAGCAATATTACATACAATCGTATAGAATTGTTTTTAGGCTGAGGTTCAGTACATCTATAGCAAAAATCTAAAGTATAGTGCAAAGTGTATGTACCTCCAATACAGATTAAATTTTGAATCAGATTTTATGCTTCACTTGGATATACACTTCACTTTTAACAAGCTTCAACATCCAGTTTGCTAGGTACAGCACCTGGTGTCTTGATAGATCTTGTGCTAGTTCAGTAGGTTAAAAATATTACTACAAGCACTAATAATAAAATATGGTGAAATTTTAATTTGATGGTTTTGTAAGCATCCACCAAATTGCCAATTTTAATTCCACCCTAAAATTTCTGCTTATACGGTAGTATTTTCACAATGCCAGAATTTTAACAACAATTTATTAGTATGACTGTCTGGCCCTTATGGAACTAACTGCTAAAACCAGACCCAAAGGAATTGAAGCATTTATGTGTGGAAATTGCTTATCTAAAAGTGCAACAAATTCATGCTGGTGATATCTTTACTATGGCTTTTGTGCCCATCTAGTTGATTTTTGCAAAACCTGGTCATGTACAATTTACTGTAACATGTTAAATGAAGTAAGTAGAGCCTCCAACTATGGTACAGTATATACATATATATATTATTATGCAACAGATACAGGAAGTGTATAATTAATGTAACTATTGTCTAACATTGTATTCCTCTTTAACTGCAACAGCTCCTATAGTTGTATTTAGCATGTAAACGTTTCCAAATCCACCACTGCCAAGTTTGTCATGCTGATCATAATCAACATAATCACTACAGACTTTTCCAATAACCTCTTTCCTTCTTTTCTACTTAATGCATACATGGTATTTACATGTAAAGGTGAGTCATCCATTTTACTTACAGAGTATAGCAACATATTTTCTTCAGCCTCTCTCAACAAACTATAGTCATTGTTAATACCACAGCATTTCCTGTAATTAACATTTATTACACACATTAAAGTAGTCATATGTTCACAGCAATATACCATCATACTAAGGTATTAACAAAGCCACAATACATATAATTTTTGAGACTCAAAACTGTAACCCTGATAAAAAAATATTGAAAACACTAGTGGCTAACCGTAATGTAGTAGGAGTGAACACATGTTTACATACCTGAATCGTTTATTTTTCTATAAAAGTTCTGGAATTAAATGGCTTCACAGCACTACTAAATGTTTGGGCAGCTGTATACTCATTATTGTTGTAAATGACGACTTGACATTGACTCACCAATTTAGCAGTTTGTAGATTACACTAAACTTTACAAAGTTATTAAATGTTCTGATGATGTTAATAAACTAGGGAGAAAGAGCTTGACATATGGGGTTTAAATGATTACAGTTTATGAATATTGACAAATATAAGGCAATGTGTATCTGTCAACAAATGACTTCAAGAGGTGACTTTTTTACATAAGTGGCAAACAAGTTATGCTACCCCATTCAATTAACCCCTAAATCTAGCATACATAATTATTTATAATAAATCATCTACACAAAAACATCCAAGCTGTAAAAAAAGGTGCGGTCTTCAATAATCCAGGAGGAAAAGTTGTGAAAAATCAAAGGTGGTGGCCAAGAAATGGCTGCAATGATGTTATTTTACAGGTTTTTGCAATTGAATTTGGCGACTTTGCAATTGAATTCGTCCCGTTTGCAATTGAGTTCGTCGCTTTTGCAATTGAATTAGTCCCGTTTGCAATTGAATTTGGCGACTTTGCAACTGAATTCGTCCCGTTTGCAATTGAATTCGTCGGTTTTACAATAGAATTTGTCGGTTTTGCAGTTAAATTCGTCCGTAACAAGAATGGCAGCTGGAGAAAACACGAAAATGTGGTGTAGCAGCTGCTACAAGAACTTGTTCAAGTACAACAGTAGTAAACAACTCTTTATAAGGCAATAATTCTTCTTCTACAGCCTATCCAGCAACATTCCAAACTCTACTGCGCCATTAGCGATGGGTGTGGTCACTCGTGAGCAAGCTAATTAACTTGTCAGACAGCTATCAAATTTGCATATTACCAGCTTCAATTACCTTCTAGTGTCTCAAGTGTAACTCTCCATGGCGTAAATAATTCATCTCTTAATGAACAGTTGGTTTCTTGGAGCCATTTTGTTTATGACGAATTGTAATGCAAACGCGACGAATTCTATTGCAAAACCGACTAATTCAATCGCAAATTAACGGGACGAATTCTATTGCAAAACCAACGAATTCAATTGCAAACGGGACGAATTCAATTGCAAAGGCAACGAAGTCAATTGCAAAAACCTGTAATAGCATCAACATCATTGCAGCCAACACCTTTAATTTCACAACCTTTTTCACCCATGTGCTTTAGAAAAGTAACCAAAATGGTGTTTTTTTCTGTCAATATACATATGGTGTAATGCGTCGGCTTTCTTGGCCTCACGACACACAATATAAGGAGTAGGTTAGTGCAAATGTTATGTTGCCTTGCCAGCCACTTACTAAATACCTTTACCATTTAAATTTTCTCTACAGTATCCATTCAAGGGCAATACCTGTAGGATATGGACCAGACATGTGGCTATCAGACACATTCCTGACCTAATTATCATGTGACTAACATGGAACTGTACTTGTATGGTAGCTATAACCTGTCTGTACATATTACATGTTTTATACTTCATGATCAGTTATCTAGGCTAACCAACTACCACCTGGGTCGTACTGACCGGCCCAGGTTCCTACAATACCTACGTATAGTCTTATTATGTGTAAAATATATCGAATAAAGGTTTTGGCAAAAATGCAGAACTCTAGCCCATAAAAAGGTTTGTCATACATTATGAAACAGCTTGTGATCTCAAGATCCAACTGCTACAAAGCATTTTAATAGATGAATTGGAATATCAAGCCAAGTTGATCATTTGCTCATCACCAAAATTGCTACAATAAACTTCTGTATGTAAATATGTAGCTACATATCTAGCTACACAAAAACAGCTAAGTTGAGAAAAAGTGTAGGCATCAAAAAAGCTAGAGCAAGAAAAGTTATGGATTAAAAGTAGCAGCCAATAAATGGATCTGATGATGTTAATTTTAATGATGAAATGGCAATATTGTTATTATTAAAATTGATTGGCACTAACATCATTACAGCTGTTTTATTGCTGGACATTGATTTCACCTTTTTCACCTAGCTTTTTCGATGGCAGAACCCTTTTTACAGCTTGGCTGTTTTGAAGTATTTGCCAGTATCACTCCATCATATTTTTCAAACTCCAAAGCCAGCCATTAGTTGAGAAAATGTTCTTCAGCTGCACAATAACTTGACTGCAATGTCACTACATATATTGGCAGGGTAAGCACAAAATGAAGCATTCAATGTTTATTTTGTATAAATACATTCCAAGGGTATTAATTGCTCAAACAACAACCTCATTATTAGTAAATTGTAGATAAATTGCAATCGGTTTCAGTTGTGCAACTGCAACATACAAGACACACGATAGTATGCCGTGTGGCCAAGAAAGCCAGTGCACCACAATATGAGTATATTTACAGAAAGAAATAGAATGGGATTTTCATGCATATGTAGCTCTGTGTTCCCTTATCAAATTGTAAAAAAAAAAATTTGTGTTGCAGATTCCCTCCACTTTCACCACCCCACATACGTACCAAATTTGAGCAAGATTTCCTAATGCAATTGTGAAATACAGGCCATCAAAGTTCAGCTTAATAGTTTTTTTCTTTGTTTACGGAATTTGGGGTTTAGATTATTCTATTGACACACTTCGCAAAAACTATTATAAAATATAACACTATAGTGTGATTTTCTTGAACTCTGATGCATTATAAGAATGCATTGCAGCAAAATCACATACCAAGTTTGGTGCAAATCTGATAAATAATCATAGAGCTATGGATGACTATTTACATTTAAAAAGGCCGACTTGTTGTCACACCTACAGGGTTAACCACTTATGGGAATAACTTATAAGTCAGTATGTATGTAAGTTAACCATCATAGCTCAAACCTTTTGTGGTTTAAAATAAATTGCATTAACAACTATAGCAAAAACCAAACAACTGTAAATCAGAGGGTTGAGATACTCTAATAGAACAGTCACCGTACGGTACAAAAGTACATAAAGAATGTAAAATTTACCAGCATTCAAATCAGGGACCTCCATACTGAACACTCAAATCCTTAACCACTAAGCTGCAGCTATTACGGTTCTTCACCTCACTTAATTTCTACTTATATTATAAATGAAAATTCTAGTTAAAATCTACTCAATAGTAAAACTGTATAATCTACAATGTAAAATCATTGTTCTAGAGCATTATATATGTATTCTATTATTTTGGCAACATGAATTAACCCATAATAACACACACGTGATATTAATTGTAATGTTAATTGTAAAACTGAGTTTCTGAATGAATCAAGTCCACTGAAGCACACTTTATGTAATGGCCTTGTGAAGATTTCACTTCTCTAATACACTGGATTGCTGAACAAAGTAGACAAAAAGATAGCTGGCATCTAATCCATCCTAACACAGCTGCATAATTATGTTTCTTTCCATTTATCTGACAGCAAACTAGGCAGTCTCTTGTAAGTGCTTCATGACCCATTCTTCTGGTAGCTGAGAACTCCAATGGGTTAAACTAACCGTGTTCTACTTCAAGGAGTCGTGACTCATAAGTCCTTGTCCACCTCGGTGATTACTACATCATTCCTTTGGGGTTGTGTATCCACTAAAGAATCCTAGCAATGCATGTCTTAGTAAGTTAGACAATGGCCCCTGTATCTGATAGTAACCTGGGAAGTAGGCAATTTGTTTGTCAAAGTTTGTGGCTAGGTGTCTTACTCACCTGTGTACAGATCTCTTACTAGAATAAAACCCTACATATATTTCTATACTTTGCAAATATCAAAACATTCTCTGAATGCCATTGTCTAAGAATATAGGTAAGACATGCAGTGCTAGGATTTTTCAGTGGATAAATAACCCTGAAGGAATGATGTAATCCTAGCAATGCATGTCTTAGATATTGGACTCTGCAACTGGAATTTTGTCAATATTTTATGCAATTTGTTTGTCAAAATATGTGGCTAGGTGTCTTACTTGAAGACACCTGTGTGCAGGTCTCTTAGCAGAATAAAAATCTTGCATACTTTGCAAATATCAAAGCATTCTCCAAATACCATTGTCTATTTTTTAAAGATTCATGCTTCCTATAACATGATTGAAGGTTGGATCCACTATTGGAAGGGACAAGTGGGTTAAAGACTCGTAGCACTTTTCAAAACAGCTGTCCCAAAAGCCATTCATTGAAATATCCAAACAAGCACTGTCCTGATCATTAGCTGTTTTATATTGAAACTCTCATTGTTCAGTGGCTCCAAACCTCTACATTGTGGCAAACCTCTACATTGTGGCAAACCTCTACATTGTGGCACACCTCAGTTAATAGTTCAGCAGTTAGATCCCTCACCTCATTGTGGCATATTGAAGGGGGTGGCAGCCAATTATATTGTAAAGCAAGAGCACCTTGAAATGCAATCTTGTGTAGGTAAAACCCATGTTCTTGTACAGGTAAAGCAGAGAGGCACCTTTTTTTGTGCCAAGCTAACAGCCATCTGAGGCCTTGTTGTAAGCTGAGAGAGCAGTTCCTTTGAGGAGTTGGACAAATTCAACATGTGCGTTCTATTAGAAATCCTCTAAAAATCTGCACTCTTACACTCTTACAAAAGTAATCAAATAAACTCTGCAATCCAGTACTACTGTAACTTCTCTTAGACAATGGCATTCAGAGAGTGCTTTGATTTTTGCAAAGTAAGTAGGGTCTTTATTCTGGTAAGAGACCTGTACACAGGTGTCTTACTGGGTGAGACACCTAGCCACAACTTTGACCAAACAATTGCATATGTGACCGGATTTGCGAAAAGGTACCTTTTTCAGACACAAAATTTGGCCCATTTTTTGAATTTTAAGGCTTCATAACTTTTTGATCATGGCATATAATTGCTTGAAATTTTCAATGAATGTAGCTACAGCATCTGGCTACATTGTGATACTAAGAGCAAGTTAATCAGTATAAGGAGTCAAGTGTTACATCATTTTGTTTGCTGGTATGTCAAATGTGTGGAAAAGGTACCTTTTCGCAAATCCGGTCACATATATACTTTGTGAACAAAATTCCAGTTATAGGGGCCATTGTCTAAATACTAAGACATGCATTGCTAGGATTGGACTCTTCACTGGATAAACATCCCTCAGGCATGATGCAATAAGTACCTCTGCGGAGTACTGCATGTCTTACCTATACCAGTATTCCCTGAAGCCAATATTACACTACAGCTTGGGTATAGTACACTACAATTAAGACACACTTGCACTAATCGTCATCATGATAATTATTTTAATAAGTGCTATGCTAGCAAAACTCGTGACAACAGGCTGGAAATCATACAACAGGTGCAGGATTTGCTTTGAGAAAATGCAACTTGTCATGTTTTGCATGAAAAATTGAGATACTCTAATAGAACAGCCATTGCAAAATTAAAATCCTAATAGACAAATAGTACAATCATGCATACCTAACTTGGAAGGAATTTACTTTGCTATAAAACACTCTATCGCAAATAAATACAGGTACTATAATGCAACTTTATATGGCCATAACCTTGAACAAGCAAGCACAAATTATAAAGCAATTATCAATAGCTATAACTAATTGGTTATTGCATAGCTAGATCCTTTGGCTTTGGTATTGGATAAGTAGGTGTTTTTCTACATTGTCTTACATCATCGTCATTCTACAGTATCTGTATATAAGAAAAACAATGATTGTGTAAAAACAAGCCTCAAAGCCATGGCTGGGGTACTTAAAATACAAAAAGAAGTGAAATCCATGCAAAAAATTATAAAAAGGGTGCAGCCTTCAAAATCCTAGGTAAAAAGTTGTGAAATTAAAGGTGGCAGCCATAAAATGGCTGCAATGATGTTAATGATAATAAATTTTAATAATTCAAAAAAGCTATTACTAAAATTTGCTATCATCAACATCACTGCAGCCATTTAATAGCTGCCACCTTTGACTTCACAACTTTTTCACCCAGGAATTTGAAGGATGTACTCTTTTATACAGCTTGGCTGTTTTGTGTGGATTATAATATGTATCAAATCACTACAAAAACGTATACCTGTACATGATGGCACACAGTTCACAGTAAGTACAGTCAGTAGTTTTAAAATGTTTACCTCCACCATACACAAGTGATTCAAATGCACTGTTTCCTCAATGAAAATTATATTACACGAATATTGAAGTTGCAAACCTTGCATGTATTTTATATAGACAAAGCAATCACTCACACCAACGTGCATGCATACAATGTGTATAATAAAACATTGTCAACTGACCATACTATTTCAAAGCAAGTTGATGAAGAAGGACAATGGTTTTTAAAATGATCTTCAATGTATTTCCCATAATTAACTTCAAACTGCTGACCACTATCCAGAAACAAGTGGAGATTGCTGGCAAAAGATTCATCAAAGTCTTCTTCACATCTCTGTAGAATGAAAGGTTGATTTTTTTCAGCCACTAATCAACATACTATAGTTTGTTAAATACATGTATATGGTGCCAGACCATGTACATGTAAGTGGCCCAAGTGCTATTGATTCAGAAATTTTAAAGAATCAAACTACAGTGTATTTGCAAATTTCATTAAAATTAATTTTCTTACACTGCAGTAATGCACCATTTTATAGAGCTTTGCATGGGAAGCATCAAGTAACAAGTGTACCATATAGAGGGAAACTTTGGTGGGGGTAAAGGCAATACAAGCTTAATTGCATTTGGTGAAATAAACTTTGGCAAATATTAAGCTTAGTTTTAGCTATATCTCAGGTGCTACAAGTAATTGGCGGGTTAAATTTTGGCAAATTTGTAGCAATTCACCAAAGTTTTCCCCCGCCAAAGTTTCCCTCTATACTGTACTTATTTCCATAAAGTGCAGTTCAGTTGTCAGCTGTACTTTATTGCCCACCAACTGTACTTTATGTAAATGTTAAAGCATTGTCATGAGTGCTATATGAAAAATAAAGCACGTGGTGCTTGGCCTTGATGCTAATAAAGTACTCAGCGAAAATGATTTATGGAGCTTTCTAGTCGTGTAGTTTCACCATACACTGAGACTCGTAATTAACATGCGTTGTACGAATTATTAGCAGCCTGAATGTACACAAACTAGTTTAACAAAGTAACTCATGCGTAGTTCACCATAGTTTGGCATATTAGATGTTCATTGCGTATTATGGCAGGTTTTGGTCACAACCCACAATCAATTCTATTGTGACACATAGTGAAGTATTTCCATGATATCTCCAGGACTTGTCCGTTTACATTAACAAACGTAACAGCAACGTTACCTTTCTCCCACCCATCATCGAAGCATTTAGGTATGTCTATAAAAGCAGTCCAGTGTTAGCACTCATGTTGGCTGGGATGATTGACCACTCAGCACAGCAAGGGCTACCAGCCTTCACTGGCTTGGGTGATTAGTCGTACTGGCATGAGCACTGCGGGCTATTAGCCTGCACTAAAGCACATGGGAAACTGTGCTTTATTGCCCACAAAGAGTGCTTTATTGCACTGCAAAGAGTGCTTTATGTATTACATAAAGCACTGCCGTGAGTGCTATATGGGAAATATAGCACGAAACGACTAATGAAGGCACAGCACAGTGCAATGCAGGCGAAACACAGGCACAATACCTATTCTACCAATGATAACACTCCTCCGTGAGTTTCTAATTGTTTCACGTGTTTTGTGTGTACCTCAAGTTGACAGTTCTCTATACCAGATAAAGCACTGCCTTTTGCTCGTGCTATATGGGAAATATAGCACGAAAAGAGTGAGTGAGAGACAAATGCGACTGGATTTTGGAAAATCACCCTTATGGGTGCATTGTTGATTCAGAGAAAAACATATTTTAATAATTTAAAGCTTTATTACTCACCAGCCTTGGAAGCTACGCATTTGGATTTTTCAGCAAAGATGGAGCAATTCACAACCTTTAAGAGCAGCTAGTGGCCAAGGTAAACCCTGTAGAGTTTCCCACCATTACAGATAGGTTTTTTTCACCAGTGTTGCTGTATCACGAGTCCTCAAAAAGAAAATGGGTGGAGGGTGGGGGTGACGGGGTGGGCAAGAGATAAACTACAAAATGGATGAGAATGGTAACTGAAGGCACCAGACCACAAAACAGCTCACCAGAGGCAGGAAATAGACTGAAATCTCACAAAACAGACATACATCACACATTCAGCTCCCTGCTAGTCTGTCTAGAGTGTATGAATCCCCCAAAGCACTTCCCTGTTATTCACAGACCTGTACAGACATCTGGGGTGGTTATACAGGCTGCCAGAAAACAGTCCACCAAAAGCAGACCCGACAAGTTGAAGGCGAGTTTGATATGGAAATTGTTAGCCTGATAGTGCAGCAACTTCATGCTGGTGTTATCTCACTTTTGGCTTTTGCGCCCATATGGTTGATTTTGCTAAATCCGGTCACAAATATAGCACGAGGCAAACGGAGAAGTGTTATCATTGGTAGAATAGGCATTGCGCCTATGTTTCGCCTGTATTGCACTGTGCTGCACCTTCATTAGTCGTTTTGTGAGTCTAGTCCGTCTTCTCAATACCAAAAGTTTTTGATTGTGGTACTTTAATAAGCATATTTCCGTGATATTCCTAGGACTCGTGTGTTTATGTGAGCAAAATGTACTAAGAACGTTCACTGCTGCTGACCACAAGCAACCATCATTGAAATCTTCAAGTGTGTCTATAAATTAAATCCAGTGGTTTTCCTCTTACTGATTGGGTTGACTAGTCAGCCAGCGCAGTCAGGCTATCAGCCTACACTGGCTTGATTGATTGGTTGTACTGGCCAGAATGAGTGTATACTCACTCAAAGTATATAGGCTATCAGCCTACAAAATAGACCTGGCAGTTCTATACCTACCTGATATAGAACTATGGTCTATAAAAGTGTTCTATAACTGCCCAATATAGAACACTTGGGCTTTTATGGCAAATATAGAACACTTTTTTGCTTTGATACTCCCATGCAAAGTTCTTTATATACTAGTTAAACACTACCGCACGTACAATATGGAAATAAAAGCACGAGGGTGTGGGCGAGAGACTAATATAGCACGAGGTGAAGCCGAGTGCTACATTAGGCTCAAGACCATGCCCGAGTGCTTTTATTTTCATATTGTACAAGCGTAGTGGTGCTTTAACTGGTTTAGAGTGCTTTCTTGTCGTCTTGCTTGTAGCATTCGTTTCATGAACTCGAACCGCATCGGTTTTCAGCTATCAGACAATCAGTAAGTGCTATGTAGTGCAGTTGTGGTAGTAATACAAGCAAATAGTATCTTTTTGGCTACTTTTGGTGATTAGGAATGTTACACATGTGATCTTGTTTTCTGTATTTATTTTCCAATCAATGCATAACTATTTTTTATTTTCCATAACTGTACTTTATTGTGACGCAAATGAAAAATATAGAAATATAGCACACTTGAATGCATTACAGAAAATAGAGCACTCTTTTTGCTTTGATCTCGTCAACGCAAAGTACTTTAATGTATGATTAAAACACTCTTTGTGGGAAATAAGCACTGTTTGCCTAAAGTGTACTTTATGAAAGTTAAAGTACACCTTTTCCTTTGATCTCGCTCATGCAAAGTCCTGTAAGAAATTTTAAAACTTAATGAAGTACAGTTTTGACAGTAATTAAAACACAGGCATCAGTGGTTGGCTGTCAATAACTAAACACAATATCAGGACTCAGTAATCAGTATTCACTATAATTGTTACATTAATAATGGGTTTTTTTGCACACTTAGTATATAATTTAGGGCATTAATTTACTTGTTGAAATAAAGGGTTTGGTCAAGAAACTTATTTGAAGTCAATGGATGATTTCAATCTGAAGTTAAGATCATTTTTACTAGCTGCAAAAATCTTTTATATATATATATATATATTGTACTTGGCGTGGGAGGATCAAAACAATGCCACGTATCGTATTGTCCATACAGTACTAATCAACTGCAAAACTGTACTGTATGAATCATACAGTACAGTTGTGCAGCTAATTGGGCAAATACAGCACACTTAGGCAAATACAGTACAGTTATACGGAGAATTTATTTAAGGAATGTTATGTAAACAACACACTGTAAATCGCTAAACCAGCCAAATTAATCCTACAAGTTTGTTTTACAGCTAGGAATAGATTGTATAAACACTTAATGATCGTCTGATCACGAAGCTTTTTAAACACAACTCCACTAAGACAGCACAATTGATCACATGTGTGACATTGTAAATCACTAAAACTAGCCAAACTAATCCTATTGGTCCTTTCTACGACTAGAAATAGATTATTTAAACACTTACTGATATCCTGATCACCAAAAATCGCAACAGTTTGAGTACTAGAGAAAATCGCTCCGAGCCAGTCAACCAGGAAGTACAATATAATAGTTAAAGCACCGTCTATGCTTGTGTGTATGAAAAATACAGCACTTGGGGGTGTCTCGAGGCAAATACAGCACTCAGCTTCGCCTCATGCTGTATTAGCCTCTTGACATGCCCCCTCGTGCTGTATTTTCCATACACACGTGCGGCGGTGCTTTAACTATAATATATGTAGTAGTTGTAACATGGGCAGAGTGATTTGCCTGAAATATATGCACAAGCACGAGGGCGCAGCCCGAGTGTGAGTGCACATATTTCAGGCAAATCACAAGTGCCCATATGTTACAACTAATATATTCCACTTGAGTGATTCACCTGTAAGTGTGGTGAAACTGCAGGAATGCTTTGCGAGTGTATTTATATGGGACCATGTGAATTTTGATTGTGGATAATGTCGTAAAAGTAACGACAAGGTGCTGCTGAGAGGCCTAACATAAGTGGATCGACATGAGCATGCAGATCGCTTCGATTGTGGGTATGCATTTCTCGCTAATGCATTCCTGAGCACTAATAGCAGTGCTATTATACCACTTATACATCTTCTTTTCCCTTTGAAGTGAGGTATGAAAGTGATATATATACCACTTTGACACCTCAGATCAGGGGAAACCACAAGGCTATATTACATGTATAGCCCTGACTACAGGGCGATATCAGGGCGATATCATGATACAGCCCTGACCAAAACTATATATACAAGTACACAGAAAATTTTGGAATTTTCAACTAGAGTAGGGACCATAACACATCGATAAAAAGTACTGAAACAAGTTGGAGTAGTACACGATATTAATTCACAGTAAAACAATAAGAAGTGTTATATCCCTACTGTGCATTTCCATTATGGTATCTTGAGCATGGTAGGGATATAAATAATAGTTATACGGGCACAATGTGGAGTCTATGAAATTTATAAACCCTCAGGCCCTTAGTAGCGCCCTCGCTTCGCTCGTGCGCTACAGCCCGGGCCTTCGGGTTTATAAATTTCATAGACTCCACATTGTGCCCGTATAACTGCTTTAGACTCTATTTCACATTACACTCAGATTACTTACCTCATCCATGGCTGTTTCTGCTGTAGGCTCGGCAAAAGCGGCTGGTTTTCTTACGATAATACTAGCGCCATGGCAACTATGCGTCCTCACGTGACTAAACAATCGCACTCGTTAAATCACTGCATGTGAACAACGCATAGCGATTGGACAAATCCGATTTTGAGCATATGTCATAAAGGCGTGGAGTATATTAGAAAACAAGGTGGAGTATATGAGATTTATTACCCACCCAAAACAGCCTAAATAGAGTCTAACACTTCTTATTGTTTTAATATCGTGCACTACTCCAACTTGTTTCAGTACTATTTATCGATGTGCTATGGTCCCTATACTCTAGTTGAAAATTCCAAATTTTTCTGTGTACTTGTTTGTTAACTTTTTTTTGTAAATAATGATTATGACTGGTGAACCCATGCATACCGCATCTGAAATGGCACCACGTGTCCCAATTATCATGTGAAAAGTGAAGTATCCATTACGCTTCATTGTCAGCTATGTTCAACCCGTTACGCAGCATTTCGAATCAAAAACTGTTCGAACAGTACCTCTGCAATCCACGCATACCGAAAGAAAGAAATAGTGCCACGTGTCCCAGTTATATCAATTATTGTCTGAAAAGTGAAGTATCCATTACGCTTCGTTGTCAGCTATGTTCAACCCATTACACAGCAGTATGAATCAAGAACTGTTTGCTCTGATATCAAAATAGTCACTATGACAAATACAGACGATTTCCGTTATGAAGGGAAGCCATCACGTGCTATTGCCAAATCGACACTTTTCGCTGTCAGCAAAGATGAATAGGACACAAAGGAGAACACTGGTAAGTCCATGAAGAATGTATTGTACATACTGCGGTATGCCAAAAGGCATCTGTTGGGCCGAAGCGACGTCGAACAGCAAAAAAATCAAGCCTGTAACTTTAGTCATCATCGAGTTACGCTTGTCTGAAGGCATCATTCAGTCAGTTACTTACTTACTCAGTCAGTAGAAAATTCCATTAAATAAATTATTTTTAAAATTCTGTAGCAACCTGTTGAAAGCGTTTCAGGTTGATCTGAAAGCATGTTTGGGCTTAGTTTCACCTAACCAATACTGTCTGATCGTAATTAGGGGAAATTGAGGCTGCTTTTTGGGTGATATTATTTCTTGGCCACGCCTACTCCTTTGTGGTCCCTACTATACACTACTATTGTAGTGTATGATGTAATAGTTATACCATGGGAATGAGTGCTTTGCCTGATATATATGCACAAGACCGAGGGCCGCAGACCCTAGGGCAAGCGTGTATATACAGGCAAACCACAAGTGCCTGTGGTATAACTAATATGTTCTACTTTTGCATGTAGACTTGCCTATTTGGCAAAATGTTTAGTTGCTATACCCTTCTCTTATATAGGGAACCAAGTAAGCTGTGATTGTGGGATTGAATTTTGCCAAACAAACTGTGATTGTGGGATTCAATTTTAATACATCAAACAGTAGTTTGATTTAACTTTTGCTAATATAGCAATGTTAAGAGACTAGTGTTAATTATGTTACTTTAATCACTACATTTACAAAAGCAAGACAAACTACTTTGATGTATTAAAATTGAATCCCACAATCATAGCTTGTTTGGCAAAATTCAAACCCACAATCACAGCGTGCTTGCTTCCCTATATATGAGAAGAGAGATAAAGTATAACATCAAAGGAATCTAATAATTTCTGGATATAGTGTGCACTCCTATTAGGTGTGCAATATCTTGAGTTAACGAGATATACGCACTGGCTTAACGAGATATACGCACTGGTACAGTGCGTATATCTCGTAGAGTGTGTATATCTCGTTAACTTTTCTGAACCAGTTATATGTGATATATATGCACTGGCTCTTTCATACCTTTTAAGCAGTGGTGTGTTTGAAACTGTTTTGTCATCTGTCATATTACCATTGCAATATTGATCCCTTTGAACTCCTTGTTGAGTCACTATGATGGTGGTGGTAGTAAAGAAACTGGAGAACAATCCCAGCAACAGTAGTCAGAAGTGTTCCATCAATCAAAACATTCTATTTGTGGCATCCTTCAGCAAGCAGCAAAAGTTTTTATATCTTGTTCGTATAGGATCTTCAATGCCAGATCCTCAACATTATGGGACGTTACTGATCTGTTGGACTAATTACTGTACTGTACTGTGTCTTTGTGTTGTTGTAATGTGTGTGTGTGTGTTGTTATTATGTTTTTTTTGTATTTATGCCTTGCCAGGGCCCTTGCTATTTCAACTTGGTACCCCTGAGTTTGGGCCCCCATTTTCTCTGTCATATTTTCATGACATTATCATCATCAATTCTATTATTAGATTTATGCACGTGATTGTATTTATGGTGCGCATTTATTTGAAACAATTTTTTAACGCGATGGGAGGGTTGGAAGGCGTATTGGGAACGTTGGACATGGTTTGTAGAGGATAAGGGGGTTAATATTTACTAAATCGCCGGGTATATAACGAGGGATGATAAGTCTGAATGCGGGGAAGGTTACGGGTTTCCGTTCGCAAAAAAGTCCCACTAAGGAAATTTTGAAAAACCTGTTTCACTGCCAACGGGTTCACCGATTAATGCACCGTAATTTGTTTAACGGTAGCATTTTACGGGTGATTTTTGTACCATTTCAGGGCCTACATTCTCCTGTGATATATGTACCACTTTCACACTTCAGATCAAAGGAAAGCCAGTGCATATATATCACATACATAATATGTGACTGGATTTTGGAAAAACAATCCAAATCGCACATTAGAAGTTTCGAGATAAACGGTTTTAAAGAATTGAAGCCAGCATAACTCTCCAAGGATAGCAAGTACGCGTATGCAATTTACACAAAAGATGCATCAATCTGTTACCTTTCAAGCCACTTCCAGTACTTGTAGCTGCTTGTACAGTTTCCCGCCAAATAAGATAGAAAATCTGAGCAGTTGGACGAGCGAAGTATTATCACGAGTGCTCACAAAGGGGTGGAGGCTGGGGGGTGGTGGGGAGGGCAAAAGATAGACCTCAAAATGGAGGCAGACCACGATTGGAGTCCAGACACGAGATTACAGGGCTGTGCTGGCTCCTTAGTGGCTGATATGTAGCAAAATCTACAGAGAACATGTCTGGCCAACATTATAAGGCTGTCCACCAGTAAACCACTGATTCTTGCCAAGCCAGGTCCTTCACAAGGCCTGAAACCACCATTTGAGCACTCCACACCACCCAGTAAAGACGTCTGTTAAAACCATCCTGGTGTAGTTTGAGTAGTGCTGAGGGTCAAAACTTGTAATACGATAGTGTAGCTATCCACTGGTGGTGTTAGTTTGATTTTGCCTGATGTGCGATTTGGTTCGGTTCTGTAAAATCTGGTCACATATTGTACTAGCTCAGGAAAGTGACAAGGTATACGCACTGTGAACAGTGCGCATATCTCATTAAGGCAGTGTGGTTATCTCGTTAACTCAAGATATTGCACAGTTAGGTGTGTGTATATCACGTTAGTCCATTCCAAGAAATCCTCACATTTCTTTGATGTCCTTTGCTATCTTTGTACCATTATATAGTCACACATCTTAAGATCGATTGTAGGATTAGGTTTCTTTGTGGTTTCTCAAAGCATGTTGAGTAGTTCCTTTCACTGAAATGGAGCTGTTTTTAATACAAGTGAGCTCTATAGCACTGTTTTGATAAGTTATAGACACCTGTCTCGATGTTACGTAATGCACTAAGTTAATTGAGCCACTAGAGGTGAAGTGGTATTCATGCGCAACTGTAATTTATTTATGGATATAATTTATTCATGATTATTATATGGGAGTACTTATACAACATTAAACCATCTTTTTGAAGTTATGTTTCAAGGGCGAATTTAGGGGGATCCTCCAAAATTTTACCATGTGCAAGCTAGGAAGCTTCTAGAAGTTGCAGTATAGATGCAACTGCATCTTATACGTATGCATGGGCAATGAAAAGATGGAAAGAGAAGGGAGAATGGCTAATCTAGAGGGGTTCAAATTATACTTTTGGTGTGAGACTTAACCTAAAAGCTGCTAAAAATCGAAATACTCTAATAGAACATTTAACTACTCTAATAGAACATCCATCATAATGTTTTTTTCAAGAAGTTGCCAGTGTGTTTTCTTGACCTGTGCACTACTATCTTACCATTGCTCCAAACATCCTGCCATATACTAATCACTTTCTGAGAACAACTTCTGTCAAATAGTTTAATATTATAGTAGGTATTTTCAGTTGTTGCTACATTGATGCTTGGGTTAACATGCTTAAATAAAACAGTTGATTTCTTAGCATGTATACAGTTAACAAGGCTGTAGTATCTGAGAAGTGTTTGTTTTTGCTTTATCAGTACCAAAGTTCCATGCTGCATTTATCTGAATCTAGAAAGCTAATAAAATTTAATGGGTTTGCACTCCCAAACCCCTTGAAGCTCAACTTTATAAGCTCAAATGATACCACAGCATTTACGCTGTCACGTTATAAGGGGTTAGCTGTGGCCAAAAACTAGTTGTATATGTAAGTGACTTTCGACTCTGGTTGTAAAAAACTAATATGGTGATGGGGCCATATAGTTGAAAAAGTCAGATTGAAATAGTAACAGAACAGTCTGTGGCTACATATACTACAAAGTTGAAGTTATTTTTGTGGGCATTTTAAATCTCTACAGTGACCTTAAGATCCAATCCTGTGTATGTCTTTGACAATCCACTATTATGTATTGTCTTATAATCCAATAGCATATAAGGTATAGTTCTGTTTTTCTAAAATTGCTTACAACTGAACTCATCCATCTTGTACCCCCACAATCTTTCAGTACATAGAGTATTTGGTTAAAAATAGCTTCCAGATTCAATCTTGTGATTGAATCACCCCAGACCCCTCTAGCTGGAAAATTCTATGTATGCATACTCTACACACTGCAAGCTATTTATGCGTATGTATGCGTATCTGGAAAATTCTATGTATGCGTATTTGGTTAAAAATAGCTTCCAGATTCAATCTTGTGATTGAATCACCCCAGACCCCTCTAGCTGGAAAATTCTATTTTTATTCCAAAAATTTCCAGAGAAAGCATCACCCCAGACCCCTCTAGCTGGAAAATTCTATGTATGCATACTCTACATACTGCATGGTGAGTGTATACTTGCCCTCTCAAGCCCTCTCTTCATTGTTACTGTTTGGATGTTATAGTTTGAGCCATGAAACTGTAAAGCACACTAGCTATACCTTAAGCCAAGCAATACACCGAATTTAATTTGTGAATTGATTAGCAAAAAACCAAACTCTAAAATTGCTAAACTTAATGTACTGCTATTTGGCACTAAATTAACATATTTCAAATACAAAATTAATGGCAAGTATTGATCACGTATAGCTGCATCCTTCTCCTTCCTGTTCTTTATTTGTGACTGCATTTGACAAAACCCGGCTTCGACGCACAAAGCTTCATAAGGAGATATGGCGATTTTAAGTAATCATTGTGTAGTAACTTCCCAGTGCCTACAGCTGTGCAGACAAAATTTGCACCAATTATTCATCTATTTACTAGCTATCAGTGTGTGGGTGTATAAGTTTGATACCCAAAATATGCCCTGTTTTGGGCAGCTTTTTTTCGAGCGGGTAATAATATCACAGGTGGTAGTAATAGGGGCAGAGAGTGGTGGGTGGGCTTAATATAGGAGTATAAAATGGAGCAAGAAGACGAATGGAATCAAGAGACCGAGTTTGAGCCCTTTATGGCCCTCCATGGCCCTCAAATCACTCCAAATTGATTGAGAACACCATTGGTGAGCTCTCTGTGAAGTCCCAGCTCACTACACCATTACAACAAAGCCATGGCCATCTAATGGCGCCAATCTTCCACTCGTGGCTTTGACAGTATCGGAAGAAAGCAGCTGCAGAAACCAGACTTTTCAGTCCCGAAGGAAATACAGAGTGGAATATGATAGTGTGTTAGACCAGCAATCCAATTCTGGTAAAAACGTAAGTTTGATTTTGTGTGTGTGGAAGCCGGGTTATATGAAATCCAGTCACAATTTAATATTAAGGGTGGCATCACATGAGATCGCGTGATCTAACAATAATACAGATCCTTTGTTTGGCTGCCTCTTGCTGTTCCATGTGTTCCATGTGTTGCTAATAAAGTGTAGCCCTGATTTCAAGCATCAATTGGTAAGTTACACAGTATATGGGCTACAATGTATTTATGCGTGACTGAATTTGACAAAACCCGGCTTCGACGCACAAAGCTTCGTAAGGAGATATGGCAATTTTAAGTGATCATTGTGTAGTAACTTCCCAGTGCCTACAACTGTGCAGACAAAATTTGCACCAATTGTTCATCTATTTACTAGCTATCAGTGTGTGGGTGTATAAGTTTCTGATACCCAAAATATGCCCTGTTTTGGGAAGCTTTTTTCGAGTGGGTAATAATATCACAGGTGGTAGTATAGGGGCGGAGGGTGGGGGTGGATATAGGAGTATAAAATGGAGCAAGAAGACGAATGGAATCCAGAGACCAAGTTTGAGCCCTTTATGGCCCTCAAATCACTCCAAATTGATTGAGAACACCATTGGCGAGCTCTCTGTGAAGTCCCAGCTCACCACACACCATTACAACAAAGCCATGGCCATCTAATGGCGCCAATCTTCCACTCGTGGCTTTGACAGGGTCGGAAGAAAGCAGCTGCAGAAACCAGACTTTCCAGTCCTGAAGGAAATACAGAGTGGAATATGATAGTGTGTTAGATCAGCAATCCATTTCTGGTAAAAACGTAAGTTTGATTTTGTGTGTGTGTGGAAGCCGGGTTATATGAAATCCGGTCACAAATTAACAATTCTTTTAAATACTAGCGATACATTAATAAGCATTCTTTTATGAGTGATCAGATACAAACAAGATAATGTAACTGTAAACACACCAACTCATGCACAATTTTTGATCCAAACCTGTCCAAATGAGCATGATTCTTTTGTCCCATGCAAGACATGATAGAGAGTGTGTACATATCCTTCATCAAGTTGAATCACATCTTCGTCAATTTTATGCAGCTATATACAAATATCCAGTATACATTTGATTTGCCTAGCTTTGTATATAGACTTCCTTACTGGTTCTTGCGGTGCATGATCATGAGCTGGACTAGTAATGTCTATATACAAATTATTCCATTAATGAAAGTAACAAAGTGTATATAATATTATTTGGTTACCTCCACTGCTGGTTTGGGTAAAAATATATGGTGAAGAAAGGAATGATAGCTTATATCTGTCAGATGGTGAAGATACATCTGTAGTGTTGTCTACAGACAAATTTTCAGGTGATGGAGTTGGCTTTGGTTTGTCACTGTCTTTCGTAGCCTGCTTGAGCCCCAAATGTATTGAGGTGGTGGAAGTTTTGGTTTTTCCCAATCCTGAATCAGGTCTTGGCACATCCCGATCATCAGCATGTGATATTCCAGTCGAGGCTGTTTCAGGCCTAAACGTGAATGTACTGGTTAAAATTGAAACTTTTCATAACAGTTACTGCATACATAGGGAAAAGTGTTTAAGCACATAATTAACTAGTGTAAAAATAATTTTAAAGATTAAAATATGGGAATGAGAGCACTGAAAAAAGTAAAGAAACAAGAGTCAAACAAGCCAGCATGTTAAACACACAGAGATCTCTCAATGGATATGGTAGAAACTAAGGAAAAAACAGTAGTTTCTCCATAAATCAGGGGTAGATAAGTACTGAGAATGCTTCTGTATAAATGTTTATTCAAGTCCACTGTGTTTAAAGTGCTGGCTTGTTTGATTACACTTACTGAAATTGTTTTTGTAAAGATGTGTGTGTATTTATCTATTAATCTATCTACCTATCTATGTTTGACCGTACGCACCCACATAAGCAAATCCTTATAGTGGTAAAAACAGTGTGAACTACCTTCCCATTGGGCTCTTCAGGTATTTAACTGCCAAAAACACCATAGCATGCCTCTTAGGCTACTAGGAAATACGTATCTCTTCGAGATCAATATAGTATGACATTCAGCTTTCTGGCTTATCTGTTAATCTCATTTCCATCGAGATCGGTTGTTTAGGCCATTTGATTCCGAACACAATTGCCCAAGTGGCCAACTTGTGAAGTGATGAAGACTATAAGATCCCTGTTTGAGCAGGTTGCTTGCATTGCTGTCTGTAGACTGGAGCAATATGAGTAAAGTTCTTGCTCAAGGAAACAACAACAATAGCAACCGAGTATAACCGGGCATCAAAGTTGGTCTAGACTGTAGCAATATGAGTAAAGTTTCTAAACATACACACATACACACACATCGCATGCACACACTCACCTACTCAGCCTTTTTGCCATTAGCTAAAGAACTGGACCAGACAGAGCACTAATTTGGGTTAGAACAATTCTATCACTGGTGACAAGTAAAGTCTTTTGTGTAGATCCTGCTACTCTCATTATAGTTAAAGGGAAAAACATAAACACACACTTTGAAAATAGCCTATATTATGCTGTTGAGCATGTTCAAACATCCAGCCTATTTATGTGCTTTCCAAATCAAGATTATGCTCTATGATTGGCTGTTTTGTTAGAGTATATCAGCCTTTCCTGACTGCTGTATTAGAGTAAGTGACTGCTCTATTAGAGTATCTCGATTTTTAGTGTGAATAATCAGCCAAGAAACAATAAAAATAATAACATTGCACATTTCCTTGGTATGAAAAGCAGTATTGTTTGCAGTACTTTTGGCAGGCGAATTGAGCATTTAATTAAAAGTCTTGAAAATTGTCCTAAAGATTATCAACCAAGATATCCTTCGCAATTCAACAACACTATTTAGCTTGAGCATCTCACCAAACATACAACTGGAAAAAAGAGAAACCACCTAAGTATGTGCAAACCAAGTACAATATACTCTCCCACACAGGAGAGTATAATTACTAGACTACATTGAGCCCATAAATGTACCCTTTGAATGAGAGAAGATTTAATTGGATTTCTATCATCTGAACATGATAGGTACTCTCACTTCTAAAACAGAGTGTAACCTACTGCATTACATGGCACTAAATTTGCAGACTAGACAAATGGACTACTGAGACAACATGTAAACATATAATACGTATTTGTGGTAAACAAAAGCTTTACTTATGAACTAGCTATTTTGTTAAACTTTGTAATTAGGTTATTAGCACTTATGCAAACAACTTATTTATGGATGTGTTAATGTCTTTGTTAATTGGTAAAAAACTTGTTTTTGTATCGTGACCTTGGTATTGTAAGACTTCGTACAGTCTTGTGTTTATGTACATTCATGTGCAAATTTTTTGGTGATCAAAGCCATAGGCGGTGGAGACAGGGAAGCCATCCCCCCACACACACACTTTTATGGGACAATGTTTGCAAGAAAAGATTGAGATACTCTAATAGAACAGTCAGGATCTAGATACTCTAATAGAGCAGTCACAGTGTTCAGAGAAGCAGTGTAGCAAGCTACTTAGCTACATATGTGTAGTTATAAATAAGGAGATATAATTGATGGAGGGCAGATATTATCAGCATGTATTACTTTTTTTTTGGTCTTCAGCTTACAGCTAGCCTGGCCCCCTCACTCTTTGGCCTGCTCCACCGCCCCTGATCAAAGTTATTTAAAAGTATATCACAATCAGAAAGGAATATTACAATATTGTATTTTGTGTGGGAGGATAAAAATTCCATGCATATTGTATTTTTCATACAGTAACAATTAGCTGCATACCTGTACTGTATCAGTTATAGTTAAAGCCCTGCCACATGTGTGTACGAAAATTCAGGGTGTGTCAAGAGGCTAATACAGCATAAGACAAAGCCAAGTCATGTATTTGTCTCTGAGTACTGTAGTTTTTGAATACATAAGTATAAGCAGTGCTTTAAGTGATTTATTGTACTTCCTGGTCACCTTGCTCAGAGCAATTTTATCGAGTACCCGAATTGTATAATTTTCAGTGATTTAACTATCAGTAAGTTGTTGCATAATTTATTTGTAGTCGTAGAACGAACTGGTAGGATTATATAGTTTGGTTAGTTTAGCATTAACAGTGCTACACACGTGGTCCATCGTGCCATCTGTGTGAGATTGTTTCTCCAATTTTCTGTGATCAGACTATCATAAAGTGTTTGTGAAATCTATTTCTAGTCATAGAACCAGGATAGTCAGGCTAGTTTTAGCGATTTATGTTATGCATGTGATTAATCATGCTGTATAAGTGGGGTTGCTTTGTAACATTCCTTACATAACTGTACTGTATTATTTCTCAATCAGCTGCGTAACTCCACTCCAAAGAATAGTATGAAGTACGGTAGATTAATGCTAGTTGAAGCACCG
Organism: Dysidea avara; assembly: GCF_963678975.1. Taxonomy (NCBI): domain Eukaryota; kingdom Metazoa; phylum Porifera; class Demospongiae; order Dictyoceratida; family Dysideidae; genus Dysidea; species Dysidea avara. The sequence continues at coordinate 5,442,184 of NC_089274.1, read as the reverse complement.
CCGCAAGTACAACATGAAAAAATAGTAGTGTTGCACTGATATCCAAATTAGTCGATTATTCCGACAACCAATATTAAGCAACAGAATTAGCTGATACCGATAACCGATCCAATCCGATATATACTAATAACACTAACACTCATCCTCATCATAATTAAATGACTCACATTAGTGACATAAGTATTGATATACAGCTTATTCTAGGCTAAAATGTAAAGTTAGATGTATACCCCAAGTAAAAGTTACTTGTGGTAAACAGGTTTTAAGTGTATGTTAGATACCCACTGGAGGTTTTTTAGTAGGATTGATAACCTGAGGGCGCGGTTTGGTCACCGAGGCGTGGCATTAATTAGTGACCGAGGTGCAGCCGAGGTCACTAATTAATTCCCACCGAGGTGCCAAACCAAGCACGAGAGTTTCAACCCTACTAAAAAGCGACAGTGGGTATCTAACCTATTTAGAAAGCAGCTCATTACCAGCACTGACAAAAGAAGCACAGACTCACGCTAGGTAAGGTCCTTTACAGCGTGTTTGCTTGTGCTGCCGGCTTAGTGGCCAGGTTAGTGTTGTTTTAGTAGCTGTTATTTAGGTCCAAGGCTTGTTTACTAGCTAATACAAGCTGGCCACGAAGCGACAAGCTTTATTATAACTGATCACGAAGCGACAAGCTTTATAACATCTGGCCACGAAGCGACAAGCTTTATTACAACTGGCCACGAAGCGACAAGCTTTATTACAACGTGACAAGCTGTATTACAACTGGCCATGAAGCAACAAGCTTTATAACAACTGATGCCACGAAGCGACAAGCTTTATTAGCTACAACGTGACAAGCTGTAATTCAACTTGCCACGAAGCGACAAGCTTTATTACAACGCTACAAACTGTATTACAACTGGCTACGAAGTGACAAGCTTTATAACAACTGGCCACGAAGCGACAAGCTTTATAACAGCTGGCCACGAATCGAAGTGACAAGTTTTATAACAGCTGGCCACGAAGCGACAAGCTTTATAACAGCTCTCCACGAAGCTACAGGCTTTATAACTGGCCACAGAGTGACAAATGTTACAAACAGGTGCAATAGCATAGCTGAAGTGTGTTGATGGTCTAATGGCGACAGTGCTGACAAGCAGACGAACGCAAATGTGCTTACTGTAAACTCGCAACACCAGTAGTTTCACTGATGGCTAGTTAGTTGTGAATGTGAACATTGTTGGGATAACTGTGATATGCATCGAGCAGCTGGCTCTTTCGGTTGATGGCTAGATTGGTCAAGTGCTGGTATGGCTGATGAAGGTAAAAACCCAAATCTCACTAACCATACAACCACTAATTAAATCAGTAACATAGAAAACTCTTTGAAGTGTTGTTGAATTTACCATAACAGTCTCACGTGACAAGAGGTCTCTAAATGAAACTTAGAGCCCTCACCTCAGGTCTCAAAGTGGTATCAATAACTTCATTAACTGTGTCAACATCAAAGAGAATTATTCATGCTGCTTTCTAAGTACATTTTGCTACTGCTAAACAGTTGAGACAAGTGGCTGGTACTACATAGAAACCTAAAACGTCAGTTCACTTTGGGCATGGCCTAAAACCTGACAGTTTACTATGGGCATGGCTTGTGGTCACTGCTAATCCATCAACACATAAGTTAATTAAAATGTCAAATAACTTATGTTTAGCTCCCCCCACATTATTATAATACACAGCACAGTGGTGATTAACAATGGCTTCGATTTATCAAAACCAATTAATCAGCTAGTAGTCAGTATTGGCCCAATAACGATTATTGGCGCAACACTAAAAAAATAGCATGAGGGCATGGGCGAGAGACCAACACAGCATGAGGCGAAGCCAAGTGCTGTATTCAGCTCGAGACCACACCAGATTGCTATTTTTCATATTGTACAAGCATGGTGGTTAAAAGTGTTTTCTGGTCGTCTTTGTTCCAAGCGTTCATTTTGTATACTCGAATTGCATCGGTTTTCAGCCATCAGACGTGTTTATATAATACAAGTTTGGTCATAAAACAAACAGATAGCATCGTTTTGGTTACTTCTGGTGATTTAAAATGATATGCATTTGATCGACAGTGCAAAATTTTTGCATACACAGTGCTGTACTTTCCTTTCAGTGCTGCTACTGCTGCATGGAAATAATAACATACTTACTCATTTGATCTTCGCCCATGCAAGTGCTTTAATTGCATGTGAAGAATTTTACTCATTAAGTGAAAGATGTATTTATAAGAATATTACTGTATACTCTTTCTAAGGCTTGCTGGTCAGGTGCAGTATAAGTAGTCAAACCGACACTCAATGAGAGCCATAAATTTTACAGGTTGTTGGATTATCAAGTCACCTCTGTAATCCGACATTGTACAATATCTAGAATCATGTCAGATTATGCCGTAAATTACAGGTAAAACGAATCACACAATGTTTTTAACATGAATTAATTTGAGAATATGCAAATATTACAACTTTTTTCTATTATTGTCAACCAATTAAATACTTTGGTTGCTTAAAATTATTTTCTGTGATTGTTTTAATGCTGGTATTATTCTCTGCCGGATTACAAAGGTCAAAAACAATGTATTCCAAGTCTAGGGAATCAAATTTTGTGTTGGATTATGGAATACAGAGGTGTCAGATTACGGAGACTGTTTTCCATGCAAAAGTGTTGGTAAACAGTGTTGGGAGTAACGCGCTACTTATGTAACGCGTTACGTAATATTATTACTTTTGTGGTAACAAAGTAATATAACGAAATACGCTATGAAAACAGGTAATATAACGCAAGATACTTTACTTACAAACGTAACGCGTTACCTAAGTAATATAATTACTGTAACGAGTCTAATATGACGTAATATTATTATTAAAAGTAACGAAGTTACTAATCTCATTAGTAATCCTCTGAGTAACGCCTAACCACAACGAAGTAACGAGGCCTACTGAATGAAGCTTATTCACTAGCTTCTTACTTATAACCAAGGTTTGCACATTGTCCAATAACGCAATCATGTCACATGATAAGGTGGTAGTTTCACACGTGACAACTTAAGGCTGTGGACACAAAGTAATATAATATGTAATATTATTACAGTTACTTTATTTTATGGGTAATATGTAACTGTAACTAAATAGTTCTGTTGCAAGTAATATGTAATATGTATGCCCAACACTGTTGGTAAATGACATTTTGGTCGGATTAGAGAAGATTCTGGGGTCAGATTAGAGAGGTTCAACTGTACAAGTATTAGGAATATTAAGTGTAAAATAGGAATCAAAAACAAGGGGGACTTTTAACCCTAATTCAGTCATGGGTATAGACTGAAGGGATTAAATGTCCACTAGTATATCTGCTGCAGGTGTAGGCAACCTCCCTTGTTTTTCTATGATCCCTAATCAGACTTCAAATTACTAATTTTTCCTTATACTTGTTTGTTTACTTTTTTAATAACATTATTATCACTGGTGAACCCACGCATACCACATCAAAAAAAAAAAAAAAAAGAATGGCATCAGAGTTAATGTTTCATCTGAACATATGCAGTAACTATCAAGTAAAATGGCCTTGGCCTATCTATCCCCCTAGAGACTTGTGAGAAGGCTTAAAGCCTGTGAATACAGGGAGTCAGAAACATGCAACCAAAACATGAAGAAGGCAGAAAAAAATCCCAGTCCCAGGTGCCTGAGATCTTCTCTGCATTCAACCTATACTTAAACATCAACTTATGATTTCTTTCTATTAGCTAACATTTAATTTACTGCTCAAAATAATTACAGGCAATCTAGCAGAGCCACATTAAACATGGATGAACAACATCTTAAGACGTAAGATGATATACAAGTAAACAATTATGTTGACTGATGTTTAATTTGGAACATGAACCCCAGACACCTCTCAATGCAAAGCTTTTGATTTTCTGCTGTGTATATACAACTGCTGTCCTTAAAGGTTTACTGAGCTTAACTGTTGCTTATGCTACCTTTATTACTTTACTGCTTTTGTTGCTACTGTAGGTGCTTCACACTACATATAAATATTTTGCTGCTATTTTGTCCTGGCGGCTGATCAGCACTGCTAGACCACTACATGTTGGCTACTGACCAGCTGATTGGTTGTAGACTAACTGGTTAGCTGCTGACTAACTAGTTGGCTGCTAGCTATATAGCTAGTTATCCGTTGACTAGCTGGTCCGCTGCTGACCAGTTGGATGCTAGCTAGCTGGTTGGCCGCGAACTATAGCTGCTGGTTGGCTGTTGCGGTTGTTTCTATTGGTTGACTAACTAAATGACTGATACTGACTTCCTTCCTAGCTGGCTCGCTACTTTTTTAAGTATAAGCTGCTTTGTGCTGTAGTAGCTATTCAGCAGCAAAGCTAGTGATAATACATGTGTAGGTGACCATATAGGGCTATAGTTGGTACGCGTTCACCTGAGCCCCCGCCAAATATAGTAATATCAAAGAGGTGAACATGTGTTCACTCCCAATGGCTTTGTACTGGAACAAACATGTTTGCGCGCCTGAATCGTCCATACTAAATGTATGGGATATTTTTAAAGCTTCATAACTCACTTGTTCTTGCCCATATCAAAACGCTTTTTTGATAAACAGTTCCGGCGTTTAAAGGGCTTCACAGCACTACTTAATGTTTGGGCAGCTGGCCCATGTAACAAGAGTTATTAACAAGAAACGAGGGCTCAGGTGAACGCAAACCGACTATGAGACAGTAGTATGAGGCAGCATTACAAGTACCAAGCAAATACGTGATTATATAGCTATTTATTTGTACTACATAATACAACTGAATGGATTTTTATACAGCTAGCTCACATTTCTGGACGTGGCTTGATCGACACTGTCAGTTGTAATTGATCACACCCTGCGGAGTTCGCTGATGCCGAAGCTGCAGCCGCATTGTCGATTTCAACTTTGTACTTACTGACATCTCCTGAGAAAAGTTTCTCTAGTCCCGGATGATTTTCGATCAGCAACACTGGACAACTGAGCAATACCTTACGTTCGGTTCGTTTACGTTGTGACATCCTAAAACTTCACTGCCATTGTTTAGATTGTAAGGGCGTGGACGAGATATGTGGCAAAGCCAGGAAAATCCCTTGGGCGGCAGGGGCGGATCTAGTCTCGCGTGGCCAGACCGCTTTTTTCCCCACCCAATATACGGAAAAAAGCGGTCTGGCCACGCGAGACTAGGGCGGATCCAGGAGCTGGCAAAAGGAGGGACACAAACAGCAAGGCTAAGGTGCATGTAGGTGGTTGGGGAGGCATTATGGCCTTTGCAGATGATTGTGAAGTCTTAAAAGCTGTTTAAAGGTTACGAAACACCAGCAACACGATAATTATTTGTAGAGGCGCTTGGTATTTGTGCTGGCAACAGCGATTCAGGGATTTTAAATTTCATGGAAATAGTTTTTATTTAGCATAGCCTTGTGCAGTACTCCCTGAGGATCTCATAAACACTTAGTTTTCAAAAATCCATCATAGGATGATGGAGTTATAAGCAATTTTTTCCCCTTAAATAGACAAAATCTTTTTCGCATCTTTCCATTGAAAAAAAGTCCCAAAAATGGCACAATTGAACAAATGCTTATAGCTAACTCAGCTTTGCAATAACATTTTTAACTTCTGTTTTCTGTTATAAATACCTTAGTACATGGACTACAGTGCAACCTTACTTGCAGTAAGACCCTCTGAATAAAGATCACCTCCATTGAAGGCCACTAAATGGTTGCATGCATTTAACATAATATTATTACGGATGGAAAAACAGCATACACATGGTGGAGTGCAACCACAATTGGTACCATTCAAAAATAAATGTGCATGCAAAACGCAAAGAGTTGTACTGTTGATTTATAGCTGCTTACGTATATATTTATTTTTGTTCTTACCCTGACAGCTACCAAAATGGTGCATCAAAGAGATACCGTAATTCGCTTTATTTTCGTGCAAAATTTTTCATGATAAAAATTTTCGTGTCAAAATATTTTCGTATGATTTACATGAATGACTGCTCTATTAGAGTAGTTGATCTTGTGTAAAATTTTCGTACAATTTGTTGCATACGAAAATTATTTTACAACGAAAAAAAGCAAATTACGGTGAGCTACTTGTGGTGCAAACTTGCTGACTTTTGGCATAGTAATATTTAAAGCTACATGGCTTAAAATGCTCACCTTGTAATTGGTGTAACTGACAAATGCTGGATCATTTCTTGCAAAAAGAACATAACACTGTGGTAACTACATTGCAAAATAATATTCGATTGTGGGATTAGTCTTCTTCATTTTGGACAGGCATTTTCTCAGGGTCGGAGCCCAGAGATTTTGAGTGGTCCAGCCATCTATGGACTGCAATGGAGGTGATAGTCATGCACACTACTTTTTATTGATCTGATGTGATTTTAGATTGTCTGCTTTCATGTGATACTCAACTGCATGTGCTAAGCACACACATTGCAGCATGCCAATTAAGCTAGTGGTGTCTGGAAATTTTTGAAAATAGATGCTCTGAAATGGCATCAGGAAGCTATTTTATTTGCAAAGCCTCTTTCTCCTTTTCGTTAACATCAAAGAAATATCCTGGTAATATTGTAATGCAGTACCAGGCAAGTAATTCAATTTCATTATTATTATTAAATACAGAGAAAAAGGCATTACGCCTGTGAGTCCTGCTCATTACAATAAACAATTACATTAAGAATAAAAGTTATCAATCAAAATTTTAAAATTGTCAATAGAATTAGACGAAACTACATAATTGGGTAAATAATTCCATTTCATGTCTAGTTTTACTTTCTGAAAGCTCATATTTGAGATACAGAAGCCATTGGGATTGTAATTGTAATGCATGCATGAAGAATAAGTATAGAGCAATGGCTATACTCTATACCGAATGCACTATTAGAGTATTGCAATGACTGTTCTATTAGAGTATATTATGATGGCTGCTTTATTAGAGTATCTCGATCTTTTTTACAAATTCAAGTAGCTGAAAAGTGGTCCGGCGGTCCTGCATGTTCTTAACCTGATACCAAGCAAGTGCGCCTCAGTTCATTGTTGTTTTCGTGTTACAGGACAAGACAAGTCTCATCACCACTATACAGAGTAGATTTTGCTAATTTTGGTGGGTACTATTTAGAGTTTCAATCATTTGACTATTTTAGCCATAACTACAATGTCTACTAATAAGTCTGCGTCTCCAAGAAAGCAGAAAGGTACTAGGGAGAGGAAGAGGCCTGCTGACTTTACTCCACCTGGCTGCAGTAAGAAGCAAAAAGATAGAAGTGAAGAAGCCATATCTGAGGACATATGCCAAGTATGTGACATACCAATTGTAGAATACTCAACAACCAGTGAAGGAGAAGAGGCTGTGTTCTGTGAGGGACAATGTAACTCCTGGATTCATAGAAAGTGTAGTGGATTAACTGCTGAACTATTTGATATTGTAAGCGAGTCAAACGAACCTTTCTGATGCTGTTACTGTATGCTGACACATCAAAGAAGTGAGATCAACACACTGAAACACATTGTAGAATCTTTAACTGTAAAAATTTCCAGCCTAGAATCTAAAACAATTGAGACCAGCACAACAGTTAACCCACAACTTGCTCTTAATCAGACATCCAAAGACACACAGTTTCAGTCAACTTCAAATCCAATTCAATCTTCTGACTCCACCTGTCAACACAAGTACATAGCCCCTACTTTTAAGAAGCCAGCTACCTCAGATGACAAACCACAAGATGATCATAAGTTTAACATAGTTGTCTATGGTATAGATGAATGCAGCAAAGGGACTCCAAAGAACGAACGACTCAATCATGATCTAGACAAAGTCACATCCATCATCACTAAAGGAGAAACCAGTGTTAGTCCTTTATCCATCCGTGACCTTGTAAGACTTGGAAAATACCATGAGCAATTGAAGCAACCTCGTCCACTACTTGTCAAACTCAACCGTTCCATTGATGTATCAGCGTTATTGTCAAAAGCAAGATCTCTACCAAAAAACATTAGAATAAAACCAGACATGTCTCGAGCTGACAGGCTTGTTGAGTCTCTTCTTCTAAAAGAAAAATGGTCATTAATTCAAAACAGTATTGATCGCAAGGTCATCAAAATTCGAAGCAACAAAATTTTTGTGAACAAGTAACTTCATGGCCAAGTTATAAATTCAACTTTTGTCCTATCTCAGTCTCATCAGCTCATTCCAGTGGACTCTTCCAGTAGCTAACTGACTATCCCACAAGATTCCTGAATTTCTGTAGCTAACTAATCAGTCTAATTATAGTGTATGTATGCATATATGTACGTAAGTCTTGTTAGGCTGCTGGTACAAGTTACCAGCAGACCCTTGGTAGTTCTCTACCATAAAGTTTAAATAAATAATCTTATAATTGGCATAAAACTCCACACAAACATATTTGTAGCAGAAAGCTAACTGTACCATTGTATTCCTTGCCCCCAGAAACCCTACAAATTATCCAGTGGTTTGATCAATCACTTGTACGGTAGCAAATTGATTGTGCCAACTCTCCAATGGAAGTTTCATGGAGAAAATTTTATACAAAATTTACAGAATTCTGGAATTGCTACTGACAAGATATATATCAAAAGAAGTATATGGAGAGGGGGGAGGGGGGGATTTGTCCCAAATAGGATCCACCATTGTATCACTGTGAAAAAAGCTCAGAATAATAAGGTCTATAACAGTCTTATTATGTTAGTATTGGAATGAAATAATACAGTATATATTAATAGATTAGGACTTCACTATAACAAGCTTATTGAATACATTTAAGACGGTCATATATTAGAGATTAAATCACTAGTATAGTGCGGTGTATTATCAGACTATACTAAGCCTATTTCAACCATATATTGGCTACTATACTATTGTACTTTTTACTTTCCTATAATCTGTGGCTACCTTAATTTCTATAATTATATTTTGTAATGAATTTAATTCTGTAAATATGTTAAAACCACAATAGGTACAGCTAGTAAATCAATGTCTCCTTGGCCATGACAGTATCAAATCAATTTCATCATTTATCAGTCTTTATCCAACTGCAGCAGGTAAGACAGTAAATACAATTCACAAGTTCCATTACAAATTACCTGTATTATCATCACTATGTAGAACTCTATGACAATCTGTTAGTCGTCTGGTAGAACTGTCCCACAACTCTAATACTAAGATGGTAAATATAATGTTTATTCTGGACAATTGTTGGACTTACAGTTTGTAACAATAAGAATCTCATAAAACCGAGACCTTGTCTGGAAACCTAGCATTACCATGTAGAACAGCGGCTAGGTCCCACAACTCTATTAAAGATGGTAAATATAATGTGTATACTGAACAATCATTGTACTTACAGTTTGTAACAATCTTTTAAAACTGAGACCGACAATCCATGTACAACTAAGACAAGTCTGATAAGACCAGGTCTCACAACCCTAAATGGAGGCAAACATAATTCATATTCTGGATTACTTGGTGTACTTACAGATGTTATCGGTGAGTCTAACCAGACATAAAACAGCCACTTAGTATGTGACTTTGTTGGGCTAATGTGTACGTAAGCTCACAAGAAGCATCTGATACACTGATAACCAAGTCCAAGAATCTTGTAATCACTAAGTACAACTGAAACAATACTAAATATAATATAATTTGCATACTCTCAGTGAACTTACTTTTGTTAGCAATACGAGCATGGTCAGTGAAATAAGGACAAACAGGTTCTTGAAGCACTCAACTCATTTACAGTGCCAGACGAGGTAGCCGCCGTCAGCTGTTGATAAAAAGTAGTGAAAAACATGAAGAAATGAGACCGGTTCCCAGAAGAAATGAGACCAGTTTCCACAAACCTAAACGAAGGTAAATATAAATTGTGTACTGGACACTCTCAGTGTACTTACTTACAGATGTTAGCAATACGAAGAATCTCCTAGAACTGAGACCAAGTCTGTAATTCCTACCCTATTGAAAAGAAAATGAATAAAAACACAATCAGGCTTAATGCACTTACAGCTGTAAGTAATTAGAAAATGACGTTGAACAACTCCGTGAAAAAAACCAAAAAGTCCACACATGGTTGCTACCAGATTCTTTAACGGAAGCAGCTGCCATTGAAGGAAACTAACACTGCAGATGTTGTACACTGACAGCCTGTAGAACCAAGAGGTTCGACAAGAAACTGTACCTCTGAAGAGATAATATACAAAATCATAAGAGCAGACCATGCATACTCTTACCGTTGATGGCTGATGAACTGTGTCCACTCGTCATCCGCCATAAGCTGAGACAACAGGATATAAAACATGTAATACGTACACAGCAACACCAAAGTTGAATCATTTGCAGGCCATTGTCATACAATACACAATAAACAATTTAATACGGCTAAACCTATCGTACAAGCTATCATTTTAGTCTAATACTTACTCATCTAGAGCTGTTTTAGATGGCTGCCATTGAAGGAATTGTCCACTTGGCCGCGCCGCTTCACCACTACTGTGACAGGCCAGCAGGGATGTACAGTTGTGGTCCATAACTATCATCGTGGCTCATTGGACGATGGCGCTGATCGCGCACACTCTCTCAACGAGATACACCGTCCGAGCGACACCACCATATCACTCACATTTACAACCTATGATACAACAATAGCGACAAATATGGCGACTTAATTGCATCTAATACGCATGCGCACACCACTGACTCCTTCAATTTTAGACAAGCATTACTACGAAGTTTTGCAGGTGTGCTAACTGTGCAAGAAAATCTAGATTTGTATGACTCTTAGATTGAATAATTAATTTTTCTGGTATTATATGCTTTGCCATATGAAAATGTATGCGTATGAAAGTAATTATTACAACAAACTGAAGCTAGCTATAGTGATTAACAGAAGTGTAGCTACTTATTGTAAAATCATCATGACTGTTTGGTACAGTAAAAAAATCTTAAGTCACATGGGATGGTGATAATGAGATGGTGAAGCTAAAAATAAGACAATAATTAGATCTAATGGTGAAGCTAAAAAGTTATCACATTTAGTTAAGTAAACAAAGCCATGCAAAGAATGTGTATTAAACTAAAGTATGATCTGTTTCCCATAATATAAGATGGGGTTTATACTAAAGTATAAGATAGTTAGTATAATGCAAGACTATACTGAGATTATTTGTATAGTTTAAGCCATTAGATATACCATCTTATATTCCTCTTTTTTCACAGTGTATATAGTAGTATAATTATAACCAGATGATGATCATGCAAGCATTGAGGTGTATATGGTATAGCAACATTATCATCCCCTGCAAACTTTATGTTTACCTGGCTCCTCAGGCTAGCTTACTCTAAAAAAACTAAACTGAACTCTACAAAATAATTCAAGTCAACATTTGCTTTGTATTGTGACTGTATAAAAGAAGTACAACTAAGATGTGTCTCTATACAATTTGATTCAAATCTTTTTGAACATTGTTAATGGCTTTGTATTGCTGAGTGTACATCAGTGCTAACCTCTTCTGTAGACCTACTCCAGTCCTTCAGACATCTCATGCATGAAAATGAACATTCACAAGGAACTGAACCCACTGGCAAAGTTATTGCCTATACAGTGTATATAGCTACTACTAAAATTAACCTTGCTCGGCTAGGATCTGGTCTGCTCCTGACTCAACTGTTAAACAAACTCTTTCAAGCTTGCGTGGTACAGCACTTGCAGGTTGACATTTCAGAAGGCTCTGAGCATTTCTCTACATTTCATAAACTTAAGTAATGCTCCAGCTTACAGCATATTATGCTTCAATATTAGACTAGTTTAATTGCACCCAACACAAAAAACTGACTTACTCCATTAGCTCTAAGATACTTTGAATGGTCAGGCCATCCATGGACTGGAATGGAGGTCATAGTCATGCACACTACTTTTTATTAATCTGATGTGATATTTAACTCTTTCATGTGATACTCGACTGCATGTGCTAAGCATGTCAAACTAGGGAGTCTGGGGGCATGCTCCCTCAAGGAAATTTTTGATGTGACAACTTCCGACAGTGGATCTCTTGACTCGTGCATCGATAATGAATGCAGCAAGCTGTGATACGTAGTGTAAATTGCAGAATTCAGTGAAAATGTATGCTTTGAAATGGCACGTGAAGGCTATTTTTGATTGTAACTGCTAATGCATGATCAATTAGCTCAACGCAATGCAATGCAGATGACTACTGGAACTTTTGAAAAGAAGTTTAAAGACAATTTTAGACCAAGCAGTGTAATGAGAACAGTGCTACACTGAATGCTCTATTAGCACTATAGTTTATAGCGGCACAACACAAAATAATTAGGTTGCTTAAAGCCAAATTTAAAACTAATGTGGAAACAAGTGACAAAAGCACCAAACTTTCTCCACATATGTACAGTAGTACAACCTTAACTTTAATTTTTTGATAGGGTCCATCTTATTCTAAAAAGGGCCTTTCCGTAAAAGCATTTATAGTTTTGCTCTATTTCATGTAAGAGAACATTATGCAGGGTTGAACATTAAACCGAGACCTGATAAACAGTAATATTACTCTCACAAGCTTTATTCAATGCTGACAAGTAATTTTTTCATTCATACTAATAAATGTGACCAAATTTGTCTTTTCCACACACAATTTGACCCATTTTTTGAAGTTCGAAGCTTCATAAGTTTTTGATCATGGCATATAATAGCCTAAAATTTTCCATGGGTGTAACTACAGTATCTGGCTGCATTCTGGTACTAAGAGCAAGTTAATCAGTATAAGGAGTCAAGTGTTACATCATTTTGTTTGCTGATATGTAAAATGTGTGGAAATGGTGCCTTTTCACAAATCCGGTCACCTATAGTTTATAGTGTATACAGCTTGTATGATCCACAAACTGTATAGAAAAATTTCTCTATAGTTGCTACACTATGGAAATGAATATACACTGTAATATTTGCAGTAATTAGTTTTATTTGTGATATATATAAATGAAATATCTCCTAATACATAATACTGCATGTAGTCATTCAGATGTCACATCTTATACAGAATTCATTTTGTGCTTGTTTGTGAAGTAGCTATAACTTACTAGCTTATACTACACCAGCTCTTGTGTGTTATTGCTACATGCATGATTTTGTGTTTATGCTGAAATCACATGCATGACCACAACAGTAAGGTTCTTCATACCATTAATCCAGCAGTACAAGCTGTATACCATGTAAGATAAAACTCTTTTTCTCAAGTCTCAATTCAAGCTGAATTTATGCTAAAAATGCATATTTGTAGTAGTGGATATAATGTATAGGATTTCACCAGGGTTTGTGAGAGCAAAGTGTGGTTTAAGTACACTATAACCATGGGATGCAGTCATCATGGATTTATTTCATGAATTTCCAAACAGCTTTCATTAAGCAATGGCAGGTACGTATAATATCAAATGCTATAGTTTTAAAGATGTTTCAGACATATGATGCAATCTGATGAAGTATTGCAATTTTAAAATCAAACTGTAGCAGTGAAAAATAACTTTTAGTATTGCATGTTTACATTCACCATTATCGTGAAACTTAGCAGCCAAAGATTACACATAGATAGCTTTGACATGCTAGGTTAGGATGTAAAGAACACAGAATTGCAATATTTCATCGATCAGTTAATCAGAAGTGTAGAATTTCAACTATGACATGTTTGGCACAATTGTATGCATACAATATTGGGTAAGATAGCTGTGCTGAAATCACATGCAAAGAAGAATTCAACTAGCACAGTGGTCATGGTAATTTTATTACTGTGTAGCAGAACTTTATAGATGACTGTTCTAGCAGTATTATTTTTTCAAATTCCCACATTCAATAAATCAGTCCTGCAAATATAATTTTGACCATGCAACACTGATTAGTTTTCAAAAGAGTTTAGTTCTTTTCCTTGCTATTTTCACCTTTCTGTTATGGTACGTTTGTTGTATCATAAGCAAACAATTGATGAAATGTACTCTACTAGCTTTTCCTATAAGCAAGTACATGGTTAAATTTCTGAGGGGGTAAACACTCCTAGATCTGGGCCCCTAAGCTGGAAATTGTACACTTCAGAGCGAGCTAATCTAAAGATTCCATCTGTCAAAATACGTACATGCTTGAGGAGAGTGCATATGCACTGCACAACACAGCACAGCCTAGGGATACTTTTGGTGGTGGTTAATTCCAAAGTTATATTACCCATGAATTTTGAGATAATTTACCTCTCCATGGGTAATTTACACCCCAAGGGCAGGTACACTCAGAGAATTTTGCAGCTAATAAAAGCAATCGTAACTTCAAAATGGAATTACCTATCAACTTCAAATAAAAACTAACTTGTTTCATTCAACAGGACCTTTACTTTGGTGCCATGTTTTAACACATCAATTAATGCCTCAGGGAGATAAAGACAGAAATGGTCAATTTCTAGGCAAAAATGGCCATAAAGGTCACATCTGCAATGGCACTATATCAAAAAATACATTAATTCATGAGGAATACTATTAATGTGGAAAGTTTCATGCTTAGTGCACCATTTGGCCATTTTGGGGGCTACGCTGCTAGAGTTATTAAGGAAAAGCAAGGGTTCAGAGACACCGGCAAAACTGAAATCACAAATAAAATGAAGAATGCTTATGCATGCATGTTCATTGTTTTACTTTTAATGCTTCCACCATGCACACATGCAATCATACACATGTAGTTTTGATATACAGGTACTGTGTATACTAGCACATGTATTAGTTATTATAGCAACTCAATTAAAATAGCTATATTTATATTATATATTACAGGGCCATACCACAGGATGGAATTCTGTACTAAAGTCTCTCCAATGCTGTTGTAACTGATAACTGCTTTATTTGTTTATAATGTTTATGCATATTGCTGTACACATAATAGCTATTTGGATGAGGTAATACAGTAAAAAAAATATGTTCACTTAAACCCCAGTGTGTGGGAGTATCAAAGCGCCGCGCTGGGTTATAACTACCATACAGCTAGACAGAGCGGCGCTGCTACTGTACGATATATTAGTTATCACCCAGTGATAACTAACTTATCACCCTGTTGCGGAGCCACTCAGTCTCTTTCGTGACATCATAATAACCGCGAATGGCATTGTTTACCAATGGAACAAAGAGCCAAATAAGGAAATATTGATACAAAACACACCAATACAGCACTTAAAACTAACTAAATCTTACAAGAAAACTGTTAATCCTTTACACAATAACACTACAAGTTACCAATACGATAGTTAACAAATGTCAAGAATAGTACGTGACGATTTTCGCTCCAGCAATCACTCCCAACAGTCACTATGGTGAAGAACTAACTTCCTCTAGCTTCATCGTTCTATCTTGGACTATGGTAGCCACTTGTTGGTCTTTATTTTTCTCTTGTACACCACGCGACACCACTATACCAATTTCTGACGAAGGCGAATCGTACCTGGAACCGCTGCTTCATAACACCGCCCTTCGCTACAGTTGTAGGCAGTATGTAAGGTCTCTCTTGTGGCTACGAAGTAGAATCTCCACACAATTCGGACGAAATCTTGAGCATAGTGACAGGAACTCAAACCGGAACCTAATTTACTATCTGTAAACTTCTGCGCACTCCCGCGCACTGGGATATAAAACAGTTATATCCTGTATACTCGGATGATATCATTGTTATTACACTCGTCCTCGGCTCTGCCTCGGACTCGTGTAATAACAATGATATCACCCTCGTACCGGGATATAACTATAACTTATATGTACAAGTATCATAAGATACAAAAATAAAGAAATTTATTACTAAAATTCATTATACACAAATTAAGCAATTACAATACAGTTCTTCCAATTCTTCTATAACTTTAGCAGCATCTGGTCTATTTTTTGGCAGAAACTAAAGAAAGCAAGAAATTATTAATTGTACACTGCACATGCATGCAACTAGCCACACAATGAACAATATAGCATAGTAAGTTACTTGATAGCAGAAATCTTGACACTATTGCATGAAATTTGCTTTAAATATTTTTGTGAGTTAGTGGAAATCATAAAAGCAGGGACGTAGCTAGCCAGAAGGTGATGGAGGGGCAGGCATGCCCCCACGAAACGCTCGAAATCACTCACGATTGCAAAAGGGGCTAATGACCCAATGGTGGGCTAGCCAACATACGGTGTTGTATTATTACAGCTTACACAACTAGCTACGTAACTATTTCAGTACTGATTGCTTATCACTTATCAATGGAGGTATATTCGTCGAACATCATCGCACGTGCCACAACTGTACTCCAACAAATTCATCCACAGTCCGGTAGAACTATATTGTTAATATTTAGTGCTAATACAAGTTACTTTATGTTAGCCACAGCTTGTGCTGCAGTCCTAGCACACTGCCGACAGGATGACATGTTCACTCACTACACTCCGCGAAATTCAAATGCCACGTATTGCATGAAATCCCACCTGTCTCTCTTGCTAGCAGAACTTGTAAGCTTGTGACTGATCCGCCTGACTGACTGATAAAGTAAAAAAATAGACTGCACTGCCGTAAAAAGATCTAGTGTGATCGACTCGAGAAAATAAACTTGGTACATTTAACACTTTATCACCTCGGAGCGGGCAGTAGGTTCGTAGCGTCATTTGGTCCCCTTCGTCACTTGTGAGTTGTGACTCCTGCCGCGGCGAGGATCTTTAGAGCGGGTCACTCTTTAGATTCGAAAATGCTCTATCACGTGAGTAATCTAGGCTAAACAATTATAGAAGTGTCTCTAATATTTTCGTTCGGTGGATTCACGAGCAAGTTGAATGTTGTGTGTGCGCGTTCACTAGCAACCCCCTGGTGATACCGCTGAGTAGCGCACATAATTTATAGTCATTTGCGTGTCAGTTTATTACTGGTAAGCTTGTGACGGAGGTTTTAAAAAAACAACACTATGGGGCAAATGCCTCCCCTTGCCCCCCCTTGGCTACGCCTCTGCATAAAAGGACAATAACTTGTATATTTAAAAAAAATAATTAAAGTAGAAATCCAAGCGATAAAAGGTAGAGATGAATGATGGTATCGCTCTGTGAGAAACATATATATACATCGGTATGAAATATTAAAGTAGAAATCCAAGCGATAAAAAGTAGAGATGAATAATGGTATCCCTCTGTGAGAAAACATATACATCGGTATATATACATGTTATGTATATTCAATGCCAATGTAGAGATCTTCCCACTAAGCTGTGCTGCAATACCATCATTCATCTCTTGCTTTCCTACTTTTTATCACTTGGATCCCTACTTCCTTTTTAAATTAATAATACGAATTCTTTGTTATAGCATACAGCTATACATGTGTGACTGTTCTGTTATGGTGACTACTGTATTAGAGTATCTCAAGTTGGCCTCAGGGTGTAATATTTTCATCATGCTATCATTACAAATACAGCTAGATCATAGATCCTCTACCAATAAGGGACGTGTTCATTTAATTGGATGTGTGGTCTCCATGCTCTATCATTATTAGATCGTTAATGGGTGTGGTCTCGCACCTATCATGAAGTTACACATGTCCGGGTACCATTTGAAATAATTTTGTGGCTCAAGGAAAGTGTTGATATGGACAATTAATGCATCAATATGGTTTCATTGCATGAAAAAGAGACTGATTGAAGATAAAAGAAAAGACAAGACACAGAAGGCACACACTTGTCAGAACCTTTAAAGACACATGCCACTGGTGAGTTTGTTATTGGGTGTAAAATGGTAGTCATGCGCTGCTTCGTTTGGCCTCCAGCCTTGTGACCGTGGTCAGGCAGGCAGGGCAGGCAGGGCAGGCAGGCAGGGCAGGCAGGCAGGGCAGGCAGGCAGGGCAGGCAGGCAGGGCAGGCAGGCAGGGCAGGCAGGCAGGCAGGGCAGGCAGGCAGGCAGACAGACAAGCAGGCAGGCAAACTGGCAGACCAAAACGTTTTGGTGAATTTTTTTTAATTATATCTAGCCAAAATTTTTAACATTATATGTCTGGCTGTCTTTGTTTTGTTGTTTTCAATACTATGTATGTATATTTGATTTTAGGTGGACTAATATTATTTCGTAAAGGAAATTTTTGTCACCTAAGATGTCTCCAGAATGATTTTTAAAGGCGGCATTATAGGTGGCATGGATTATTTTAGGTGCAATTCCTACTTAACCCTTAAACCTGCTGAGAACTTTTCGGAAATGCGTCTTTACACAATATGGGCATGCATGGTGACACTAGGTGGGGTAACTCAGCCTACAAATACACTGAGATTAAAAGTGCATTCACTGGGCTACTTGGAGAAGGTTAAATGAACACTGTAACTACAGTGGCTTACTTGCTATGAAACGATGAACAGCAACAAGTCGCGTCTCCGTGTTTCAAATTTCTTGCCATGTGTTTAATAATTTCGATTGTAGGTTTACTCACATGAGTCATATATGGCCTGATAGAAAATTTCATGATGAATCGAATGGAAGTTGTTGCAAAGTGATAGGAGCAATTACCATCGAGTTATCAACCATTTTATAAAGGTATGTAAAGGTTTTGCGTGTTTCCTTACCAAAAAGTTATTTTCATGGCTAGTTTTGGCCTCACCGTTTAGCGTTAGGGTAAAACCCTAGGTATCATTTTAATCCTTGTTACATCACAAGTAGAATGACGTAAATTGCATAGCCATAGGATGGACACTTTGAAAGCTACAGCGCTTTGTGCAAGGCATGCGTATTTATTAAGTTTAAATCCAGTTTTCTGGATTATGAGGGTTTAAGGGTTAAACAGTACTACATACTGTTTGATACTCTGCAATTGTACTCAATTTAGTAAAAGTTTATTTTGCAACATGTTTCAATCCAAACAACCCATGAAGGTTTTACACAAAATGCTTCCAGATTTACGGGGCCAAAGGTATATAGAATAAAACATTTTAAAAAGTGTGGCATACCTGACTGCTCTATTGAAGTAAAGTTTAATAGGAAATTGTTCTATTAGGGTATCTCAGTCTTTTTCAAATTCTTTGATTCGAACTTGTTTTCATAAGTGTTGCCAAGACAGCTGCAATGGCAGATCCAGGATGCGGCATTTGGGGCAAATGCCCCCCACCCCCCCATTCCTCACCTTGTGGAGGAGCCAGTCATACTTCTGATTAAAATAGCTACTAAACTTTGTCAGGCCAGGAAACTCATGAAAATACGCACATTTACTAGCATTTATTACAAATTCACTTGAAACCAAAGCGAACCAAAGTCAAACTAACAGTGAAATTGTCACCCAGCACCTTCGTACGTACTAAGCGCCTCTAAAATTATATTTCGTGTTGCATTTGTTTAAGACATTCAGAGCCTTCTAAATAACTGTTAAGACTTCACAACCATCTGTAAAGGCAAAAAAGGCAAAAATCAACAGTGAGAGACTACTAAGAGGTGATTATTTGTTGCTTCAAAAATGCAGCACTGTACTAGAGAATCTGGCTCTCCCCAACCACTTACAACTTAGTCTGTTTGTGCCCCTCTCCTTGCCAACTCCTGGATTCGCCCCTGAGCTGTTTAATGGTAGCCATGTATGCTCTGCATAATCAAGACACATGATAGTAGGTTGTACGATCAAAGAAGTTGGCATGTCACATTGTGGGTATATTAACAGGAAGAAAATTTTTACGCATTTGTAGGTGCGTGATCCTTTATGTCAATAGAATGTATTTACACACCCTGGTGTGTACCAAATTTGAAGCACAATCAATCCTGAGATACAAGCAACCAAAGTTTCAGGGTTTTATGTGAGTGTTTTGTTTCTTCTATGTACTTATACATGCCTCTTCATTTTACAAAAATCACTATAAAACACAAATGTGTAATCTGATTGACCTGAAATTTAGGAGCCTTAAATACAAATCCCAGTACCAAATTTCATGTGAATCCAATTAACATTCATTAAGTTACGATCAATTTACACAAAAACAACTGTCATGCCTAGAGCAAAAACTGCTTTGTAGAATAAATTGATGGATAGATTAACCTTCGTAGAAGTGCTTTTTGGTGATTTATAATGCAAAGCCAAACATGTGTAACAACAGTTTCGTGAATAAAAAATTCATTAGTTTTGACACCTACCAGGCAAACCACTTAGGTGAGTCGAAAATCAGTGTGCACATGAATTAATCATCACAGAAAGAAATCCTTTTAGTGGTATAGAAGAACGGGATTAAATGCCATGGAGTTATAATGTGAAAACAACTTTGGGTGGCAAGTGTGCGGTCAAGATACTCTAATAGTACAGTCACCTTATTAGAACATTCAATAATGTAAAGAGTAAAATAATAGTATGTTTTGGTTAGCCCAAAAGTGCCTTTAGAGCAACCAAAAACGCTTCCAATAAATTGCTACAGAACTTTAATAAAAAAATATTTAACAGAATTTTGTACTGATAGACCAATTAACTGCCTGCATGATGCCTTCAGACAAGGATACAGGCTTGATTTTTCACTGTTAGACGTCACTTCAGTCTGATAGGTGCCTTTTGGCATACTGCAGTATGTATTATGTACACATCATGGACTTACCCTTGTACCCATTTCTTCTTGCTGACAGCACAAGGTGTCAATTTGTGGTAGCTAGCACATGATGGCTTCCCTATGTTTGTATCAGAAGTTGCTGAGCATAGCTGAAAGCAAAGTGTAATGGCTACTTTACTTTTTCAGTAATTGATATTTTGGACGTGTGTTCAGACAAAAACGTTAAGTATGGTGCCATTCTTTCTTTTGATACAGTATGTGTTGGTTCACCAGTCATAATTATGTTACAAACAGTAAACAAACAAGTTGAAGGAAAAATTATAATGTTTAGGGATGATAAAATGTAGTGAAACAAGGGAGGTTGTCTACACCTGCAGATATACTAGCAGACATTTAATAGCCATGAAACAACGGAGGTTATCTACGCCTAGTAGACATTTAATACCTACATGACTGAATTAGGGATTAAATGTCTATTAGTATATCTGCAGGTGTAAGCTACAGTACGTACCTCCCTTGTTCCACCACTTTTTATGGCTATGATCCATAATCAAACTTAAAATTCATAATTTTTATATATTGCAATTCACAAAAATCAACACTCTATATTATTGACTTACCCTAACACCATTAGTTATGATTACTAGAACTTGTTGCATTGTAACCCATAGTGGTGTATTGTATATCTTAGGAAGTTCCTTCAGGCATTAATGATGAAGACTGTTTGCCTAAAAAATAATCATGTTGTAAACTATACATAAACTGTACTGTAGTATTATATATTAAGGATCACGAAGGTTTGCACATTTTCACAAAAAACATTGACCAAAATAGCCAGCCTCACAACATGTACCGTCGATTTCGGGTTGCTTGCGAAAGCCATTGAACAATTTGCCACGTGATTTTGAAACGTGGTCATGCAAATGCTTACATGCAGTGCTTTAGTGTGTTGAATAACTACCTCAGTATGCCCCTGGTATCATCTAACAATCTAAGAAGGCAAATAATGTAGTTGCATTAATAGAAGGAGTTTGATTAAAAGGAAACAGCTCATGTGTTCAAGCAATCACGTGTGCAAATCGTTCAATTGCATTCACAAGCCACCTGAAATCAACTGTACTTTCTCAGCATTTTGACAGTATTGGAAAGGTATGACCCAGCCCAAAAGTACTTTCAGTGCATTGAGTGCAACCTAGCTATGAAATTAAAACAATAGATTTAGTGGAATATTCCGTTGGCTGACTCACTTACTAATGCCTTCAGACAAGCATAAGTAGATTATGGCTACAGGCTTGATTTTTGCGCTGCTAAACATTGCTTCAGCCAGACAGGTGCCTTTTGGCATACTATAGTACATATGTGGCCCATACGGTACAGCTTAGCTCCAAGGTAATGTTCACCCATGCCCACTTGCATTGTGTCCACGTTTCGTGCACATCTCACGTGTCTGTATAAAATTACGTTACAGCCATAAAGAGTTTACTTACATGCTGCAATACAAGTTTAGAAACAGTACTGGAGATGTACCGATCTGGACAATTTAAGCAAAATCAGTTGAACCGACTTTCTGTAGAAGCTACTGATTCAATGCTGATCTTTCTAATCACTGTGTTTTCAAACATTCTAAACTTATCCACTAAAGTATACCACTAATTCTTTGCCAAATGCCAATTAAAAACTTGAGGAAGTCATACAAATGCACATGAGTTTACTGGTTTATTTCCTATAGCTTAGTCCCTTAAACTTACCAGAGGCAGTGCTCAATATAAGGTGTCTTACTTGATCTGTCAAAATGACAGGCCAACATGCAACATGGTCGGCCACTAGTACATATTTACATACACAGTGTATTTTTAAGTGCTTATTTCATCTAATGTCAGACAATTTTTAATTTGATCGGTCATTGTGGCTTTTGGGTCAGAAAATGACAGGTGACAGGCTGTTATTTTGAGCTCTGCAAGAGGTCCTCGGGAGAATTTAAAGTATTTGTGGTTGCTGAGTGGTGTCCACACCACCGTTGGTATTGATTCCAGTAACAATACTGTGATCATTATTCAATTAACAATTGACCAATAAAACTTACTAATACCAAGGAATTTATTACCAATCTACCGATATTGTATCGATCTGACATCTTTTATCTAACAAGTACGTATGTGTGTATCTGATGACTGATCTGTTATAGGTAGTTCTTATAGTATTAATTTTATAATCTCAAACTAAGCTTATTGGTCAATTGTTTGTTGAATAATGATCGCAGTATTGTTACTGGAATCAATACCAATGGTGGTATTACCTTGGAGCTGAGCTGTAACGTATGTGGCTCAGAATAGCTACATACAAGAAGAGCTAATTGAGTTCAACAGAGCCTTGTAATTCTTGTAGTTAACAAAAAGGTAGAAAAACATTGTTGCCTGTGCTCCATTGAATCCTAGACTTGTGTGCTTAACAAGACCTTGTTCCCTGGTAAAATGTGGGTAAGACACAACAAGCAAAATGTGTGCATATTGAGGGCAACTCGTGTCACCTCTAAAAAGTACAATTGCGAGAAGACACGACTTACCCTCGATATGCACACATTTTGCTTGTTGTGTCTTGCCTGCATTTTACCAGGGAACAAGGTCTTGTTAAGGTTACGGGATAGTGAGCGACTGTCAAACAAAAATTTTATTACGTAATTAAGGCAGGCTTGGTGTTGTTGTGTTTTGTATCAGCTGGTAACAGGCTTAAATTGTTGGGAGAATAATAGCGTGCTGACTGGACAGTTACAAGGTACAAGAAAACACACGTAACAGTACAAGATAACATAGATACAACACACTTAGCAACTGGCGCACCTGTAAGCGCATGCGTAGTTTTGCTGACTAATGGCGATATTTTCCTGAACCAAAAATCAGGACTGTCAAACTAGTTGTTAACATTTTGTATAAACAGACTACTAGTCTGGCTTCTTGTCTAGGTCCTGACGGAGCCATTTGTTAGAAATAATGTTTCTAGTGCTTGTGATATCAATTTAAAAATTAATTTTGTGACCACAGTGTCTTGCTTTAGGCCATATTGTAGTCATATTTCAGCAACTATACACATTATTCACAAATCCTCTTGTCAGTCCCTCACAAGTGATGTTCTTCAAACCTTAGAATTGTTAGTAAGTTCTCATGGTTCTTCATTAGTCTGATTTTTGGTTCACAGTTTTCACTGTTTGGCATGGGGACAACTCATGTTTCCATAACAACATTTGAATTCCATGTCGATTTATGAGAAGTTAAGAATGCATAAATATTTGATAACAATGCATTAAGAAAAATCAAACCCCTAATCATGAAAAATGATCGATAGTGTACATGTGGGGTTTACAGTATCCCGTAACCTTAGGCACACAAGTCTAGGATTCAATGGAGCACAGGTGACAATGTTTTTCTACCTTTTTGTTAGTTACAAGAATTACAAGGCTCTGTTGAACTCAATTAGCTCCTCTTGTATGTAGCTAATCATTATAAAATGTGACCTGCTGAGCGAAAATCCGACTAGTTTGCATAATTGTGACCGGATTTCACATAACAAGGCTTCCACACACACAAAATCAAACTTACGATTTTACCAGAAATGGATTGCTGGTCTAATACACTATCATATTTCACACTGTACTTCCTTCAGCACTGACAAGTCTGGTTTCTGTAGCAGCTTTCTTCCGACCCTGTCAAAGCCACGAGTGTGAGATTGGCACCATTAAATGGCAATGGCTTTGTGATAATGGTGTGTAGTGAGCTGGGACTTCACACAGAACTCGCCAATAGTGTTTTCAGTCAATTTGGAGTAATTTGAGGGCCATGGAGAGCCCAAACTTGGCCTCTGGATTCCAATCGTCTTCTTACTTCATTTTATACCCGTATATTAAGACCACCGTCCACCCCCACCCTCCCACCCTATTACTACCACCTGTGATATTATTACCCGCTCGAAAAAGCTGCTCAAAACAGGGCAAATTTTGGGTATCAGAAATGTATACACCCACTCAGTGATAGCTAGTGAACAGATGAACAATTGGTGCAAATTTTGTCTGCACAGCTGTAGGCACTGGTATTTTGTTCAATGCCAAAGTAGGGATCTCCCTCTCAGCTACGCTGTATACCATCTTGTTTTAACGATTAAATCTATACTTTATTTTTAAATTAATAATTTACTAATTTGTTAGTTTTTTTGCTATAGTATATAGCATACAGCTGTACATGTGTGATCATTCTATTGGGGTGACTGCTGTATTAGAGTATCTGCCTTTGACTACCAGGGATGTGTGACTATTAGTGTTGCACTGATAAACGGCTGAATTATCGGTAACAGCTGATATTAGCTAATTTTACAAGTATCGGCATCGGTTACAAAGCTGAAATAATTTGCCAATTAACCGAAACCCACAACCAACCATTATAGATAGCAATGAACAGGTGAAATTTCAAAAAAGCAATAAATACAGCAGTTTGGCCAGGCAAACTTCATTACTTGTTTCTCATCCACAAAAATTCAAATTTCCATGCAGGCGGGAGGTCATTTTTCATTATTCATTGTAAAGAAAATACTCCAAATCAAGCTACTGTATCTATACAGGTTAGCTAAAGCCTTTTAAGAACTAGTACCTATACATTTTATCACCGTTTCTGAGATGCAAGTGACATTTACTGTACTGTTAAATGATAGCCTTCTTAGCATCAAAATACGTGTGCACATGATTGATAACAGCAATAATGAAATTAAAGGCAGTGGGGTAAAAAGGGATGTGGGCGGGGATGAGAAACATTTAATCAAAGTTTGCCTGGCCTTAGTGGTACAACATTTATTGCTGTAACTGCTTAGGCTTGTTTCTTTGCGAAAGTATGGCTGTAGGCTGTGTATATTTATCGTCCACCCATGCAATTAGTCGATCACACAAAGGGTCTGGAATCCCACTAAAAACACTGTTAGTAAACTGGCTTTGCTGTTCTATAACTACTTGGCTTCTTTTTCCATGAAAGGGGTTACTGGTAAAATTTTAGCAAACATTGCAAAACAAAATTTAATATATATATATTTTTAAAATGGCTGCCCACGCAATTAATTACATTTGATTACATTACAATTTCACACATAAACTTTATGTGATTTTCTGTTTCTCCTCCCCTGTTCTGAAGAATATCAGCATATCGGTTACAGGAATAGGCAAATAAATGGTATCGGTAAATGTGAAAAAAATGCATATTGGTGCAACACTAGCCACTATTTCATATTTCACTGTGCTAGCATAATAACTACAGCTAGACCAATTAAGGGGGTGTGCATGGTCATTGTGATCAAGCAAATAGAGAACTCATGGTCTCCACACTCAATCATTATTAAGGGTGCTCTGTACAGTTACGTGTATGGCTTCTGAGGTTAGCACAGCTGGAGTTTACTAATGGATTCCCATGGTCACCAGTAATTATCTAATTAGTCTGTGGCTTGTTATCGCGTGGCGCGCCCAACAAGAAAATGTCTTTTATGATGAAATAACCTGCCACAAACGAAGAAAGAAGAGCGATATACATGAAGGAAGCGAAGTAAGTGTTGTATCTTCTTCATCGTGGTCTAATGAATATAGCGATCCGTAATTTACCGACTATCTTCGGGTTACGCAATTAAGAAACAATAACTGTGGCCACAGAACAGCTGCGGGCGCCTCAGTTTCTACACTTTGATACTAAAATTAGAACTAGTTCGTCATTTTAGACCCGATAGGCACGAAAATTTCAGATGGGCAAGCATGGTATTTATGCATTAAAAGAGCGTTTGTCATTTTTTGATAGCTCCTTCTGGCGAAGAATGGCGTGGAGGTAAAGAAGACTGATTAGTGCCAGCACAAAAGCGGAAGAAGAGTATCTGATGACCGAGAAGCCAGAGAACAAAAATAGAAACGCACGTTTGTTTGTACAGTTTTCAATAATGTATTTTTAAAGAATCAAGTCTCTAGGGCATAAACCGTGGGACTAGTTCTAGTTTGAAGCGAAAATTTATAACTCACCTTCTACAGTGAGTTAAGACATGGGATTTGAACTAAAATGTGCAGTAGTGATAGCTTATTGCAAATAAAAAGAGTTTAGCAGAATAGTTCAATCCATTCGTAAGTTACAGGAGAAAATATAATTTACGGGAAGCCATACGCGCAACTGTACAGAGCACCCTTAATCAACCAAGATTGTTAATGGTTGTGTCCTGACCTTCGACCTTTCGTGAAGTTACAGGGGTATATATGATCTATGGTTACAGGTAACCAGCTAAATACACTGCTCAAGGAAGGTGTTAATAAAATAAATGCCTCGATATGGTTTCATTGCATGAAGATGGTGACCTACCTGATTAAAGATAAAAGGAAAGAGAAGCACAGAGGGCACACACTTGTCGGAACCCCAAAAGGTATCTCACTGGTGAGTTTGCTATTGTGGTGTAAAATGGTAGTTATATGGTACTCCGTTTGTCCTCCAGCCTTGCAACTATATACAGTCTGGCTGAGCTGGGCTGGACTAGGCTAGGCTAGGCTAGGCTGGCTGGCAGGCAGATGAAAATTTGAGTTTCGGTGATTTTTAAAATTTTTCTATATCTGGCTGTCTGTAAGTGTTTTCTTGTTTTTAATGCTGTATTTGGTGTTAGATGGACTAACACAAGTGCACAAATTTTCAACTAGAGTAGGGACCATAGCACATCGAAAAAAAGAGATGGAGTAGTGCACAATATTAAATCACAGTAAAACAATAAAAAGTGTTATATCGCTACTGTGCATTTCCATTATGGTATCTTAAGCACAGTAGGGATATAACACTTTTTATTGTTTTACTGTGATTTAATGTTGTGCATTACTCCACCTTGTTTCAGTATTTTTTATCTATGTGCTATGGTCCCTACTCTAGTTGAAAATTCCATTTTTTGTGTGTACTTGTTTGCTAACTTTTTTGTAAAATAAAATTATTATGACTGGTGAATCCACGCACATACCACATCAAATGGCGTCGCACACCCCAGCTATCAGTTATCGTCTGAAAAGTAAAGTATCCATTACGCTTCGTTCTCAGTTATGTTCAACCCGTTACCAAGCAATATGAATCAAGAACTGTTTGAAAAGCACCTCTGCAATCAGAGTAGTCACTATGAAAAATACGGATAATATACATTATGAAGGGAAGCCATCATGTGCTACCACCAAATCAACACCTTTCGCTGTCAGCAAAGATGAATGGGACACAAAGGAGGAGACTGGTGAGTCCATTAAGAATGCATTGTACGTACTGTGGTATGCCAAAAGGCACATGTCTGGCCGAAGCGACGTCGAACAATGAAAAATCAAGCCCGTAGCCTTAGCCGTTATCGAGTTACTCTTGTCTGAAGGCATCAGTCAGGTACTCAGTCAGGTACTCAGTCAGGTACTCAGTCAGTCAGTCAGTCAGTCAGTCACTAGAAAATTCCATTTAATCATTTTTAAAAATTCCATAGCAACCTGTTGAAAGCATTTTGAGGGCTTAGCTTTATACCAATACTACCTCATTGTCATCAGGGAAAAGTGAGGCTGGGTTTTGGGTGATGCTTTTTCATGTGCCATGCCCAAGCCTTTGTGGTCCATACTATACAGTACTATTGTACTGTATGATTATTCCATAAAAGTGATTTTGTCAGATAAGATGTCTCTAGGATGACTATTAAAGGCGGCGTGCATCACATTCAGGGTGATCCCTACTTAAACAAATAGAATAAAAGGTGAAGCTAGGGAGGTCACCACAGACAATTATTCCTCCAAGTATAGAGGTTATCTGTTTGATGTCACACTGAATATTTTCCGTATACTTACAGGCTATCTTCGTGTCAAGCCGAAGAACGCTGGTGAAAATGAGAAAGCTGTGGTGCATTTGTTATGTTATTCGTTGCTTAGTAATATTGCTTCGGAGCTGGAAGAAACAGGGCTATTATTAAACTCCAGCTGCTCGCTGGTTTGTACCACTGAACTAATCCAGTCTCCTTTATTCCCACTCTTCAATTGGCTATTAATAAAAGTAACTTACTCAGTATAGCGATTTTCCCCAAGTCTTTCTTCAATTGTGCACAATTGCAAAACGTTTCATTTTCTCGCATTGTGCACAATTGCAAAATGTTTCATTTTCTCGCATGGGTTCCATTGATTTTTGCCTCAAAAACATAGTGTCTAGTAACCGTTACTAACTTTAAATGACGTAAACGGATAACCTCTATAGTAGTGGGCATTTCATTCCTAATTCAGTCATGATTATAGACTGAATTAGGAATTAAATGTTCACTAGTATAGCTGTAGGTGTGTGTAACCTCCCTTGTTTCACTACTACTTTCTATGATCTGTAAATTCTAAATTTTCTACAGTGATCAAGTACACCCCTGTGCAGTCTCAATTTTAAAATACAGTATGCTCCTCTGTATATACATATGCTTTAATGCAAAGTCATTTAATAAACATTTTACATAATGATGTCACAGTTAAAAGTGGTGATCTCTATTTGGGGATACTCAAGCATTGGATCCTATGGGCAATAAACGAAGATTGATTAGTTTTGTAATCAAGAAAGAAAATGTCACAGTAAAAAAACAAAAACAAACAAACAAAAAAAAAACCAGCCAGTACCTATGAGTATAATGCAATCAATGGAATTCGTTTATGCTAGTTACAAAATTCTCGGCTGGTTTTCTAAGTCCAGTATATGTATTACTCTATTAATGACCTAGTAACCATAACTGATTACTGTGCCTTGATATAGAATAAAATCTATCAAAAACATTAGCATACGTAATAGAACCAGGAGCACATCGAATCCTATGGACAAGGGAGCATGTAACTTCGTAAAAAGCGAAATTCAAACATGACTGCCGTGTACTATAAGTAATTTCCCAATTAGGATATTATGAAAGGCGCATGCTCAAATACGTCATGCTTCTGCTGCAACGAAGCGAAGCTATGGAAACGAAGTTCAATGGTACGGCAGAGGAATAGTAGCACAGGCTTAGCAGGACAGTCTTTCTACAGTCACTAATCACGTACAATCAAACTAAATTACTCCACTTGACTATTCCAAGCTCTACCTTTGACTCGACAACAAAGTAGTTTTACACAAGACAATGGAGTAGCAGCCCATTCGGTGTATCCTTGTTGCACATAAAAATGATGAAACCAATTATATACATAGTAACACTGGACACTATGTTTGAATATCGCCTGTAGTATAGGTAGTGTATGGAGTTACACGCTCCCTTGTCCATAGGATTCGATGAGCTCCTGATAGAACACAGTATTCAAAAATATAAGAGCACCCCAAATAGAGCAGTGAAAACTGATGGGAGGTAAATACCCTTCTCCTATCCCTGGCTACTGTATATACCTCTGCACAAGTCAGAGTTTATAATATTTGTATGGGGACAAACATTATGAACTCTTGCTCTGCACAGTCTACACAATATACACATATGTATATAGTGCTACCTTACTTACCCCATGAACAGCTCCAAGTATGAATGGTAGTGGCAACTTTTCTGGATAAGTGTATGAAGATATCCAGTGGGCTTGCTTTAGAAGTTCACCACTTTTCAGAAACTAAATAAAGCAACGTGATAGCAGAATGTTTCACATAAAAATAAAAAAATATATAAATATATGGCATGCATGATGACCTCAGCAATGAAATTATAATAATGGTTCCAATGACACAAAGTAAAACTGTGTAAACAATGTTGATCAACAGTAAAACCTGCATACAAATTAGGTTCCATGTAAAGGGTCACCTATTTTATATACAGTAGAATTTCAGTATTTCGGCCTCTTTAGGACCTAATGATCTCGGTGAACTTTATGTGCAGGTTTGTAATGCACATAATTATACTGGTCTACTAACATGTGTCATCTTGTCAAATTTTTCCATTATCTTTTCTTTGAGATACCCTTGACCCATTTCTCTTCCTTTACTCCAATCAAACACTTCAATTTCATGTTTCAGCTGTATAAGAGAAGCAATCAGAAAAACTTGATCAATTAAAGTGAACTTACAACTTATAAACTGCTGTAACAACCTGACTGCATAGAAAGGAGGTTACATTGCACAATGAATACAAATAAAGTTTGTTTTAACACATATAGTAGTATTCAAGAGCTCATCTGTTCTTCTCAATGATCTCCAGCATGGTATATACATGTATGTAAACATGCAGGTGTCAATACCTTTTAGTAATTTTCAGAAAGTAAATAAGGCAATTGCTATCTTAAAACTCAACAAATTACTGTAATTCATGCACAATGGATATAATAAACGAAATGAAGAGGTTGATAAGCAAAAAAATTGCATTCTTTATAGCATTCACATATACATACGTACTTCATAGACTATACATTCAGTCATGGGTATAGACTGAAGTAGGGATTAAATGTCCAATAGTACATCTGCAGGGGGTCCAGATAAAATGGCACTAAATGCACTTTTGTTCCTATATATATGGGCAAGATTTAGTGCCACTAAGCACTAAATCTTCCCTATAATACATGTGGGATGAAGCACTATACTCAAATATTATTTCTTGCCCTTATATGTAGGAAAGATTTAGTGCTAAGGTGCACTAAATGTTCCCTACAATGTAGTAGGCAAAATATTGTTCAAAGAAGCACTAATTATTCCCTACATTGTTGTAGGCATAAAATAATACTTCATAAAATAATACTTCATAAAATAATACTTCATAAAATAATACTTCATACAATAATACTTCATTATTAACACTCCACCTTGTTTAGAGCTAAAAATATTTCTCAGTTTCCTGTTTACTCCTTGAATGCTAGTTGACATGTCTGGTAGAGAAAGGTGTTGGTATTAGCTAAAAATATTTCTCTGTGTCCTTGAAAGGTGTTGGTATTTTACAATTGGTAATACCAGTCCACTATCCAGTTGTACTGGTTTTAAAGCTAGTCTTACAAGTATGCCCAGCGTTGCATATAAAAGCAGGTAGTGCATTGCTACTCAGTCTCCTACCTTGGTCAGTTGCTAGCGTGCAGCTTCATGCTGCTTACGAATATTAAACAATGCACGACCAGAATTGATAAAAGAAGCAGAAGAGAAGTCTTTCTTTTTTCACAACTTTTGTGAGCATTGGGCATTATCGCACATCAGAGATAACGTAGTTTATTTGTACGATTCTCTTCAACCTAAAAGCATCAACTCAACTCTTGCCGAGCAACTGCATTCATTATATGGGAACCGGATTGTGAAAATTCCATAAGTTCAACTTCAAAAGGGAAACAAAGACTGTGGCTGCTTTGCAATTGCATTTTGCGTATCACTAATGTTTGGAGATGACCCCGCCACTCTTTGTTATGATCAAAAAGAAATGCGAAAACACCTGATGCAATGTTTTGAGACTAAATGTTTTTCCCCGTTTCCATCACAAAGCAAGAAGTCTCGAATACCATCACCATTGGAAATTAAAATCTCTCTTTCCTAACTGGCGCATCTAGACTAAATCAAAAATATTGATGATATTGATTATTTTGCCTAAAGATTTTAGTACAATAACTCAATTGAATTTATTTGAGGGTATTATCGTAGGTTATCACCCATAGTCTCAGACTTGAGTGGTAATTAAAATATGTTACTGGGATACAACTGCTTTATATTCATAACTTGCTTGATTTTTTTTTGCTAAAGTCTATAACTTTATGCATGCATGTATGGAAGAAATTATTTAAACAATTATAGCTACAGCCTATACCAGCAGATACATATTGCAATAAAAATGTCTAGGTGCCTTTCGACTGATTATGGTTTTTGTTATAATTACCATATCTGTGGTTAGAGCTTGCCATCTTGGCCCAAGGTGTGATTGTTCTTCCCTACTGTTCCCCGTGCAATTTGCAGGCGTGCACCTGGCACTGCAGGCTGTCAAGGGCGCACGCCTGGTTTACTATAATTGTTTCCAGAAAGAAACGTACATGCGTGTACATGTGTGTCTGTCTGCACCCATGTGAGCTAATGGTTTTGTGTCAAAAGCAGTCTATGTGTTAGAAATGGAGGCAGCATAAGAACTATACTGTACACCGGCAAACTTTGACGAGGGTAAACTTTGATGAATCTGCTCTTAGGCAAAGTTGATGAAATAAACTTTGACAAATTGTTTGAAATCACCAATAAGAACCTGGGCACTTATTTTATGTTGACGAAATAAATTTTGACGAATTCACTTTGATTCGTCAAAGTTTCCCAGTGTACGGTATTAAGTGCCTATATAGTCAGGTAAGTTTTGCTCTTGCTCTAAGGCAGTTTAGGCATGGCAGCTTTCTAAAACTTTGTGAACGTTTTGTTGTGGGTTCTATGGGTGTTTAAAAATGACAAAACTACACTACCAGCTTCCTGAGTTACTAGGAATAGCGTAGCACTTTGAGTTAGAATTGAGGGCGTGTCCAGCTAGTATGTGTATGAAAACCAGGGCTGAATAGTTTTCTTTGAAAACACGTTAACCAAGCTATACTTCTCTTCATGCATTTGTGGGTTTAACTATATTGCAAGTTGAGCGTTCCTTAGTAACCATTTCATATTTTGCAGTAATTACAATTATTATGTAATTAGTATTTCATGAAATGCTAATTTGTATTAGTTAATTTAAATGGTTTCTATGTAACCGTAATCCTGCTGTCCCAACTATGTTGGCCTTTACGTGTCTTGTGACATCATGGATAAGGCCCATAAGTGCAACTCATTTATATTTGTATGTATATACGCATAGCAAGAATCAACCATGGGATTCCATGCAACATTAAATTATGTATCCAAGAAAGAAGCAGACGTATATGCAAAGAAGTTGCTATAGTAATAAATATGCATACTTACAAGAAGTACTAAACTCTCATTTTTAAAAACTAAATAAACTACTATAACCCATAGTCACATGTTTACAATATGTTATACCAGGAATCAAAGGGTACTACTGCCTTAGCATCAAAGGTAGAAGGCTGTTATGAGGTTGTATGGAAAATAAAGTACAAGCAGTTGAAGTATTGCAACTAAAACAGCAACAATTCACTATGATCACTTCAATAGAATTTAGTGCCTGAGCACAATATAGTTCCTACACTAATGTAGGGAAGATTTAGTGCCTGGAGCACAATATAGCTCCTACACTAATGTAGGGAAGATTTAGTGCCTGGAACACAATATAGTTCCTACACTAATGTAGGGAAGATTTAGTGTTGAGCACAATTTATCTCCTACACTAATGAAGGGAAGATTTAGTGCCTGGAGCACAATATAGTTCCTACACTAATGTAGGGAAGATTAGTGTTGAGCATAATTCATCTCCTACATTACTGTAGGGAAGATTTAGTGCTTGTGGCGCTAAATCTCCCCTATAGTAGTGTAGGAAATGAACCCCTTTTAGTGCCATTTTGTACGGAACCATCTGCAGGTATACAGGTAACCTTCCTTGTTTTACTACCTTTCATGTCTATGATCCCTATTCCTTCTACTTGTGTTCATATGGACTGCCACCAGACAGACACACACATGCACAGGTACTGAGTGTGTGTGCTACAAGTTACTGGATGTTTGTCATCCATGTGTTTACCATATACACATGGATGATTGTACAACATACGTGTAAGCATGCATAGATGAATTTACCTGGTGCGCAATTTTATGAGCTTCAACAATGTTGAAAACATGCTTACTACTCTGAATACTAACAGCATCAAAATACTCCTTAATCTGTAAAATATGAAGTCCAATGATCACTACATAATACTGTATGCATACATAGAAAGGATAATACAGATATGTGTAGAAGAGGATATATATAGCCGTAGAATAGAAAAGAGTAAATGCATTGCTATTTTATCCACCTATTAACATACGTATGTAGGTTGTAAACTCTACTCATTTCACCTTCCTATGTTACAGGTGTATGCATGAGAAGCAAACAATTACCTGCTTTGTAGCCTCTTTAACTATAACATCTCCCACCAAAACTTTCATCATTGTCACACAGCAAGCCCAAACATCTGTGGCATTGCTTCCACACTTTTCCCGTTTCATTCCAGTAAAGTATAACTGTAATATATGCAAGTACTTATTATACAGAATGCACATATATTTATATATATATAGGGATGGATCCAAGAGCTGGCAAGGGGAGGGGCACAAATTGAAACAGGCCAACTGGCTGTGTTGTAGGTGGTTGGGGTTACCTGAGCATGCAGATTCTCTTGTTAGTTACTCTATTTTGAAGCAGCAAATAATTACCTATTAGTAATGTCCCACCATTCATTTGCCATTTTAGCCTTTGCGACATCTTAAAAGTTGTTTAAAAAGCTATGAATGCTAAAACACCAGCAACAAAATAATTATATTTAGAGGCACTTAGTGCGCATGAAGATGTCAGTGTCAAGTGACAGCTGCTTTGTTTCAGGTGAGTTTGAAATAATATACATATTTTTCATGAGTTACATAAATTGATTTTGGCCTGACAAGATTCAGTATCTCATTCAAAAGAAGTACTGTATGACTCCTCCACCCATGTAGCTGTCAAGGTTGGGAGTTATTAAATACAGTGTATAAGTATCATTTTTTCAATTTCTATGAATATACATAATGTCAAAAAAGGCAAAATTAGGACACATAATTATGTAAACCCATAAAATTCATCTACACAGAGCTACGTATGTATACAGTGCCACCTTGATTATCCAACCCCAAAACATGTTTAGATAATCAAAAAGTTCAGAAAATAAAAGCCCACTCATTTATAAACAGAGCCCTGTTCAAATACTCTAATAAAACGTACGTCATACACAATTCTCTAATAGAGCAGTCATTTCTATTGTTTGGAAAATATTACAAAAAAATGTATTTAACAGATTTTAGCCAGGTATGTATGTAGTAGTTGTAACATGGGCACGAGTGATTTGCCTGAAATATACACACGAGCACAAGGGCGCGTGTGTATATTTCAGGCAAATCACAAGTGCCCATGTTACAACTAATATATTCCACTTGGGTTAATCACCTGCAAGTGTACATGGAAACTGCAGGAATGCTTTGCGAGTGTATTTATATGGGACCATGTGACTTTCGATTGTGGGTAACGTCGTAAGAGCAACGACAAGGCACTGAGAGGCCGAACGTAAGTTATCTTCACGAGCATGCAGATCGCTTCGATTGTGGGTACGCAATTAAACACAGGAAGCCCAAATATGAGCTGAACAGCTCATAATGAAGCTTAAGTGCACTATAAAGTACTTACTATACTAGCCATGAATAAACTAAAGCAGTGAATATGTTTACAGCGCTATAATGGCCTAGCCAATTAAGCGCCACGCCCAGTCACTATGCGTGTGTGACATCGCGCCAGGTGTCAAAACGGCAATGTAAAGACGATTCAACTACACTAAAGTACTTATTTTACTAGCCATGAATAAACTAAAGTAGTGAATACTATTAACACTAATGGCCAAATCAATTGAGCGCTACGCCCAGTGTCTGTGGGACATTCCCACGTGACTATTGAATGTAACATGTTTAATATAAACTAACCTGTGACCTTCTTCATTCAGTAAAACAATGAACTATCTTTTTCCCCAAGTCCATGATCTATGCCTTGCAAAAACTAAAACCCACTATCGATCCTGTGAAGTGTTGTTATATTAAAGGAGAGGAGATCACACAGTTTCATCAAAGAAATCAAATGATTTCTGAGAATGCTTGGAATGCATTAATGAGAAGAAGGTAGTATATACAAGTTATATCACTCCTAGGAGGGATATAACTTGTATATACTACCTCCTATTCTCGTTACTGCATTCCTGAGCACTGCTAGCAGTGCTATTATACCACTTATACACCTTCTCTTCCCTTTGAAGTGAGGTGTGAAAGTGGTATATATACAAAAATGGCACACTTAATATATATCACGACAGCATTCAGTGTTATGCATAAATTGTGAGTGAGCAAAAGTACACTGTAATACACCTATAACTGTACTAAGCTTTATATGCAGTGAATTACAATAATTCGTGGGAGTGACAACTCTGATCACCGATGTTAGTGCTGTGAGTTATGCCCAATCTTTTTTAGGTTCATTAAGGTTACGGGATACCCGCTACTTACCGAATATAACAATAACACGATGGAAAATATTTTTTACGTAATTTGTGCGCAAATCTATATTTAGAGACACCACGTTGGCACTGTTTCAGTTCGAGGGTTCTGAAGAAGTTGATATAGTACAAGTAATAGTAATAAATAAAGTGATAACAAATAGATATTCTACGTGAATTAGTATGATTACAAGATTATATACTATTATGAATTAGTTTGCAGTGGAATACCGGCACACAAAGCCAACTTTATCCCAATCTACGGCTACGCAACGAATCTACGCCGGCAACACGGGAGTCGACCAACAGTTAAGAAGGGATACCCTCAACCATGCCCATCCAGTTGTCTTCGTCGTCTATCCATTCCTTGGGCTCCCGTATTGGCTGGCAAGAAAGGGTCAGTTCAGGCAGAATGGCACAGAAGTAAAATCGCTTCAACTTCGGAATAACTTTGGAGCAGAACCCTTCGTCGTACTGGATCCTCTCACAGTGGCTGTCCTTGGCTCGAATGAAAATGTCACACCATTTCCTGCCCGTACAAAACATGGCGAACTGGACCTGGAAGTGATACTCGTGGCTGCGTTTCAGTGATAACGAGCCGTCGGCCTTCTCCAAACAGTTACAACGTTTGCAGTCTAACGCTTCTTGCAAGAGCAAATCCTTATAACTATAGGGATTTTTAAACTCAACCAAGCCTTCTGGTGGTGAGGCGGATGGATCCTTGACCCATGCGTCTGGTGTTGCAGCTAGCCATGAGTGAGTAGCTGATATGACTAAACCACAATTGCGGTTGATTGTAGCCCCAGCAGATCCACTTTGTTTCAGCCATTCCAAGTACTTGATAGAGCTGACTCTTTCCTGTGCTAAACCATACCGGGTGGCTGTGTTCCCCTTGAAGTTGCTGTAAAGCAGTCGCTGGACAAGTGGAGCAGAAGCAGTAGTTGATCTGCGTTGGTCAATATTCTTAACGTTTGAAGAGGTGATGCGTAGCCTCCTTTCAGCTTTCCAAATTGCCCTTGCAGTGTCATCATCTCCCTGTTGTGAGGTAAGCAGTTCAACTCTCTTCATGGCATTGGTGTCAATGAGTATCTTGCTTCTGTAGAATGCCAATGACAGTTCCTGCAATTGGGAGCATGGGAGGTGGCTGGGAACATCATCCACTTCAGTTTCACCATCATGTCTAGATGGTAAAGGATGGTATAAAAGGATTTGTGTAATATTTATGAAAAGTATAGAGAAAATGGATACTACAAGGTGGACATATTTTTGAAGGACAACTTCTATGCTATAAAGTGGGTGGTGTGTACAGTGTGTAAGCTTCTACACAATTTACAGCATGTCAGTTGGCAAATTTCATTATGATTCTAATGCTATTCTGTATAATTTTAGTCACTATGCAGCAGAACCTCTATTTAATGGACACTTTGGGACCAACTGAAATTTTACTGCTATAAGGAGGTTGTTCTCTGTCCTCTTGATAAATTAAACATACAGTGTCCTCTACAGGGAGTATCCTTTAAGAGTGATTCTGCTGTAATGCAACCAAAATTGCTTGCTGGTATGAAACTTAGGTAAAATGTGTGTTCCCTTTAACTGGTATGCATATTCTGCAATAACTAAACTTTTGTATTACCTGGAGTATGCTCTTCATGAGCTTATACTGTTATCAACAGATGCTGTACAGTATTTTGCCCGTTTCCTCCTTTCTTTAGACTCATCAGTAGCCTTCCGCTTCCTATCCTTCTCACAGCATTGTACAGCATTCTGTCCAGAAGCCACGAAGACATCAGGTGGAGCGCCAATAGCCTTCTCCCATGCCAGTGGTCCCCAAGATGGTCCCAAGTTGCAGCGTAGTCCAGCTCCAGCACAACGGCCTTGCCAGGAGCCGCTCTGGACTCTATTGATTTGCTTCCCACCGTCAAACTTCGACCTGATATGCATCCAGCTTTCTGCCAGGTTGGTAGTAAAATTACCTGTAGTGTGTGCATACTGAATATTAATTCTCACAACTCATTTTAGCTTACCAATTAGCTGTGGAGCCTTGCTCACCAGTCTACTAACAGCTCGCTGGATATCGCATATCATTCCCATGTCAATGTTTTGCAGATCTTCTTCTGGGATGTCTCTCACTTCGTCCAGACACTCATCACTTGTGGCATATATCCAGTGCTGTGCCTGTTCAGTCATCAGATCATCAAGGTCATCTGGACATTCATCAGGTGGATGGAGGCCAGAAGATGATGCTGAAGCTGACAATGTGGTAGGAAGTAAATCAAGTTGTGGAGTATTAGTACTGCTGTCTGATGGTGCTGGGCTAGTGGATGTAGTGGGCATATTAATAACTGGAGTAGGGGTTGATATTGTGGGCGTGTTAACAGCTACAATCGGGGGTGGTACTGATGCAGCGGAAGTTGATGGTGAGTTGTTGGTGTTTGTGTTCTTATGCTTTTGTGCTGTTTTACAGAAATCTATGCTGCAGTTGGTGTGGCACCCAAAGCAGTGGAGAGGTCCATTCATGAGGTCTTGTTGCAGCTTGATAATGGCAGTTGTCCTGTCTGGCTCTTTGCTCCTCATCACGATTGCACAACGAGCTGCTCTGGTGAGTCGTTTCCGCATTGCCTCCGTTAACTTTCCTCTACCTTTGTAACTAGGATTGTTGGAAACTAAATTCTCCAGTTGTGTGCGAAAGCACTTGACTGAGTGATTTGCACATTCCACTTTCTCAATGGCGAAACCCCAGGGAACTGCAGAAACCAGAGTTGACCAAACAGAGCTGTCACCATCACCTATGAACTTGCTGTACTTCACCCCATGTTGCTGTATACACTTCTGAAAGCCTTCAGCAATGATGCTTGATTCCATGGCAGATGAAGAGCCATCCCAATTCTTGTAACAAGAATGTAGTGGAGGATCATCGGTATGACTACATATTGAGCAGTATTTGTTCCGGACACCCATGAACAATATCTTCTGTGTCTCTAATCCAATGATGACTCCCACCCCACTTTTCGCATTGTAAGAATGTTTATGGGCACGTTTACTCCACCCCCCATCTAAGATGACTGTGATGGCTGGGTCACCCAGACAAGTGCGATTCTTGGAAATTGCTATCTGCCACTCTTCCTGGCCTGCCTGTCTCATAGAATCTTCAAGAAGAGTTGACCACCACTCTCCGATGCGTTTCTCAGCAGCAATAAAGGATCGCTTTGTCATGGTTGGGACTCCAAGAGTTGCCATAGACTCCTGTAATGGGGCATGACCACCACCCGTTGACATCTGGCCCCATACTGCAGCTAAATTACTCTCCCAGTACTGACCACCAGTTGGTCCACTGACTCTAACAGATGTGGAGAAGGAGAACTCGGTATGGCAACCAGCACAACGGGTGGTAAGAATTGATGCTAGTCCTTGTCTGCGTTCTTCCCTTACAGATATTATGTGGTCCTGTGGAGACTTCTGTTCACAGAGTGAGCAAGTTGCTACATGGTGAGCTACAATCTGTAAATGTTCCTGTAGCTGTTGTAGTTTAATTATTCTACTATCATTAACTGTCTCTGCTGTGCTGTTGTTAACTGTTGTGTTATCTTCTTTTCTAGCAGATACTCTCCTCTTACGATATATGCCACGGGAAATGTGTCTGTCAAGTTTGTTCCTTTTGTTAGCCGTTGTTCACACTACAACTGTAATTTAGATTTTTCATTTTAAAAATGTACGTATGTATAATAATAATAATAATATTACCTTCAAACACACTACAAGATGTAGACAAACTTTCGCGTAACGAAAATTGCAACACCGACACGTGTAGAGGCAGCTGGCTACGTTATTAGTATAGTATCTATGCTTAGATATACCATAGATACACCGCGAAACTCTTGTACGCATGCGTGTTATCAGTCCTAATTTACATTAAGGTGGCTTGTGTGCTCGCGAACCAAAATTCTAGACATTTGCCACTCTCTGCTTAGTAAAGTAGACACCAACGGGTTAACAGATAAATTTAGCAGTGCAACACGGAGAGTTTTGTTTCGAAAAGGATACATGGACCCGGTTGTGGGGCAAAATTTTCGACAATTGTCAATTGAAAACATCGTAGTGATCATAAATTTTGCCGTCAGTTTGTATTCCTTAACGCGACTACTTCCTTACTTTCTGGAGACCTAAATACTATGAAATACAATGATATTATGTAAAAAGTACGTTTAAAATAAGTGCATAAGATACAATATTTGGCGCACCGATTGTCGCACTTTCAAGGTTAATAGTGCAGTGTCTTCTAGAGTATCCTCCGTCACCGTCGTTCCTGTAAAAGACAATTATATATGTGATATGTTGACACTATAATTTATATTCAACATGCGTAAATGGACGATTTTTTTGGCTTTAACCGTAGTAGTAGTATCCGGTATCCCGTAACCTTAAGGTGGTCCAAGTATGTAGCTGTCTTTGCTACAGTAAAAGCATCTTAAATACAATACACTATGCATATGATGTATACTGGAGCGGCTTATATACCACTTTAGCATGGGTATTCAAAGGCACCACTCAGGGCTTAACTCACATATTGTTTCTTGATATTGCCCAGGCAATAGAGACTACTAAGCATATATATATATGTTTATTTAATAGTTGCGGCCTTCGTTCGAGCTTGGGTATATTTATCAGGCAAATCCCTCGTGGCCATGGTATAAGTAATATATACCACTCTAACATGCTCACCTAATGGACTTTATCCACAATGACATCATGAGCACACATTATATGGGGTACTAATGTACAGGCACCTATCAGCCGGGGAAGGAGATATCGATCTTTAAGCAACAGGTATGGTTACAAGACAACACAATGGATGATTTGTATCACATGCTAGAAAATTTTTGAGACAACACTAGTTTGCAAAGGATTTTGTTACTTTATACCCATACCTGTTGGCTACTGGTTGGTATCTTGCTTCATGAGTGAAATAGGATGGATTAAAACTATTTCTCCATAGGCGCCTTTACATTAGTACCCCCAAATAATGCGCACCCCATGACATCATTGTGGATAAAGTCCATAGGTGAAGAACAAAGGAGGTCGGTAGCGATTAAGCACCTTCAGAAATTAATTATGCAAAAGTCGATATTCTGGGATGAAATAAAATGTGTGGAATATGTAATGAAGTGTGGCATCATTGTGTTGTTCACA
The DNA here is from genome assembly GCF_963678975.1 of Dysidea avara. Lineage (NCBI taxonomy): Eukaryota > Metazoa > Porifera > Demospongiae > Dictyoceratida > Dysideidae > Dysidea > Dysidea avara. Next base: position 5,400,250 of record NC_089274.1, on the reverse strand, counting down.
AGAATATACATACCCGATTAGTGCTACAAGAGACATGTTAAATAGATTAATATAATTTTCACCTCAAAATCTAGGAACTTTTACAAAACAAACTACATCAAGACACATGGTAGTGTCGTGCAGCCAAGAAAGCTGGCATGCCACACCGCGAGTATATTTACAGGAAGAAACAAAATGCAGTTTTCACGTATACATAGCTCCGTACTCCCATCTCGAATTGAAATCATTTTTATACAGTACTGCAAACGCCATCCACCTTCAAGACCCCACATACCAAATTTAAGCAAGATTGCTTAATGCAATCATGAAATATAAGCCTTTAAAATTTAGTTTAATTTCTTCGGGTTTTTTTTTTTTCTTTCTTTCTTTGTTTAGGGGGCTCAAGGGTTTAGATTCTTCTTTTCGCACACTTTACAAAAACCAGTATAAAATGCAAATGTGTACCACAATTGTCTCGAGCTTTGGTACACTTTAAGAACATATTGCAGCACAATCACGTACCAAGTTTGGTGCAAATCTGATTAATATTCATAGAGCATGGACGATTATTTGCATTAAAAAAGGCCGACTTGTTGTCGACTTGTTGTCACGCCTACAGGGTAAACCACTTATGGGAATAACTTTAAAATCAGTATGCATATAGGTTAACCATCATAGCCCAAGCCTTTTGTGGTTTAAAAGAAATCACATTGACAGCTACAGAGTTACAAGGCAAAACCAAACAACTGTAAATAACGGGGTCAAAATACTCTAACAGAACAGTCAACGTGGGAAAAAGGTGCATAAAAAATGTTGGAAAAAAAGTTACTGACCAGCAATCAAACCAGGGACCTCCATACTGAACACCCAAATCCTTAACCACTGAGCTGCTGCTATCACGGCTGATCACCTCACTTTATTTCTACTTTATAAATGAAAATTCTAGCTAAAATCTACTCAATAGTCAAGTTCATAATTTCATAGATCTTTCATAGATCTACCAATGGAAAATCTAGATTGTTCTAGAGCATTTTACAAAAATTATGAAAGTAGCCTTGTCATGCGGCCAAGTACAACCAGTGTGGGCGGGCAACATACTCATTTTACGGAACCTGAAAATACTGTTTTCATGCATCCGTTGCGGCCTCTTTACAGGTGAGACCCGGCCTTCGATATGCAACAGCTAATAATGAGGATGGAGCTCATGTAGACGTTTATGCTTTAGGATTCTGGGGAGGTAAGCAAACATCTGAAGGCGCTTTTTAAATGTCAAAGTTTAATAAGGCTATTGGCCTATTGCGTGGTACCCAAGTATCCTCACCATATGTTTTGAACGTGAGAAACAACGGAAGTATGAACAACGAAACTGAGATGGGCTATTTTACCCCACTTGTATTTTCAACATTAAGGGGTGGTATGGGTCATGCTGCTCAGTGCTGTATTTTACAGAAGACTTGTTCTCCTTGTCTCTCTTCAGAGGGAGTAGTGTCATATAGTTCTGTGATGTCAGAGTGTGCTGGTAACCCTGGGAATATTAATAAAAAATCTAAATAAAAAATTTTTCATGTACGTCCGTAGCTCCATAGTGCTTAAACGGTATAATTAACCATTTCTGCAGTGGAAGCTTCCTCAGGGTAGGGAATCTCCCATTCCTAGTTTGAGTCAAATCTGCCCAGCTATCATTGGGGTATACGCACCTTCAAAATTCATCTTATTTCAGTTCTTCATATAGCCATGCAGTCTTTGATGATTCCTGTAGTAAAGGGAAAAAAGTTAAAAGGAATTATCAAGGTCGACCATAGGCTGGCTTTGGAACTTGTAATTACAAAAAGAAGTGATATCCGCACAAAAAAGCCAAGCTGTGAAAAATAGTGTGGCCTTGAAAAGTCTTGGTGAAAAAGGTTTTAAAATCAAAGGTGGCGGACAACAAATGGCTGCAATGATGCTAATGTTAATAAAATTTAATAATGGCTTTATTTCCTTAGTGTTTATAAGAAGCGCAATCCATATATCGAACAACCCCTGTCACCCCCACCATTTGCTAGTTTTTATATTGCGACCATTAATGCTCATGTGAAATTTCAAGCCAAAATATGCAATTAAGGCAATATTTTAAAGTAGCACTTAAATTGCTGCTGACTTCCTCTGGGTGAAGGAAGACAAACCTACATTTACCACATTACTTTTATACAGAGGTTTGCAGACAATGATTGTGGCTTTAAATTGTGGGCACAAAAGGTGGATTTCACTGGTTGTAGTGATACCATTTTAAACCAAATAACCACTTTGTGGATGCCTATAGTAACCTAAGCTGCTAAAATAAATACTTAGGCGTATAGATTGGGAATGTCTGCAGCATCTTTTCATGCAGTTGAAATGTACTGTATAAAAAAAAACAATCCCCACATTGCAAAAAATGATTATTTGTGACCAGATTTGACAAAACCAGGCTTTTACACACATCCAGATTTATGACTTCAAAGGACCATAACGCAATGTATAGTACGTTCGCGTTGAGCTGAACCCTCAAAAACGATTAATAACTTACGATTGCTACATCGCACGGGCCTCCTGTATTGCTCGATACGTAGCACTTCTCAATCCGCTAAAAATAGATTAAAAGCGCTTCATTCGAATGTAAGACACTCTAGTTATGACACTGCAAAGTTTCTCCATACATTTTCAATGGGGAAGCCTCTAAAGCGCGGCCCTTTGATATTCATGTTGACACATGTTTGTGGCGAAGCCAGACGTCACACTCCCGCCCTCAACACGCATGATATCACCATCTGTTATGTAAGAGGCTGTAATACACTTTTGCAAGAAAAAATAAACAGTTTTTGTGTGTGTAAAACAGAGTTGCGTGAGTAGAAGAGCTGGGGCCACTGTTGCATTGTATTTAGAAGGTAAGTGGCCCACTTATCTTCAGGGGAAAAACCTCTTTCAGCCATTAAGAGTAAAAACCCAAATTATAACAGCTCAAGTACTTTTATCCAGCATAGGTGTACCTGCAAGTGAGGCAAACAACATGTTTTTAACTTCACATTTACCACACAGCTGCTTATTCTCTCCTATTCCCATCTAGTCAATTTGTCATTTTAATCCTTTTCCCATCACTTTGTGCACATGCCATACAAGCTGTTTCAAATCAGCACCTGGTTCTCAAAGTCACATTCCCACAGAACTCTACAGAAAGTTTCACTAAATGAAATACTGTTTGTGTGCATTTGGACCTATAATACCTTTAGTGACTTTTAAACACTCCTGCACTGATCAATATACACAATGTCTGGTATGTTCACCTTCTGCAAGCATAATAAAGTAACAATAACTTTGAAAGTGCATGCACTTACACTTCATCTGTTGTTTTTTTTCATGTACTTTGCAGAGTTCAATCCCAGCCATCCGATGACTCCTGGAGAACAACATACAAGTTGTAACACTAGTATTGTAAATATCAAACAATCTTACATCAGATGAAGTAGGCTCAGAAGAAGACTCGGACTCACTGTTGCTGGTGGTGGAGGAGTCATTAATACCACCATCACCACCATCACCATCTTCACTATCGCTACTATCACTGCTGACGTGAATGAGGAATCGTTCTAGAAGTTCCTCATGAAGTCCATCCTGTTCCCAGTAATGATCTTCGACTTCTTCTTGAACGTGCTTTATCAAAGATTGCCACCTCTCAGATGTAACAGCCTCAAATCCTTGATAAACCAGTTCCTTAACTTCAGTCAAAGTAAACCTAAATAGATGCCAAACTATAACAATGTCCATAACAATGTTGATATACCTCTTGTTGTTCCGCTTTACGTGTCCCTTCACTTGACTCCAGGCCATCTCAATAGGATTCAGTTCACAGTGTGCAACTGGTAGTCTGACTACTTCATGGCCTATTATTATGTTAGCCGAAAGAACTGGGATCATAACAGTATACCAGAAAAAAGCCATACCAGAAAAATGTCAGAGCCACAATGTATACACTTAACATACCTTTACTTCCAGCTATCTCATCTATAGCATATCTTGCAGGAGTTTTTGCTCGTTTGATGATTTCCCACAGATCTCTTTTCAGTGAACTTTCTGGATATGCTATACCTGTGAATCATCATACAGTCACATACTGAAACAGTGACAGTATATACACACTGCCTTACGTTTCTTATTTAACCACTCTTTCAGCTGTGCTTTTCGCCACTTTTGCTTTGGTTGCTCCTCCAAGTGGCGACTGCAGTTAACACAGTAATGTTTACAGTTGACAAATCTAATACCTACCTATGGTAACTGGCATTGTCCATTACAATCAGACAATTGGCTGGTAATGCTGGAAGTAACTTTTCTTTAAACCACCTATCAAAATTCTCTGCATTCATTTCTTGATGGTAATCAGCTGCAGATCCTTTCTTGGCTTTAAAAACCCAATCACAACCTGAAAGAACAACTGTGTTTACTGGATACTTCACATCATAGAAAATTACCGGGAATCCATCCATCTTTGCCTCCAGCATGTAAGATAATAAGGCGCTCTCCTTTACCTGATGGCTTGCTATGTATAAATTAGGTTAAACAAGCATACTTTTGAAAGCTATTTAACCAACCTGACTCCTCCTATAGTCCCCCCAGTAGTCTTATCAGCCTCTACCCAGGCTCTGGACTTTCCATCATGCGCATTGGCCCAAGTCTCATCCAAGTACACCACTGGTTTCCCTTCAGTTCTGTTGCGCCTCATTCGTCTCAAATATTTATGACGCTGATGGACTATACGGGGCTGCTCATAGTATACCCTGCATGTATGTGTAGTAAAATTAAAACACACAAACTGGTACAATACTAACCTCTTGTCATTAATCGTTCTATGCTTGAATCCCATATCCTTCAATACCCTTCTAAGTGATGTTCTTCCCCCGGAGAAAACACCATCATTCTGGAGTTTTGACTGTAGACGGAGTAACAAAACCAAAGGCTCGAGCGTTCAAATTCACCCACCAAAATCTTCGACAGTGATAGATTTTCTTTCTTGTCGTATAACAAATGTATTTTCCGTCTGATTGCATCCCGGTCGAAACTGTCTGCATCAACACGGATTCGTGAACGTTTGTACCTGCAGTGACGATTAGATGAATAGAGTAGCCTCCTGCAAACTACTTTTGTACCTTTTTCTTGGCGTAGAAAACCCGCCTTTCTTGCGGTACTCCATCCTCACTCTTACAATAGATGACTCTGAAATCCCTACGTGGCGAAATCAATACCAAACCCAGCTGCAAAGATATTTAATACCAGTGGCCTTAGAGATTCTCTGCTTCACATTGACGGAAACTTTAGACTTGTTCGCTTCTTGCTCGAAGTAGGTCCAAAGCTTCATGAGTAGAAACTTTGTTTGGCTGTTTAACCTCTTTCCAAGAGGGTTTCGCTCCGCACTCACTAACGCTGCACTGGACGCCATATTTTCGACAATTAAGTGCGCGCCCGTAACATGAGCTTACGAATAAATGCGTCATGAACATCATGTTTAAAGCCTTTGATCTTGTATGGCTTCTTAATCACCAACCCAGGGTTCAGCTCAACGCGAACGTACTATAGGAGTATGCTATCAGTTTCCAATTTTGCCCTATTAATGTATCATACAATGACAGCATTGTGTGAAAATTGTTCATTAATAGCATACTGGCTGTTCAAGTTACAAGTGATTAACGTTGAAGAAATGGATGTGTGTGGAAGCCTGATTTTGTCAAATCCGGTCCCATTTAGTGATGCCTAGTAACTGAACTATTCAATGCTGACTCACTCAATCAAAGGGAACTGATGCTTTGTAACTGCCTCAGCATCAAAGGCAGTTGTGGTCAGGGCTATATCACAATATCACCCTGCGGTCAGGGTAATACATGAAATATAGCCTTGTGGTTTCCTTTGATCTGAGGTGTCAAAGTGGTATACCGTATTTGCTCAATTAGTGCCCCAGGGGCATTATTTTTTTGCCCAAAGATTAGAATAAAACTCTTCGTACTATTTGAGGGTGTGCTACTAATATTTTAAACATGCCACTACTATAGCTATTCTACGTTATAGTTTTATAAAACAATTACAACACGTTGCTACTTACTTCTTCTATTCAAGACCTTTCTTTTAGTCAAGTCCTTGTAGCACAACCATGTCACACCTCGTACTATGTGGTCAATTTACTAACTAATATCCGGAATTTTGATTATGTGACAGCCATTTAAGTTTACCAGGACAATGCCTTCCTTAAATCAAGATGGAGATTAATACTAAAGGTACAAGAGCACTAGTAAAGAGTACGTAATTACAAAAGCATAGTGCAGTACTATTCGAGGTGTGGTACAATTAAAATTATTTCAGAAACAAGGATAAAGAGCACCTCACTGTGGTACTATTCAAGAGTGCGGCACAAATTGAGTAAATACCGTATAGCAAAAAACTTTGGTGAATAGCGTTCAATTCGCCAAAGTTTTTTTCACCAATTATTTTAGATGATCATACAAGTACATTGAGTAACTAGAACTTGAGATGAAGGTCAGCTCGTACCACCACACAATAAAGATCGAGCTGACTTTGGAGATCTTCCTAGGAATGTGTCCCACTGTTGTAAGCACTCCTTGGCTAGGGATGACCTTTCCAACCGGCTTCCCGTTCGCACGTCATGCAACTAGTTCATCGTCTGGCAATGGATTTGACCAAATACTTTGATATATGAGATAACCTCTGCTACTGGAGTTCACTGAAAAAATAAATACGGTCACTCTCGGCATCGCAGGAGATAGCGAAGCACGCTTTTGCTAGCACGTTGTTAGATCAGTAGCTACCAAAGTATTGCTACAATAACACTATAGCTACCTATATACTTACTACACTACTTAACTGATGAGTTGACACCTTGTCGTTATTCTTCAGTAAAAACTTTAGCGAATATTATTTCAATCGTCAAAGTATTTTCCGTAAAGAGAGGGGCTTCGTCACGCTTTTTACCACCAAAGTTTTTTTACTATACGGTATGTAACACTTTGCGTGGGCAGATCAAACAGATTTTTGAGTTTACATGTCTAAGTCCTGTGGTCAGAACAATGTCTGGGTCATTCCATGTCAAATCACCGAGAAATTGTAGGGTAACCTCTTGGATTTTGACGAAACTTGGTTTGCTTGTAGTACCTATGGTGCTCATCACCCATACCAATTGTTAGCTTCATACACCACATAGTTTCTGATTTATGACCACGAATATTTTGAATATTTCATGAAAAATTGGTCCGTCTTGAGTTACAAAATCAACTGTAGCTCACCACTGTGTTACTATTTTAAATTTAAAAATTTCAGCGATTAAAGACTGTTAATTGATCTCTCAAGTAATCCATAAACTATGGGATATCAATTTAATTATGGTTCAAAAAGGCTCCATTAAAAACTTTAATCCTTAATATTTCAAAAAGTGCTGCTTCAAATTCTTTGAATTTTTTTAGTAAATAATAAATGGGTTATGGTCTATTGTTGGTAAAATTTTTGTGGTGGGGCCACAGTGGGTTCAAGAGATATAATTAAATATGTTGTGGTATGTAGTGGAATTTTGTAGTCTATTATTGCTATATGGGAGTGTACACATCTAATAACCACTCTTGATAAGGCCATGCCAACTTAGTCTTACACAATGAAGGTGTCCAAGTACAGTGAAATCTGTTGTAGTGACCACCTGTATTGAAAGACCACCTTTGTGCTGCAATTTATTTAGTTGGATTTACTGTATGGGTAATTCCATATCAGTTCACCAAAGTTTTGCGCATGACCCCCTCAGAATTGGATGAAATTGGTGTGTGGGTATCCCAAGTGGTCATGTGTACCTTCACCCATTGCTTGTATGGCTTCCCAGAAATGGCTTATTTAGTATTCTATTTTTGCTGTACTTGCGACCATTCAAAGCATCATAACTTGGGTGTTTTTAAAATAAATTGCACCACTTTAAAGCTCAAAGAAAAAGCTTTCATTTGATATATTTAACAGCTTAATTTGATGAAGTTGATAATTAACCATGTCTCCTAAACTTTGACCTTTGCTCTAACAAAAAGTGCTGATTAGAATTTTTTGTAGATACTTGTCAGACATTCACCTATTAGTTGCAAAAGTTTCAGCATGAGGTCTCTATGGGATTATGAGATAGGTAGCTACAGGTGTTTGAGGTATTATAGTACATATCCCATGTAGTATTGCACACCTTGAAGCCCATTCTGCTGATTTAGGTTTGCAGACACACAAGATTCTTTGATTCAACTGCAAGCTAAATATGTATGCATATATAAACAGGTTGTGACAAAGGCATGTAATACAAGTTTGTTACTGTGGTGATACAATGTGATGCTGTTTAGTAGCAAAAGTCATTTCTTTTTTGTCAGAGTACACACAACCACTTCTTATCCTTGAGTCTACAAGAGTTAGAATATCATCCATTGGTATAGTGTGGATATTTTGGGGCTCTGAGTACTTGAATGAGTTTGATGGACCATGTGGATGCAGTAATGTCAGCTTCACTTCCTTAGTGTCACTGCAAACTTCAAGCACACAAGCTAACTACTGATTCTCTTCATGTCAACAAGTGACAAATCCAGCAATTGATTCTGGTGAAGCTTCATTCTTTACTAGAGCAACTTTCTCTTTCCTGAAAACATCAGATTAGTAATAGTAATAGCATGGGTAGCAGTGAAATTTGGAATAAATACCACGAGTGTTGTATTGGAAATGGGGATAAATATTACGAGGCAAAGCCGAGTGAAATTTACCATTTCCAATACAACAAGAGTGATATTTATCCCAAATTTCACTGCTACCCATGCTATTCCCAGTTAATACCATACTCGCTGCATATACGCATGCTGTGCATTAGCGTTGCCATGTATGCAGTTTTGTCACTATGTACTAAACATGCATCAACACTAATTGGCGCTACATTGTTAACATAAATTCTAGCCAATGAAATTGCAATTACAACTTTTTCACTGTTGTCAGTGAAATACTGGATAAATTTCACTGCTACTATTGAGACTTTTGTATGGGCAGTGAAACAGGTATGGTATTATGAGTAAAATTTTATTTCCACTCTGCTATCTGAGATTGGTACAAAAGAGTGCGGTTTTCTCATACCATGGATTGTATGTGAGAGCTGAAAGCAACGTCCCTGTTGTCTCGAATAATCTTCATTGTTACAATACTCTAAGTAAGCAGCAGGTGTGTTGTTACATGCTCAATTGAACAACTGACATGGTGTCATTAGCTGGTCATTGTACTGCCTTTACAAGCTATATAAGCTGGCTGCATTTGAAAACTATACAACTATATAAATTGCAGCACAGAGGTGGTCTTTCAATACAGGTGGTCACTAATTCAGGTTGTACTGTACTTGGACACCTTCATTGTGTAAGACAAAGTTGGCAAGAGTGGTTATTAGAGGTGTACACTCCCATATAGCAATAATAGACTACAAAATTCCACTACATACCACAACATATTTAATTATATCTCTTGAACCCACTGTGGCCCTACCACAAAAATTTTACCAACAATAGACCATAACCCAATTATTATTTACTAAAAAATTCAAAGAATTTGAAGCAGCACTTCTTGAATATTAAGGATTAAAGTTTTTAATGGAGCCTTTTTTAACCTTAATTAAATTGATATCCCATAGTTTATGGATTACTTGAGAGATCAATTAACAGTCTTTAATCACTGAAAATTTTATTTTAAAATAGTAACACAGTGGTAAGCTACAGTTGATTTTGTAACTCAAGATGGACCAATTTTTCATAAAATATTCAAAATATTTGTGGTCATAAATCAGAAACTATGTGGTGTATGAAGCTAACAATTGGTATGGGTGATGAGCACCATAGGTACAACAAACACACCAAGTTTCATCAAAATCCGAGAGGTGACCCTACAATTTCTCGGTGATTTGACACATCTGTATAATGCCCTGCGGTTAATGCCCTGTGGTTAGGGCTCTAGTTATAATGCTTTCTTACTATTGAATCAGTAGCAAAATGTAATGAGCAAGATGCACTGTACATTGTAGGTTTCAATGATCTTCTGTGGCTTACAATTGAGACTCCAGTGGCTCTCAATTGAGACCAATTGAATCCCACAATCAAAACTGTCTATTGGTGATATAGGTTTCTTATACAAATCGAAAACCTTACTGAGTGAGTACTAGTGTTATAAATGGATTTGATCTGAAACTAAGCATATATGTACAGGCTAATAGCCCATAAACCAACAGGGCTTGACCTACTCCATTCTTTTTATAAGCACACCTATGCCAATTCAATTACAGGAGCTAGACTGTAACGTTGTAGGTACGCTATCATAAACGGAGAATTCCAGAAAAAATGACTGAGTTTTATTTAATGCCCGTCAGTGTTTCAAGCCTGCTTTTACTATTGACTCCCTATTAAAAGAACTAAATAGGTAAGCTTTCTTGTAGAATGTTTATTTGTTTCTTGTAAAAAAAGTTATGTAGGTATAAAATCACGTATATACTGGTTTAGTCACAGAAGGCTAGCGCCAGACCAAGTATTATTAACCATTAACAACAATCTACTCCCTGATTCCCATTGTTACCACTTCCTTTAAACCCTTGGTAGTGCTGGCGTTAACTTTATTGTTGCAGTAACTATCATTCTGTTTCTGATCCACCAGCTAACAGAAGCAGCGATAATGTAGCTAGCTACAAGCTTTAATTTGAAAACATGTTCAATCTTCTCTACTGATCGCATTACTTGTTTTAACACTGTGACGATTTTGAAACGACATATAACTCAATCCCACAATGGTTCCACCTACATAGCCATATGTATATATATATAACGCCCACAATTTCTAAGTCGGTTAGGATCCACGTTCTTGGCTCTTTGTGTTTTAGAAACCACGAAGAGCCTCAGTCTAGGTTCCTAACCTATACTAAAAAGTTCAGCCACTTCAAATGCTCTGGACAATACCAGCCTAGATCAAAGGTATTTTCAACCACATCAAAGGCTTTGAAGTTAAACTTAAAAGTAGCTTTAAAGGCATAATTACTAACTTAAAAGTCAAGGCTAAAAAGAATTTCAAAGTGTTACTTAATACTTGTAACATGTGCACTTGTGGTCTACCTAATATGTCTACCCTCAGCCCTCAGGTAGACATATCAGGCAGACCACTCATGCCCATGTTACAACTATTAAATATTATCATGGGAGCACAGTTTGCTCATGGCTTTGATGCCCAATCAGGTTAACAATACACTTTGCTTTGACCTGTTATATTGAGCGACACGCAGGATTATATTGTGGGATTCATTATTAGCCAGGTTGAGTGTAGTTGCAAAATTACGACAAGTTGATTGTTAACAAACTATCACATATACACTGTATACCACAGCTGCTAGGGATTTGCCAATATACACACCCGCAGCCCTCAGGGGGCCTGTGACCCTCAGGCCTTGGGTGTTTATCCAACCCTCGTTTATCTGAAATTGGAAATGACTGTTCTATTAGAGTATTTTGAGCACAGGTGTATGTTCTATTAGAGTATTTATCTGTGCACAAATGTATAGGCTTCAGTTATCTGAACTATTCACTTATCAGAACACTTTTTTATCATTACTTGAGACACATTGGGGTTCAGATAACCAAAGTTCTACTGTAATAAAAACTGGAGTCCACATACGTACGTATGTAAATATTGTGGTGTACAGTATGTAAAAGTGGGAAGTTTCTATTGTTTAGTCCCTTTTTGTGGTGGATTTTGAAGGTGTCTAAGTTACTTAGACCCTTTTCGTGCGTACTTAGACCCTTTCATGTTCATTATACACATCAACACTGGTAGCACTGGCAAGGTATCGGTATCACTATGCGGTGGAGTGATGGGTTGTTTCTACTGATTAATGCTACATTTCTCTGGCTGTCAACGGTGTCAAGTTACAACAGCTCCATTAAGGGTCTAAATAAGTTAGACTTCAGACCACAGTCGTCTACATAATTTAGTAACCCTCAGGCCTGTAGTAGCGTCTTTGCTTTGCTCAGGCACTTCGCTCAGACGCTACAACACAGTGCCATCGGGTTACTAAATTACGTAGACCCCTGTGGCCTGAAGTCTAACTATCCAGTCCTATTGGATTAAAGCACCTAAGTTACAGCAAATCAGATTTAAGGATTTAACCCTTCGAGGACCAAAGCCCAATATATTGGACTCAAGTACATGGGCTGGTATAAGCCATTATAACTACATGTACTTATCAGTACACAGTAGAAAGAATTCGATAACACCACGATACTCAACATGAAATTCCTAACAAAATCTCACCAAGTATCGCTTTGTTTGAAGAGAATCTCCACTGCCAGGCTGCCAAGAAAAAGTAGCTATCCCATTATCATCCGCCATTACTCTACACCTGCTACTTTGACCGGGTTGGCAGTAATTCATCCTAGCGCATCAAACTAGATGCTATTAGACTCAGCACCTGATGGCGATTCCATTTGTATACAAAAGACCACGTGACTAGCTCATGAATTCGAGATGAAAAAATAACGAAGCGGACGTTCACTGTAGATGACATTGCCCATTAAGTCAATAATCCGTCTTCATTTTATAGAAGACCACTGCCTTCCTTATAACACAAATTTATGCGTTCTTCCATACTTGAAAATTAATTCGGTCCTCGAAGAGTTAATTAATTAATTAATTAATTTTCAGGTTTACATAAATAAGCACACACAACTGGATACTAACTGTGTGGTTACATGCATACATACATGCATACATACATACATACATACATATGTTTAGGTAAGCAATATGTTTCATTGTCACACATGAAGAATTCCACATATAACCACAGTTACCACACATTATCTTATGGTAACAAACCTCTGTTGCCTTCATACCAGGAGTTCCTGATGGATCACAGCATTTCGCTTTGGCCCATTTAACATACTTCCCGCTTAAATGTTTTCCATGAATACACAACAGGTCCATGTCACCTAACACATAAGTCACTCCCAAATCACCAGGACAAGCACACAATAGAGGACTTGTACAGCTACAAGTCTGGTGCACCAAGATATTTGTATCTACATGAAGATATTAGCATACTTTACAGCACTGCATTTAAATCTATATTGCACATTTCCACACCTTTAACATCTCCATGTACAATTTCATTGCTGTGCAAGTATTGCAATCCTTTAAAAACTTGTATGAACATGTTTATGTAGTTGCTAAAAATACGGCACTGCTTCTTTAGGATTGGGTAATTGACCATATACTTGATGACACAGTTTTGTTTCTTGAAAAGGTTAGGTAGTCCACCTACATATGTACGCACATAAAACACAATGTTGTTGACCAGTGTATTTAATCAATATTGTACAATGTTGTGGACTCATTACAAGCAGTGGAGTACAATTGTTACTTATAAAAAAAAAGCTAGACTTGTTTTGTCAGACAAATTATCACAAAGTAACATGATTAGACAAGTATCTATTCAGTGGAAGGAGAAATCTTAATATGTGACTGGATGCTCGTTTTCATACATTCTTCAAATTCCATGTTATTGTTTCACTGCTATCTATAGTAACAAAGGAGTGGGCAACCAAAGATTCAGCCTTTTAAATGAATAGTCTTGGGATTATAGTGTCAGAGAGTTGGAACAGCAATCAATGGCAAATAAATTACAGCAGTCATTTACTCAATCGATCATACACATAGCTCACAACTGAAACAAGCTACAAAGATGGGACTTGGCTCAATCTTTTCACTATGAGCTGACAAATCCATTGCTGTACCTCTCCGTGTGGACAAAGAAAATAGTATAGCAGCGTAGCCCCCAAAATTGGCAATATTGTGCACTTTTTCATAAAACCACGAAACTTTCCACACAAATAGTAGTCCTCAATACATGTAATTTTAGATATAATGCCATCGCTGATTTGACCTTTGGTGACCTTTACGGCCATATTTATACAGAAAATCGATCATTTTTGTCTTTAACTCCCTGAGGCAGTAATTAACTTGTTAAAAACATGGTACCAAACAAAAGATCTTGCTGAAAGAAACAACTTGGTTTTTATTTGAAGTCAATAGATGATTTCGTTACAAAGTTATGATCATTTTTATTAGCTGCAAAATTTGATAAATTTATGCATAATTATCTTCCCACAGGTAATTCACACCTGGAGGGCAGGTAAATATATCAAATTTTGTAGCTGATAAAAATGATCATAACTTTGTAATGAAATTACCTATTGACTTCAATAAAAACCAAGTTGTTTCTTTCAGCAAGATATTGTGTTTGGTACCATGTTTTTAACAAGCTAATTACTGCCTCAGGGAGTTAAAGACAAAAATGATCACTTTTCTGTACAAAAATGACCATAAAGGTCACCAAAGGTCAAATCAGCAATTTCACTATATCTAAAATTACATCTATTGAGGACTACTATTTATGTGGAAAGTTTCATGGTTTTATGAAAAAGTGCACTATTTTTTGGTTGTGCCGCTATACTAAAAGGCCATTCCAACAAAGAAACAATGACAGTAAACTTTATTTCTACTGTATCGTAAATAAGTGTCCATAACTCATGAACCTTTTGCATTCATAGCTCTTTTGCATGCATGGTACACACTGTGGTATTCAAAAGTACCTGTCAGGTAGAAGCAATGTGTAATAGTGAATAAAACAAGCCCGTATATAGTCTTAACTGTTATCAAGTCATGCTTGTCTGAAGTCAGTAGAAAATTCCACTGAATATATGTTTTTAAAAATTTGTAGCAACCTATTGGAAGCATTTTAGGTTGTACAGAAGGCACTTTCGGGCTTTGTTATGCATAATCAATACTATTACAGGTTTTAGCAATTGAATATTTGAATTCATCACTTTGGCAAATGAATCCGTCCCCTTGGCAAATGAATTCATCACTTTGGCAATTGAATTCATCACTTTTGCATTAGAAATTCGTCGCATTGCCACAAGAATTCGTCATAATTAAATTGTCTTTAAGAAAACAACCACTCATCACCAAGTGAATCATTTCGCCATGCAGAATTATGTTTGAGACACTAGAAGGTAATTCAAGCTGGTTGTACGTCAAGCTGATAGCTGCCTGGTAAGTTATTTAGTTTGTTCACAAGTGACCACACCCATTGCTACCTAGCCCATTGCTAATGGCATCAAATGCTGCTGAAGAAGTTGTAGTGGAAAAATTATCACCTTATAAAGAGCTGTTTACGACAGTTTTACCTGAACAAGATCTTGCAGTAGCTGCTACATCTTGTTTTCAGGTTTTCTCCAGCTGCCAATCTTGTTACGAGCCAATTCTAATGCTAAAGCAAAGAATTTAATTGCCAAAGTGACAAAGTCAATTCCCAAAACCTGAAAGTAGGCATGAAGGTACTGTGAGGCTGGCTTTAGGGTGATATTGGCTGTATACAATCACTGGACTGGACTGGTGGACTGGACTACTGGACTCAGTTTTTTTTTCTTTTTAGCACATATTTGGCCAACTGGTTGTACGCAGCTATTGCTACATTGAATAGCTACAGACCATGCAGGTGGATCTGTCTACTTGGCACTGCCTGTTTGTATCAGCATTGTTGAGCAGGTATCGCTTGCTAATCAGTCTTGAATTCTGAGCAGCAGTTTGTTAGCTACATCACGGGTGTATCCATTCACTGGACTGGATTACTGGACTCAGATTTTTTTTTTTTTTTTTTAATGTTTTTATCACCAAACTTAACTAAAAAGTGTTTAGTAACTGACACCATTCACCATGAGACATAAAACTAGTACATTAATCACAAAAACTACACTAAAACGTTATTGCAGTTTGTTATTAAAAATAATTTGCCCTCTGCTAGCAATGTTTCAGGCACTGTGTACTGTTAGCATTGTTAATGCATGTCTATCTTCTCTAGCCTTCTTTTGTAAAATAGCACACCATATTGTACGTTTTACAACATGCAATTATATTACATTACTGAAACACAAAAATCGCCTATAGTCTTCAGCTTTGCTGGCTCTTTGGCTTATATTGTAAATAGCAACAAGTGTGCTGTGGTACATTTAAGCTTCCCAATGCACACACTTTCAAACAGGAAGGTAAGGTCAAACATATTTGCAAAAAATGCAGTGAATGTAACAAGAGTAAAAAACCAATGTCATACCATTAAACAGACCACCAAAACTATAGCACTTTTCCAAACATACTTAATAAATTTTTTAAACAATGGACTGTGTGTACCTCTTTGTTTTGTTTTTTTTAATATGACAAGAAATGGAGAGCCTTAGCCCCATGTGTGGTATACTACTCTATGTAATCACTTTTAGTGGTTGAAAAATTAATGTGTTTGAACAAATTTTATGTGAGTCCAGTAATCCAGTCCAGTAATCCAGTCCAGTAGTCCAGTCCAGTAATCCAGTCCAGTAGTCCAGTCCAGTAATCCAGTCCAGTAGTCCAGTCCAGTAATCCAGTCCAGTGAATGGATATACCCGGTGATATTGATATTTTTTGGCTAGAAAAGCCCAAACCTTCACAATTCCCAATATACAACACTATCAATTATACTAAATTATATGTTCTACAACTAGAAAACAGATTGTATGGAAATTTACTGATAATCTGATGGCAAAGAACTGAAGTGTAATTTGTGAGTACTTCTTGACAAGATTAATGTTCCAAAGTTTACCAGAAATTACAATATAGCACTTGTGGTACCTGGCTTGCCCCATATTAATCTCTTAATGATACACACTTTTACGGCTTTAATTTTCCTCACAACTTTATACGTATGTAACAAGCATTAAGTAATAAATACTGTACCTCGATTCATGTGAGGCATAACAAAAAGAAACACATGTTTATTGGGATCATCTTCACAAAATCCTCCTACATTTAGGACACACATATGTAATTTGCTAAATAGCAACTTTCAATGGCTATTTCATACCAACAACATATTCCAGCAGCGGAATCACATGATCATCTTTAGAGTTATTACACCGAATCAACTGCTTAAAAACAGCTGCATTCAAGAACAATGGACGCTATAAAAGGAAAATGTATGTAGTACATTTTATGTACATGCATCCTTAAGTTATAACAAGTACACTGTACAAGGAAAACTTAAACTGGAGTAGGGATCATAGAAATAAAAAAAGTACTATCTACACCTGTTGCTATACTGTGCAATCTGTTCTAATAGCCTGTCAATAGCATATATAGTTATGATTGAGGTAGGGAAGTATAGCTGCAGGTGTAGATAACTTCTTTTGTTTAATAACTTTTTTATTTCTATTATTCCTGCTCAAGTTTAACTTTTCCTTCTACAGTGGACCCTTGGTTATCCAAACCTCAATGACCCCATGAAATAGTAAAACGAATCATTCAGATAGCTGAAACCCATACATTTATATTATATATGCACTGATCAAAATACTCTAACATAACAGTCATCTCCAAGTTTGGATAAACGAGGGTACAGATAAACGAGGGTTAGGTAACTAAGGGTCTACTGTACTCGTTTCTTTACTTTTTTTGCAATTGTGATTGGTGAACGGTATCATGAACCCAAGTATACCACATTAAAGCAAAGCAAGATGCCAGGTACAATAAAATTTTTTTTTGCATCTGAGCAAGTACTCCAATTATCAAATACTGAAAGCAAAGTGGCCATTCACTTCATTTTCAGCTACGTATGTTCCACCCGTTAAACAGTGATACAAACAGAGAACACTACAAGAAACACCTCTGTAATCAATCCAGTTGGTACGGACATTTCTGTTTTGTCAGCACAAGGAAGCCACTATGTGGTATCCGTAAATCAATACCAACAAGGGGACAAAGGTAAGTCAATGATGCATCCACTATAGCTGCTGAGGTAAGTGAAAACAAATGTCTTGGATCTAAATAGTGAAGACAATAAAGCCCACAGCATTACCCATGGTCGAGTTATGCTTGGGTGAAGGCATTAGTCAGTGAGTCAATTAGTTAATAAGATTTGGATAAATTATCCATGTTTGTTCTGAAGGCACATTTGGATTTGATTATGCCTAACTAAAACTGCCGAGCTGTCGTGAAGTAAAACTGAGGATGGTTTTGGGGAGATACATATTCTTGGGAAGGAAAGCCCAAACTTTTGTGACCACTACTACACAGTATTACCTTCATGACCACCACTACACAGTATTACCTCTACACAGTATTACCTTATATTCTTCTTTAATTGCAAGGTCTGTAGTAAACTTGTAAACCCTTCCAAATCCACCATGTCCAATTTCATTCCTTTCCTGTTTATATTTCAGGTAATTAGGAGATACTTTACCGACCGTGGTCGGTCTAAGTTTCTATATCGAGTAGACAGATCTAGACAAGTACAATCTACAATGAATATAAACTTACAGAATGAACTACAAACCCTTCATCAGCATACTTCAAGACAGAGTAGATTCCATTATCAAGACAAAACTTCCTGGTACAACAACAAATATGAAGATATGATCAGGACTTTATAATATATTTAGCAATACTGAATTAACCACAATAGTCCTAAAAATACTGTAGGAGCTGTGAAATGTTGAAATACTGGAAAACTACAAAGAATAAGAATTACGCACAATTTTCTTGGATTTCTGGAAGCTTGCTTAATGAGGTTATTGTCTACAGCAGAAATCTGTAGCAAGCGTACTAAATATGTAAACAACCTGTAGTCTTGACCATGGTTGCTATGATATAGACTATGGTCGCTATGGTGAAGACCATGGTTGCTATGGTCGCTATGGTCTAGACCATGGTTGCTATTGTCTAGACCATGGTTGCTATGGTCTAGACCATCATTGCTATGTTCTTGACCATAGTTGCTATGGTCTTGACCATCATTGCTATAGCCTTGACCATGGCTACATACCACATTCATTAACCAAAAATTGGTGAAATCAAGTGAAATGGTCTTACTGCTACTTACATAGCTTACTTTCTGGCATATTTACGGGTGTCAATGGTGTCGATACAGATACTGTAGGAACACTTGGCACTGACACAATAACCTCAAGGGGTACTGTAGTTTTCAATGCTAGCAGCTACAGTTTACCACTTTTACTTGCTCTTTCTTAATCTGTTTTACTCTGGGAAATTTCTTAACACTCTTACAGTAAACCATACCAACAACGTTACTATGCTATGTATTTTTAGATACGTATAAGGACAATGTGGGTACTAAATTTTTTTGTTATCAACGTTAACTTTCTTTGTACTGTATATGAATTTAAAGGTGTTGGGTATATACCGTATACATTACAGTAATCTTTTTGGCAATACACCCATCACAGGGCCGCAATACACACACAGGGCCATAATACACACACAGGGCCGCAATACACACACAAGGCCGCAATACACACACAGGGCCGCAATACACACACAGGGCCGTAATACACACTATCTAGAATTGTAGACGTTACAATTCTCCTGAGGAATTTAACCAGCATAGCATGACTAAATTATGTACTCAAGTAGACACTTACTTACACATGTAGTGAGCTGTAGTTAAATAGTGTACTTTACACTATACAATAGCTAAATGGTGCATTGTGTACTAGTGCTGTACTGTGTATGTATACAATTACATACTCCTATGTATATACTCTTGTGCACTTGAATGGAATAAGCCGACAACGTTTCTATGCTTTTGAGACCCGGAGACGATGTGGGCAAGGCTATCCACAAACTTAATTGCAAAACTGATATCAGCTTATTCTAAACAATTCCCTAAGCAAAGCAAGTGAAAGAAACTGGCTAACCGTGGCTAATAGTATCACGATTTAACCCAGACAAAGTAGCACTTGGCATGCACAGAATTGTGGCTTGGCTTGTTGCTAAAGTAATGATCCAGTTGTATCACACATGTGGATTCTCACCAAAGTTTGCAGCTTATTCCTTCACACTTTTCCCTTGCAATTGCAAGGTGATCTACGATGTATTCTTCACACATACTGTTGCACACTTTCCAATCTTCTAAGACATTGTTTAAAGTGTGGTAGAGCATCATTGTCAAAATTTTGTGAGCACTATATAGGTGAATATGTGATTAACAAAGGGTATCATCAGTACAAGTAAACAAACCAAGTCAGCAGTGCTGAAGTATGGACAGTTTTTCTCCTCTCCATAAACTAAGTGGTGTAACGTATGTTGTTTTCTAAGGTCTTTCTCTTTGTCAACTTGTGGCTACATGAAAAGATAAAATCACTCATGTCTAAACATATCAGAATCCTGTATATGCCTATGTACGATAATAGCCTATAGGTACATATTGTAGTAAAACAAGCAACAAACTACTGTAGGAAATGAATATGGAAATTATAAGTTCTACTTACAGAGATACAGGATTCTGTGATTTCCTACTACCAAATAGCTACAAGTTATGTAACCGGTTGCAAATTCACAAACCTTTTGTTGCCATAAAATCTACATAAATACATACATATATGCCCAACTCTCACTAAAATTTTCACCTACTATATGTGACCAGATTTTACAAAACCGTTCCAAATTGTACATCAGGAAAAACCAAATTAACACTACCAGTGGATAGTTATTACTAGTTTTGAACCTCAGTGTTACTCAAACTACTCGAGGCTGGTTCAACAGAAATCTTTTCTGGGCAGTGTGGAGAGCTTGAATGGCAGTTTCAGACCTTGTGAAGGGCCTGGCTGGGCAAGAATCAGTGGTTTACTGGTGGATGGCCTGATAATTAATGTTGGCCAGACATTTTTTTCTGTTGATTTTGTAGCATATCAGCCACTATGAAGCCAGCACAACCCCATAATCTCATGTCTGGGCTTCAGTTGTGGTCTGCCTCCATTTTGAACTCTATCTCTTGCCCACCCTCCTCCCCTTTGTGAACACCCGTGATATTACTTCACTCATCCAACTGCTCAGATTATGGCGGGAAACTCTACAAGTGTGAAATACTTATAGGCACCGGGTTGATTCTGTACTACTACTAAGCACGCAGTTCACTCTTAATGATGCTCAGCACACACACACACACATGCGCACACACTTACTATGACATAACATTACAATACAATATAATGAGTTACTGTTCAGTCATTACATCACTCTCTCCTCTGAATGAAGCTCGTCCCGAGCTATTGCCTGAATCTGAGGGGAATTGATGTGCTGCTCCTCAGGGAGTAAGGGCAATCCTGGGGCACATGTCTAAAAATCACGCTACTGTCCGTGGACACACTGTCATCTCCAATTAAATTATGCTCAGTGGATTCTTCATTGTCTTCAACTATGTTATCATCATCTACATCATCAACTACATTGTCGTCTTTGTCAAGGTTAACTTCAGCATTATCATAGGTGGGGTTGTCATCTGTAGTGTTGGCATTCTTCTCTATTTCACTGCATAGCCTTATCTGCAAGTCCTCCACCCACCTAGGAGTTCTCCCAGCACTCCTTTGTCCTTTCCCATACCAGTAATAACCAGGGACAAGTTCTGGTGGACACTGGCATACTCTCTGCTGGTGGACCTGTATTTGTCCTTCATTGGGAAAGTAAACCTTGGCAGCAGTCACATCCGGATCTCTTCGTGAAAGTATTCGATACGGTCCATGCCAAGGGTGTGACAGTTTTCTGTTTCGTCCCGTCTCTTCAGCTGGAAATCTGATGAAGATCCACTCTCCTACCCGGTAGTCAACTTGCTTTGAGCGACGATCAAAGTAGTGCTTGTATTGGTCTTGTGCCTTCTTAATTGAGTCCAGAGCCAATGCTCTTGCTGATGACAAGGACAATAT
Source organism: Dysidea avara (assembly GCF_963678975.1). NCBI lineage: Eukaryota > Metazoa > Porifera > Demospongiae > Dictyoceratida > Dysideidae > Dysidea > Dysidea avara. The sequence continues at coordinate 5,378,432 of NC_089274.1, read as the reverse complement.
TATTTTCTCACAGTAGTCCTCTATAGTACTTGGAATGGGTTGTGTTGGTTGAGCAAATGCAGCTTCTGTGGGGCTTTTCTGATCCCATCCAAATAACAAAAATGAGGGTTTTTCCCCTGTGCTAGCATGGGGGATGTTCCGATATGCCCACAGGACACTTGACAAATAGCAGTCCCACTGCATTCCAAATCTAGCAGCGTGCTTACGAAACATGGCTTTCAATGTTCTATTGAACCTTTCCACCATCCCGTCACACTCAGGATGGTAGGCTGTGGTGTTCAATTTTCTTATTCCCAGTAAGACACATAGGTCAGTCATGAGGTGCGAGAGAAGATTTGTTCCTCTGTCTGAAAGTAGTGCTTCTGGCACACCAAAAAAAGGAATAACATCCTCTGCCAGAATGCGAGCAAGAGTCAGTGGCTTTTGGTCAGACATAGGGTAGACTAATAGCCACTTAGTCAAGTAGTCCTGTAGGACAACAACATACTTGTTACCTTTCTTGGTCTGGGGGAGTTCCATAATATCAATACCTACTATTTGAAAAGGGCGACTCACTGGGATTGGGTGCAAAGGCGGATTACTATGTCTGCCTACTCCTGCTGTGACAGTACATTCAGGACAGTTACTCACAAATCTTATGGTATCAGAATACATATTCTCCCACCACCAATGGGAAACCAACAAGCTGAATGTACGCTTACCCGAAAAATGTCCACACATAATACCCCGATGAGCCTCCTCCAAAATTGTGTTTCTCAAATGTGTAGGAACAGCTATCCTTCTACAATCATCCCTTTTGTGATCCACAAAGTAGAGAATGTTGTCAATTATAGTAAACAACGACAGCTGAATAGCAACTTTTCTTACTTGGGTTGTGTCAACTGGGAGTATACCTGATTCCATGAAATTAATGATGTCTTGGATGGGTAACTTAGCTGTTGTCAGATGTTGTTTAAGACTGTTGAATGCTTCTTGGCAATATTCGGTCCAGTGAAAATCCACTCCACCTCGAGTAAGAGCATGTAGTGGCTGCGCAATGTTTGCAAAATTCTTTATGAAACGGCGGTAATACGAACTCAGCCCCAAAAATTGCTTGACTTCGTTAATGTTCTGTGGCCTAGGATATTTGGTGACTAATTCTACTAACTTGGGGTTTGTCTTCAAACCATTTGGAGTTAATACATGCCCTAAAAACTGAATCTCTTCACATACAAAGTGGCACTTGCTAGGTTTTAACTTCAATCCTGCGTCTTGTATTCGCTGTATCACTAGCTGTAAGTGCTTCAGATGGTCCTTTAGAGTTTCAGAGAATACCAATACATCATCCATGTAAACAAAAACAAAATGCTTTCCTCCCACTGGGTTCAACCCCATCAAAACTGACCGCATCAGTCTTTGGAAGACCGCAGGTGCATTGGTCAGCCCAAATGGCATCATACGAAACTGGAACAATCCTTCAGGAGTTATAAAGGCAGTCTTTTCTCGAGAACTAGGGGCAACACGAATTTGCCAATACCCACTTGCCAGGTCTAGTGTACTAAAATATCGAACGTCTCCAATCTCATCTAGGAGGTCGTCCACATGTGGCAATGGATAGGTGTCCGTCTTGGTGACTTTGTTCAGTTCCCTATAATCTACGCAAAAACGTAGTGTGCCATCCTTCTTACGCACCATAACGACTGGGCTTGACCAAGGACTGCTTGATGGCTCAATCACACCAGTGTCTTGCATCTTCTGCAATTGTCGGGCTACCTCTTGGCGAACCGCAAGGGGCATTCGGCACATAGGCACACCTTCTAGGAGATTCATTGCCTGTGTGAATCTCCATATCAAGCAGATTAGTCTCACCCCTGTCCAAATCATCTAAGCTGAATGCAGTGTGGTGACTGGTGAGAAAATCAAGGAGTTCCTGAGTCTGTTGGTCATTCAGTAAGCTAGGTTTCTCTATTAGCTCAAGTAATCTTCCCTTACGATCCATCTCTGATGTGACACTGCACACAGCTGATGCATCCTCAACTAGTGGAGAGCGAGTACTCTTGTTCAGTATGGGAACTTCTGTAATACCCTTGTCAACCACATGAACCTCTGCCGCAATACCAACTGTAGTACCGGCAGTCACATGGCCAGAACACTCCATGGGGTTTGAGAGCACTACATATGCTAGTCCAACTGCATTGGGCTTAACCAAGGTATCTTCTAGCAGCAGGCTCGCAGCTTCGTGCAAGTGACAGCTATCTTCCACCAACAGTGGGAAATTACCAGGAACATGTACCTGGGCCATGCCACTTTGGTGAGGAAGGACATGGACAGTTTTCACAACTTTTATATGGTGTGTGGCTCCTTGCTTTGCTCCCCTAAATTTTTTGACATCGCCATGATACGATATGATATCCAACTGCCGGCATACACCTTCTGACAATAGCAGTTGGTCTACTGCATCCATCTTGATATACACTGCCGTTTTCATGATCTTGTCTCCAAATGTGATGTCTAGATCCATTCTTCCATTCAGTTGAAATGGGCATTGATCATATCCATAGGGAACCTTATCTGCACTTTTAAAGTCTCTTTTCCGTAGTCGTGCTACACTAGCAACCTTCTTGAATAAACTCCCTCCCATTATGGTAATATCGGCTGCGGTGTCTACTATCCCCACTGCAGGAACACCTTGTACCTGGACATCAACACATCGAGATTCACTACCCTTATCAGTAATTCTCACCTCACGGATCACATCTTCATCGTCAGAGTCAGAAAGCAAGAGATCCAGTGGTGACATCTCACATCTGTAGTTTGCTAACAGGGGACATACAGTCAGCGTTCACACATGCTTCTGTTGTGACTTGTACTTGATTGGCTTTGCCCGTACTTTCAGACTTCCCAGTCTTGTTACAGTCTTTGGCTATATGGCCAGTATCATTACAGATGTAACAGTGTCTTGGTGGCAAGGAATGGTTAGAAGGGAGTGGGCGTGTCCTGTTCACTGAGGGGGAACCATCAATTGGGGATGACCTTGTACTTGTGGTAGGTCTGTATTGCTTGGGTAACTGGCAGTCCTGTGACCCATCTACTGTGCTGTTCCGCATATACTGTTGCCTCTTGTTGAGATTGTTCAACCACCGCTCTTCATTTCTTGCGGCAACACAAAGTTCCTGGTAATTCCTAGCACCAGAGACAGCAGGGGACTTCATCAATGTGTACCGCAATCCTTCCTGCAGCTGGCCATACAGTAGAGTTTGCTGTGTCTCATCCGTCATATGATCTCTTCCATAAGCCCTCCTAAAGATCTTTTCGAGACATAATATGTAATCTAATCAAAAACAGCCAAGCTGTAAAAAAAGGTGCGGTCCCCAAAAAGGCCATGGTGAAAAAAGATGTGAAATCCAAGGTGGCGGCCAAGAAATGGCTGTGATGGTAGGTTAATGGTAAAAATTTTAATAACGACAATTCAGGTGAATTTGATGCCAAGACCAAGTGGCACAAAATTCACCTGAATTGTCGTTATTAAAATTTTTACCATTAACCTACCATCACAGCCATTTCTTGGCCGCCACCTTGGATTTCACATCTTTTTTCACCATGGCCTTTTTGGGGGCCGCACCTTTTTTTACAGCTTGGCTGTTTTTGATTAGATATCACTTCTTTTTGTATTTGTATACTGCAAAGCCAGCCTATGGCTGGCTTTCGGGCTTTTTTTAACCCATGTGTTTTTTTTATTTACCACAGGAAGAAGAAAAGAACTTATAGAAGATTTTTAATACTTCAATTATTTTTGATTTTATTAGTAATTATACAAATTATATACATATATTTATTACATGCCCATTATTCCCCACAGTATATTTTTTATCAGCTGATCTCTCTACTGGGTGACTTAAAATATAGCTGAACTATATACAGGATGGTTTCTTTGTAGCTGAACTCTCTACAAGATAAATTCTTCTAGCTGATTTCTCTACAGGGTGATTTGTTTCTAGCTGAACTCTCTACAGGTAATTTGTTTGCAGCTAAACTTTCTACATCCATGGTGGTTTCTTTGTAGCTGAACTCTCTACATGATGGTTTCTTTGTAGCTGAACTCTCTACAAGGTGACTTCTTCTAGCTGAACTCTCTACAGGGTAATTTGTTTATAGCTGAACTCTCCACATGATGGTTTCTTTGTAGCTGAACTCTCTACAAGGTGACCTCTTCTAGCTGATCTCTCTACTGGGTGATTTGTTTCTAGCTGAACTCTCTACAGGTGATTTGTTTGCAGCTAAACTCTCTACATCCATGGTGGTTTCTTTGTAGCTGAACTCTCTACAAAGTGACTTCTTCTAGCTGAACTCTCTACAGGTGATTTGTTTGCAGCTAAACTCTCTACATCCATGGTGGTTTCTTTGTAGCTGAACTCTCTACATGATGGTTTCTTTGTAACTGAACTCTCTACAAGGTGACTTTTTCTAGCTGAACTCTCTACAAGGTGATTTCTTTGTAGCTGAACTCTCCACCTGATGGTTTCTTTGTAGCTGAACTCTCTACAAGGTGACCTCTTCTAGCTGATCTCTCTACAGGGTGATTTGTTTCTAGCTGAACTCTCTACAGGTGATTTGTTTGCAGCTAAACTCTCTACATGGTACTCTCTACAAGGTGACTTCTTCTAGCTGAACTCTCTACAGGTGATTTGTTTGCAGCTAAACTCTCTACATGGTGCTTTCTTTGTAGCTGAACTCTCTACATGATGGTTTCTTTGTAGCTGAACTCTCTACAAGGTGACTTCTTCTAGCTGAACTCTCTACAGGTGATTTGTTTGTAGCTAAACTCTCTACATGGTGCTTTCTTTGTAGCTGAACTCTCTGCATAACGGTTTCTTTTTGTAGCTAAACTCTCTACAAGGTGACCTCTTCTAGCTGATTTCTCTACAGGGTGATTTGTTTCTAGCTAAACTCTCTACAGGTAATTTGTTTGCAGCTAAACTCTCTACATCCATGGTGGTTTCTTTGTAACTGAACTCTCTACATGATGGTTTGTTTGTAGCTGAACTCTCTACAAGGTGACTTTTTCTAGCTGAACTCTCTACAGGGTGATTTCTTTGTAGCTGAACTCTCCACCTGATGGTTTCTTTGTAGCTGAACTCTCTACAAGGTAACCTCTTCTAGCTGATCTCTCTACTGGGTGATTTGTTTCTAGCTGAACTCTCTACAGGTAATTTGTTTGCAGCTAAACTTTCTACATCCATGGTGGTTTCTTTGTAGCTAAACTCTCTACATGGTGCTTTCTTTGTAGCTGAACTCTCTACATGACGGTTTCTTTGTAGCTGAACTCTCTACAAGGTGACTTCTTCTAGCTGAACTCTCTACAGGTGATTTGTTTGTAGCTAAACTCTCTACATGGTGCTTTCTTTGTAGCTGAACTCTCTACATAACGGTTTCTTTGTAGCTGAACTCTCTACAAGGTGACTTCTTCTAGCTGAACTCTCTACAAGTGATTTGTTTGTAGCTAAACTCTCTACATGGTGCTTCTTTGTAGCTGAACTCTCTACATAACGGTTTCTTTGTAGCTGAACTCTCTACAAGGTGACCTCTTCTGGCTGATTTCTCTACAGGGTGATTTGTTTCTAGCTGAACTCTCTACAGGTTATTTGTTTGCAACTAAACTCTCTACATCCATGGTGGTTTCTTTGTAACTGAACTCTCTACATGATGGTTTGTTTGTAGCTGAACTCTCTACAAGGTGACTTCTTCTAGCTGAACTCTCTACAGGGTGATTTCTTTGTAGCTGAACTCTCCACATGATGGTTTCTTTGTAGTTGAACTCTCTACAAGGTGACTTCTTTTAGCTGATCCCTACAGGGTGATTTGTTTGCAGCTGAACTCTTTAGGTGGTGATTTGTTTGTAGCTGAACTCTCTACAAGGTGACCTCTTCTAACTGATCTCTCTACAGGGTGATTTGTTTCTAGCTGAACTCTCTACAGGTGATTTGTTTGCAGCTAAACTCTCTACATGGTGCTTTCTTTGTAGCTGAACTCTCTACAATGATGGTTTCTTTGTAGCTGAACTCTCTACAAGGTGACTTCTTCTAGCTGAACTTTCTACAGGGTGATTTCTTTGTAGCTGAACTCTTTAGGTGGTGATTTCTTTGTAGCTGAACTCTCTACAAGGTGACCTCTTCTAGCTGATCTCTCTACAGCGTGATTTGTTTCTAGCTGAACTCTCTACAGGTGATTTGTTTGCAGCTAAACTCTCTACATGGCGCTTTCTTTGTAGCTGAACTCTCTACATGATGGTTTCTTTGTAGCTGAACTCTCTACAAGGTAACTTCTTCTAGCTGATCCCTCTACAGGGCGATTTGCTTGTTGTTGAATTCTCTACACGGTAATTTGTTTGAGGCTGAACTCTCTACATGGCAGTTTCTTTGTAGCTGAACTCTCTACAAGGTGACTTTTTCTAGCTGAACTCTATACAGAGTAATTTGTTTGCAGCTGAAATCTCTACAGGGTGATTTGCTTGTAGCTGAACTTCTTACATTGTGTCTAGTTTCTAGCTGATCTCCACAGTGTGATTTGTTTGTAGCTGAACTCTCTACAAGTTGATTTGTGTGTAGCTGATCTCTCTGCAGGTTGATTTGTTTGTAACTGATCTCTCTACAGGGCAATTTGTTTGCAGCTGAACTCTCTATAAGGTGATTTGATCTCTCTGCAGGTTGATTTGTTTGTAGCTGAACTCTCTAAAGGGTGATTTGCTAGTAGCTGAACTCCTTACATTGTGTCTAGTTCCTAGATGATCTCTCTACAGGGTGATTTGTTTGTAGTTGATCTCTCTGCACATTGATTTGTTTGTAGCTGAACTCTCTACAAGGTGATTTGTTTCTAGCTGATCTCTCTACAAGTTGATTTGTGTGTAGCTGATCTCTCTGCAAGTTGATTTGTTTGTAGTCGATCTCTCTACAGGGTAATTTGTTTGTAGCTGAACTGTCTATAAGGTGATATGTTTGTAGCTGATCTCTCTGCAGATTGATTTGTTTTAGCTGAACTCTCTACAGGGTGATTTTTTTCTAGCTTATCTCTCTACAGGTTGATTTGTGTGTAACTGATCTCTCTACAAGCTGATTTGTTTGTAGCTGATCTCTCTGCAGGTTGATTTGTTTCTAGCTTATCTCTCTACAAGTTGATTTGTTTGTTGCTGATCACTCTAAAGATTGATTTGTTTGTAGCTGAACTCTCTGCAAAGTGTTTTGTTTGTAGCTGATCTCTCTACAGGATAATTTGTTTGCAGCTGAACTCTCTGCACAGTGATTTGTGTGTAGCTGAATTCTCTAGAGAGTGATTTAATTGTAGGTGAACTCTCTACAGGGTGCATGACTTGTTTATAGCTGAACTCTCTTCAGTGTGACTTGTAATGTTCTGAATCTCTACAGTGATACAATTGTAGCTTAATTCTCCACAAGGTGACTTGCTTCTTGCTTAACTGTCTATAGAATTAACTGTTTGCAGCTGAAGTCCCTACAGAATAACTTGTAATGTAATAGAATTCTATAATGAAGTAAATAAATTAGCTGAATGCTCTATTAGGGTGACTGTTCTATTAGAGTATCTCGATCTCGCATTTGCTACACAGAGTTGGCTTTCGAATCATAACTCAGTGGTTTGTAATCCAATTCTTCTATACTACTGCAAGGAGTTCCTATGAAGATTATTCCAGCTATACACCGATTTTCAGCTCATTGCTCTGAGCGGTTTGCCTAGTAGGCGTAAAAACTAATACTTCTTTATTACTAAAAATCGATCGCGTAATTGTGACACAGGTTGGGTTTTGTGTCATATCTCCGTGGTCTTAATCTCGATTCCTTTCAAACTACCAAAAGGCATTCCTACGATGGTTACTCCATCTACATAGCAATTTTCAGCTCATTCCATGAAGCGGTTTACCCTGTAGGCGTGACAACAAATCGATCTTGTTTTACGCGAATAATCAGTCATAACTCCTGAACCATTCATCGGATTTGCACCAAATTTGATGCTAGGATGTGCCTTTGGACTCCCTTTCTGTGTGCCAAATTTCAAGGCGATCGGAGCACGCGTTTGCGTTTTATAGCAATTTTTGCAAGTGTGCGAAAAAACGAAGAAGAAAAAAACGAAGAAAAAAAAACGAAACTTTGGCCGCTCATATCTCGGAAATGGCTTGAGTGATTTCCTTCAAATTTGGAATGTAGACTCCCCTAGCTGGCGGGCAACTCTGCAGCAAATTTGGTTTCAATCGGATAAGCCATCACCGAGATACAAAAGTGTGAAAATGACGATTTCTTTCTTCCTGTCAATATACTCACGGTGTGGCGCGCCGGCTTCTTGGGCCGCACGACACACTATCGTGTGTCTTGATCTGAAGCTGACTCATGGAACCCCTGAGTGGCATGCCTGAAATTTTGTGCTGCTAAGGTTCTACTACCGGTCTCCAGACGGCATCTCATAGCAGTCACAGCATTTTTGAACGATATTTTTTCTCTTTCAGATAGTAACAAAAATTCTTGTCTTGCTTTCCCTCTTAAGTGCCCTGCCAACTGCAATAGGCTTTCGGCATTGGTCCACCCATTCCATTCTGCAGCTCTCTCAAATGAGGGTAGCCAATCATCCCAACGCTCATCTTCATTTTCGGCACTGAATTGGTCAACGGGTGGAGCCTTCCCCCGATGATATGATGGGGCTGGGGTACTAGTCAACATGCTACTATCAGGACTATTATGTTCTTCATGCAGTGGACTAGTTGTCTGTGAAAGTAAACGAGTGTTCAATGTTGCTATTTCTAGGTCTTTACTATCAATAGCTTCTTCATGGGCCAACTGTTGATCGCACTTCTCCCTCCATATTCATTTCACTTTTTGTTTTTCTCTTGCTAAGGCTTCTTGCAACTGTATGATTTCACAGCTCTGTTTTCTTGCTTCCTCCTTCCCCTTGGCTATTGCCTCTTCCGCCTCTGCCAAGGACACTCGTAAGCATTCAATTTGCAACTTCAATTGCTGTTCATTTATCTCTCTACCCGATTTGCGCAGTGCACTGCGTTGCCCTATCTGCGGCGCATCGTCAACCGGTTGACTCACGTGGGAAATCGGGTCACGTGCGGATTTTATAACACATATCAACCCATTTTCATCAATTAAAAACATTGGATCATTCTCACCCGTGCCCTTGACAACAACTTGAACATTCCGAGGCTCTCTATCCATTTCTGTAAGCTTGCCCTCCACTAGCTGCCTTGTAACTGCTGCGGTTCCACTCGTCGGAAGTTGTAGAGTCCGGGCGATCCGTTGCAGCTGCCATACCTTCAATCGCTTCGAATTCAAGGGGTAAGTAGGTCCTTCAGGTATATCCTCGTCTCCATACTCCTCACAAAGTAAACTGTGACCTTCTGCGAGGTTTTCCGCCTCCCCCGGTACTGTCGACTTCTCTATCGTCAAATCTTCTGGTGTGTGAGTGTCTCCATCGTCCATCTCGGTAGGACCTCCACTGTGAAATACTTATAGGCACCAGGTTGATTCTGTACTACTACTAAGCACGCGGTTCACTCTTAATGATGTTCAGTACACACACACACACATGCACACACACTTACTATGACATAACATTACAATACAATATAATGAGTTACTGTTCAGTCATTACACAAGCAGCTACAAGTACTGGAAGTGGTCTGAAAGGTAATAGATTGATGTATCTCTTGTGTAAATTTTATACGTATGCTTGCTATCCTTGGCGAATTATGCTGATTTGAATTCTTTAAAACTGTTTGTCTTGAAACTTCTGATGCACGATTTGGAACATTTTCCAAAATTCAGTCACATATATACAACTTCTTATTGCCAGTTGTGTATGTACGTAAGACAGGTAAGTCTTATTCGCCTACTCATGTAGAGTTCTTGTTTCAATTTCTGTAGCCTTGATGGTGTGCGTGTCACATGCATTTGTTTACAATGCAGTAGACTGTTATCATTTCTTTATTTAAAAGTCTTCATACTTTGTACTGTATGTGCAAGTGACTACTGGGCTAAAACTATACCTTGGTTGATGTGCTAATTCATGTTGAACCTTACAAGCCAAATCCCAACTCTGTAAACCAATACAAATGGAAGTTATGGCTGTGCCTGTAGTTTATTTTAGTATAGTCTCAATTTTTCCTACTGTCTAGTGCTATAATTCCAAAATTACTTACCACAATAGGCTAAGAGTAAGCCATTCCTGAACATTATAGATAATGATGAGCCAATAAAAAGAAGTTAAGAAATAGTGTGGGTTTCTGTTGAGATAGTCACAAATATCACCTGAAAACAGCCTGACTTTTTCTTTCACACCAGCTTGGCTGGAAGCCCAAAAGCTTCCAACAAGTTTCTATGAATTTTTTTCTGAATTTTCTACTGACTGACTTCCTGACCTAGTATAACCAATGCCCTCAGCCAAGACAATGGCTAAGGTTATGACTTAATGATTTTTCCACTGTTCAGCATCATTTAAGCCCAAGATGTGCCTTTTTATCAACCGCAGCACCTTACCCTTGCCCTCTTTTGTATCCAACTTCTCCATGTTGATGTTGATTCATGGTAGCACATCATGGCTTCAGTGCTAGCTATCACAAGCATCATCCCTATTTCCAATTTTCATACGTAGTCGGTGGATTGGTTGATCACAAAGATGTTTCTTGTACTGTTCTTCATTTGCAACGCTGCATCTTAATGGGTAGAGCATAGCTGAAAATGATGCAGAATGGTCACTTCACTTTTCAGTAAATGATAGCCATGGCACATGTTCAGTCATAGTGCTTGCAGAAGCACTTCTTGTACTGTTCTTCAGTTCGTAACGCTATACCAGTCACCTATAAGCAACTGACAGGTGGGATGCACATTTATTCATTTAACTGATTTTAATAATGCGCCTGGCACTATCCTGCAGCATACATTGGCTTACCAGTAATAAATCAAGATGCAAAAAGTTAATTCAAAAAAATAACTGGCAAAGAAAATCCCTTTACACTTACACAGATTAAATTAGCCGCCTACCTTCGCATTAAGGTTACGAAATTAGGGCCAGATGTCACTGGCTTAAACCATAAACACAGTATACATTGAAAACAGATGTAACACATGTGACATCTATGTACAATATGACATAACAAACTTGAAAAACCATCCAATGCATACAGTAGTATCATGCACTGATACAGAACATACTGTATGTGGTACAATATGTACAATTACTATATATGAACAATTAAATGTAACAGTGCTTCTAAAATACTCACTGTATCTTTAGTCTGTAAACGAGTCTCCATATGTGACTCTGAAGTAAAAGAGAAAAAAAATATTTTGAACTTTAACTACTGTTATATCAGTTTCCTTGACATCTTATCAGTACAAAGCATAAACCACATCTAAATGTTATAAAATAACGTATGTATGTATGTAACCAAGAGTATATAATAGAAACCAAGAGTATCGAACAGGTATATTACCCCGTGATTAATAATTGCGTAAAGTATCACGGATATTTCAGTAATTGTTAGTTTTCATTGCCATAAGGGGTTGCTGTATTTAGCCCAATTCGGCAGCTAAACCAAGCGAAAACATGATAGCGTTAAAAGGAATTGGCCAATGTTAAAGTTCTGGTACTACCAAACGGATCCCTGAAGGCGTGGCAACACGTTCGTTTATTCAATCGTTACTTTAGCAAGCTGGAATTAGATTGGGTCCTTACTACACTTTCTTTGTACAATAACTTGGTTGAATAACACAGAAAATGGGCGAACAAAGACCTGTTGCCACATACACATTTCAAATTACCATTTTGTGTAAACAAAACAATTACTGAAATATCCATGTCACTTTACGCAATCATTAATCAAGGGCTATTACACCGTTCGACACTCTTGGTTTCTATTATATACTCTTGATGTAACACTTTCACACCTCAGATCAAAGGAGCCGCCCGGGCTACATACGAAATGTAGACCGGGCTACAACCTGGCAGTGATCATTTAGACATCAACGTTGAAATCGATTTTGGGGATCGATTAATACTCATGTGATTAGGATGCATGACTTGGATTTTGCCATGAAAACCACTCATATGGAGAGTGTTTTGTTATCCTCGCCATTCTACAAGTTGAAAAACATTGGGCTAAGGTGAAAACTAGTGCTATAGCTTATTCACCAATTGCTTCAAAACATTTTCAAATACGGACACGCCCCCATCACGAAGCTACCACTCTGTACAGAGTAGCCACTCTACAAGCAAGCTTACCTGTCTAGGCCTTTAGTAAACTGCATAGTTTTTCCATAAACGATTCAATAGCACTGATTAAAACATTAAACTCGCGTAACAGAAATTCTCTGTGATATTTCTAGGATATGTCCGTTCATCATAATCGAACGTAACCAGAACGTACTAGCTGCTGACCCATAATCGAAAATTTTAGGTATACATATATAATACATCCAATGGCTGCACTCGTATTGGCTTGGGTGATTGATTACCCTGTACAGGCTATCAGCCTAATAAGTGTTACATATTAGCTGTAACATGGGGCATTCGGGCTTTGCCTGATATGTATGCCCTCTGCCCTCAGGCCTGCGGCCCTCGGGCAGGCAAGCATACATATCAGGCAAAGCCCTCGTGCCCGTGTTACAACTATTACATGTATGAATGTACATTCTAAATACATACTAGAGCTGGGAAATGTATCAGAAAAGGGAGCATAGAAGAATTGCTATTAATATATTGCTTTTACTTGTACATTTACTATAATTGGACAGTAAATGGAACATTAAATTTTATATCTGCAATCACAACTATATTATGATGATATAGTGCTGTTCCTGTTTTTGAACAATTGGTATTACATAGTATAACTTATGTTTTATCATTGTATGGACTATCACAAGAAGCTGCCATTTGACAATTGAAATTTTGTTTAGCTCTACTATAGTAAATACCGACATAACTAAAGCATACATATGAAGGTGTTGTAACCATTTTTTCACTACACATCAAGCTACGTACCTACATAAAGCAGCCACTAGTTGCAGCAAAAAGCATGTAAAACAAAGGTCTTCAAAGACTAATATAGCTAAAGTAATGGAACAGCTAGGAGGGACCATTTTACAATGAGTATTTACATACTGTAAAATTAGAAATATTAACTTCAGTGCTTTTATTCAGCTTTACAAAGCTGCAAAAGTTACATTCTCACATTCCTACTACCCTGTTACAATGTATGTAACTGTGAGTAGCAGGATGAAAGTTTCTTTGTGAAATGTTTAAATCACATAATATACACACAAAAAATTACTCACACAAATATATCATATACCCATGGTTCAGACCACAGCTACTATATGTAATTTGGTGTACCATTAAAATTTTACATTCACAGCTTACCTACAGTACTACATGTAGTATACCAAGAAGTATCAGTTTCTTCTGTTTGTGTGGATCGCGATGAAACTGATGAAGGTATAACTGAAAGGTTGCCACTAGAAGTCGCATCATTTTGATTTTCATTGCATAATGGTGCTTCGTCTGTCTCTCTTGCAATGACTTCCTGTTCATCAACTACTATCAGCTGCTGTGTTGCATTGACAGGCTGTATTAGGCTATATAACACAAGAAAGGCTACATATTACTTGCAATTACAGTGAACTTAAACCCTATCATCACCAATATACATGTAAGCACAGTAATCGGCAAGCATAATATATTGCATATACAGATATGTACATACATACATAACACAAGGGTGTCTGCCACACAAAGTACAATTCTAACCTAAGATCAATTCGCTCACACACTACAGCTGAATCAGAAGCACCTTGTCACAGATCAAATATTTGACAGAAACTTTTAAACCAAAACTGAAACCAAAAAACTTCACACACACGTGCGCACGCGCACGCACACACACATGCACAAACACACTGCACATACACTACACACCTCTGTTTAAATTAAACCGGGTTAGACCATTCAGGTTAGTGAGTCATCCTGATTAACATGGCAAACCCACTTCAATCCAGTCTTAAACATTTATGGCCAATAAAATACATTTTCAAGAAATGTCCACTTTGCAAGTAGTAAGCCATATACAATATGTAAGGACCAGGTGACCAAGCAACAACTAATTCTGCATTACAGCTAGCTTACTGTGTGTATTTATCTGTATAGATGCCCAGACGAGGGGCATTTATATTAACTCATTGTTTATCTTATCTGCTTGTAACCAAGCCGAAAAATCTTTGTTGCTCCTTGCAGCAGTTGTTGACAAGGTAACACCCCCTGGCCTTCATTTATGACCTGGCATTTTAAAGCACATACAGTGTATCGTTGTAATGCCTGTATACCACTGAGGGTGAGGGAAAATAAGGGATGGTGGGGGGATTGATCGGTAGCTATTTCTGAGGTAGTGAAGATTTGTCTTCAGTAAATGCATTAAACTTATTATCGGTGGTGTGATTAAACAAATTCTGTTTCAGCCTCACTATCGAGGTAGACAGAATATCCCAATGGGTGGTGAATTGAAACTTGCCAAGATTACAATCTCTAGTTTCATGCTGAGGCCCTATTTCCTCGGGGTTGGCACTTATCAATGAAAGATTATAAGCCCCCTACCCCTTCAGAAGGGTCTGGTTATCAATCATTACAGTCAGAGAAACCTTCTGAGTGTTTATACTATGAAGTCAAAAAGTGCATGAGTTCAGTACCTCATGTCACAAAGTATCTCTAAGAAGTTGGTTAACAATAATTAACATACAACAAACTTATTGATCTTTCATAGTATGGGCAGACGACCAGACCCCTTTCCAAAGGGGGGTACTTATAATCTCTAATCAATAAGCACCACACCCAAGGAAATAGGGTCTGGACATGAGTCTATGAAATCCCCACCTCCCCCTATAGTCTCATGCCCAGACCACTTTTCCCTTTTATATTTGAAGAAAAAAAAAAGAAGTCTGAACACGAGATTAGTCTAGCTAACCTTCCCCCACCTAAGCGTGTGGCAGTCAGGCTGTACATAGGCTGCTCTCTAGAAACTAAATGTACAGCTTATACAAGTCTAGTGAGACCACTCTTAAGAGTACGGATCAGCAGCGTGGGAACCCTACTTACAGAAGGACATACAAAATAATTATTGCGATGGTACAACAACGTGCTGCTCAATGGGTCAAAGATACAATGTTCAGCAGCGTTTCAGCTATGTCAACAGAATTACAATGACATTCTCTCAAACATCGGCAACATATAACAAGATTATTCATAATCATAATCAGGTGCATAATGACTTTCCAGGCTTACTTTGTCCTATCCAATGGTTTATTAATGGCCTCATTATATTTACCAGCCTGTCTTGGTGTAGTAGCTACTTGGGAATCAACCCGTAATAGCTCCATATCTGCTTGTACGTTCACCGTCGTCTCCATATCGGAATCCAAATCTATAATGGACAATTGCTTCGCCTCAAACTGTTGTTCAAAGGATTCCGGTTCTTCAGCCACTTCCACTGGACTTTTCGGCTCCTCGGGTTCAGTGAATCCAGATGTAGACCTAACCTCTAATATACACATAATGGTTTCTCCTCTGGTTTCTTGTTCCTGGAGTCTCGTTTGAAGCAAGCTATACAGGTCATTGACTTTCGTCATTTGGAATTTACAGCGAAAGATGTCTTTTATGCTTTCGTCTAGGGTAGAACCTGGTAAATCTAGACAATAAACCTTTACAAGCTCCATTTTGAAATTAGTTTCGGTTACCTTAACTACGGAGAGTTCAAGAAGCGAAATAACTGAAACCACGTGCACACCGTTAAATAATTAGAATACAGAGAATCCAGCGGAAGAAATCGATCACCAGCAAAGAAAGTTAGAGTACGTTATTGTGTAGTTCGTGACGTGAAACTTACGTGCTATATAGAAGAGTGGCCTCGCACTTTTCTGTGCGTAGGATGCGAGGTTATAAACAGAATGAAAATGGTTGTACAAAAATAGTGTAAATGGGGTGGTGTTGAAGGTCAGATGGCAACATGTGCCAACTGCCCAAATACTGGTTAATTACCACTTGACTCAATACAACCATAGATAATGTATGCGTTCCTAATGAATTGGAAACGCCCGTTAAATTATTTTCCTATCCTAGTTACGGTGCGCCAATACATTGGGAAATTTGTTGAGTGGCTGTTTGGCTTTCTCTTGCTTGCCGGTTCGAAGGCGTGGACATTCCTTTTACATTGTTTATTTTGTTGCGTTGTGTACTGAACAAGAACACAGCGTGTCTGTGAGTACTGGGAGAAATATTGTTTGCGACAGGTGACAATGGCAGGTATGCACTAGCTAATAATTCAACAGCAGTACTATTAGCCAACTTCTCGTCACCACATTTACAAAACCAAAGAAATGTGTGATACATTGAAATAAATTTTAAGCTACAGTACTGCTCAGCTTGAGCTAAACAAAAGCACAAAGTAATGCCTGTTTTCTGAAGTTTTATCGAAGCAGTGGAAATATACAGCGAAGCAGTGAATATCTAGCTAGCCTATTACACTCTACCTGCTACAAGTAGTGTAAACAGCAGCAAAGAAACAATGCAACACTTGCTGTTTCTTCAGGAAATTTGCACAACCGTTTTGAAACATCATATTTCACCTTTGAACCTGAATTTTCTTACGCTATTGTTTACTGCTCTCCAGTGTCCCTACCCAGTCCAGCCTCCATATAGTGTAGGTGGTAACTAACCCAGCTGTAAACAACAAACACTAATTTGCTGGTTACAAGTACAGCGAAATCTTCCACCTGTGGAGGCCATAAAGTTTACGCGCAGCGAAACGCCATAAAGTTTACGCGCAGCGAAACGCCATAAAGTTTACGCGCAGCGAAACGCCATAAAGTTTACGCGCAGCGAAACGCCATAAAGTTTACGCGCAGCGAAACGAGGATAGCCCATGACGTCACTATGTAAATAATACGGGCGTTTCCAATCCATGTGACATATATGATACAACATATTGAATCTGCACGCAGCCAGAAACAATTTAAGGCCAACCATTGTAAATTGCTTGATTCCCGTCCTAGTCAGGCAAAAGATACCGGGTGGGCAGGTGGTTATATTGTTAAAATATATCGAGGATATTATTACTCTTTGCCCCTAAGTTAATTTTTAAAAGTGTTCCATTAAATGCGGACGTCACTATAGTGGCTCTTGTTATACGCATGCATTCAAACGCATATATCTCTTGAATGAAATATTCTATGAATGTGCAGTTTGAACCATGCTACTCTGTGGTTAATGGATATTATCCTAAGCTTTATCTGAGCATTGTAGCACAATTGAGTGTGATGTGAGGTAAATCTGCGTTTGAAAGAATTTTTGGCCATTTTTAAGACAATAGTTACAACAATACTACCTATCACAAAGGAGAGACGGAATAAATTAAAGTTATATGATGGTGTAGATCTATCCTTCGTGAGTAATTTAATGCAAACCACAAAGGAATAGGTGGTCCCTACATGGAGTAACAGGAGCCCAAGTCTATATGTCAAAACGCATATTTTTCGTAAAATAACTTTCGTTTTTAAGTACCAAAGCTACTATAGTGATGTTAGGGGCCAAAGGGATAAAGGAAGCCCATTAACTCCTAATTACCTTTTCTCTCCAATTTAGCAGAGATGTAAGATTTGTTGTGATTTCACTGGGATTCATCAAGATTCAAATCTCATAGAAGGTTAGATTCGAAGTGTTGTAGACCCCTCATTTTTTCTAAGCATGCAGCCACCAAATCTCAAGTCTTGAAGAATTTGCTGACTGAGTTTGCATGCTTGTGGTCAAAGCACTAATTTAGCCATCAACTGCAATAGTACAAATTTTCCATGTTTCACACACGTTAATAACAGATTGTCAAATGAGTGGGACTCCTGTTCATTAATGTATCTCGCTTACCAACCAATGGCTACTTGAAGAGATACACTGCTTGTAATCTGGCCCAAGGTTGGAATAAATTCAAACTATGTAGTTATCCATGCTTTTTGGCACTAAACATCAGAAACTCACTACCTTACCATGTGCTCACACTAGCTTATAAACTCATCACATGACTATCAAATGCAATACTGTAATAAATTTGCATGCGGCTCTAAAATTACCATGTGGGCAGGTGACAGGAAACAAGGAATCTACAGTTGGTGACCTACACCTGAATATGTACAACGTTTGGCTGAGTTAGATCGCTTGAGGATTTCTCACTGCTACAGAACTGTGGGAGTTAGTGTTTGGGTTATTTTTAACCTATTCTATTCTCGCAATTAAGGATGAGATTAATTTTACCCTGCAAGTATCCCTATTTTCTAAAGCGAGTGCTAGAGGACTTCTGAATGAAATGGCCAGTGCCTCAATCTCTGCTTCGCAGAGAATTTTCTATGGTAAAAGAATGGAAAATCAACCCAGACTGTTCTTAATTTGTTGTATGTTAGCTGTAATTTTAGTTTTATAATTAGCGTGTTTGTTTTCCTTGCCATGTGACCCAAGTCGGTCAGATATGTGGCAGCATGTTGACCGAGGGTCCATTTATATGTACTTAATTTCATTTTGTTCATGATAGTGTTTAAAATTACTGTACATGTAGACAACATACAAAAACACATATTTAGTACATAAATGACAGGGCAGGAGACTTTAGAGCATTTACAACAGGTACACAAGTAATGGAGGGTACAATTGTTGTTTACATTAAAACTGTTGACAAAATGATTCCAAAAATAAGTTTTTAAGATTTTCTGGATAGGGAGAGAGGTATTAATCACTGGGAGACATATTCTGGGTAATCTATAAAGGTAGGAGTTATTGATTAAGTTGGTAGAAGAAAACTTGTGATGAAGTTTAGAGCTACATGATCTGGTAGGATTGTTACTTAATGATACGAAATTGAGTATGTCCAAGCTATTATTAATGAACTTAAATGATGTAATAATAAAAAAGAAGATATCGGCAACTTCATATACATACATTAAAGGTAGCATTCCAAGCTTGATCAAATGAGATTTGTAGTTTGAAGTGTAGTGGTTAAGAATAAAGTTAGTGGCTCTCCACTGTGCACACTCAAGTAAAATAATGCCTTTTATAAGGCACTGAATAAAACGAATGATTATCACGTAAGTAATAAGGTGACTTGTTACATATCTGAACTGTAGCTGATCTCTTTACAGGGTGACTTATTTGCTCTCTACCAAGTGACTTGAAATGTAGTTGAACTCTTGTTTCTAGCTGATCTCTCTACAGAGCAACTTGTTTCTAGCAGGTGATCTCTCTCTACAGGTGACTTAAAATGAGTTGTACTCTCTACAAGGTGACTTGATCAAGCTGATCTCTCTACAGTTTCCAGCTGATCTCTGTACAAGGTGACCTTTCTAGCTGAACTCTACAAAGTGATCTCTCTACATGGTGATTTGTTTCTAGCTGAGCTCTCCTCAGGGTGACTTGGTCAAGGTGATCTCTCTACAGGGTGACTGCTCTTTCTACAGGGTGACTTATGTCTAGCTGAAATCTTTACAGGATGACTTGAAATGTAGTCGAACTCTCTACAGGGTGACTTGATCAAGCTGATCTCTCTACAGGGTGATTTGTTTGTAGTTGATCTCTTATACTGTATAGGGTTACTTGTTTTTAGCTGATCTCTCTTCAGGGTGACTGCTCTATTAGAGTATCTCGATCTCACACTTGCTACACCAAGTTGGATTTCATGTTATAACTCTAAATCTAATTCTTCTAAACTATTGAAGAGCCTTTCTAAGATGATTAATCCATCTACACCGATTTTCAAATCATTTCACCAATCAGTTTGTCTGATAGGCGTGGCAAGTATTAGTTTTTTATTAGCTAATCTCAATCGCGTAATTTTATTTTGTTTTTATTTATCTAGGACCATGTCACATACAACCAAGTACATACACCAACGTGACAGCCCCCTGGTGAGGCTATTAGGTGGTGAAGGCACGATCCCCAAATCAACTCAATATGTCACAGTAATGACAGATACAACACAATGGTGGCATCGTAACTAAAGGCCTAAGTGCCAGTACATCATTGGTGTGGTAATGGCACAGTGATGTGTACACAGTATTATGTAATTATGTATACAACACATACAGGAGAGAACCATGCATTATTGCAGTATTGTTTGCAGCAATACATTATAAGCAACATCGACAGATAAAAATTATTAGCAATATACAGTAAAGTATCAACATCAACTAGAGCTAAATAAGGTTCATCAGTGGTGTAGCAATGGCACAGTGACGGGTGACACACTATAATTATACATATACAACTTGCAGGAGATAGCTACACAATACTGTAGGAGTATGCAAGCCAGATGAACCAGATAAAGGAAGTCAGCCAGAACCTAGTAACTAAGCCAGGTGAAGGCAAAAAGATTAAGCATGTAGTGAATTGCCTGACACCAACACAAAGGAAGTTCGCCATGCCAGCTGCACAAGACAAGATTGTTTACATGTATTTCATATTGTAAAGAGCGTACTGGCAGCTGGCATGGAGACTTGAGGGTTACAAACATAAAAACTTGTAATCTTCTTGTTTTCGTGTAAAGTGGCCTCTCGCTCTCCTGAAGTCACTTCATGGACATTCGCTAATCTTCTCCTTTGCACAATCTGTAATTAAGCAGGGTGTGGTACTGGGCATTATATAGAATTTCAAACATTAATTATTTTTTAATTATTTATTTATGACGTAATTTTAACCGCATTTCGTATTCTTAGTACTTGGTTGTATAATAATGCCTCACAACACAAGTACTGAAGGTCTGTAGGACACCTGGTCCTACAGCCTGCTCGAAGACTTTAGCTACATAATTGTTATACACTGTTGATTATCTTCATGGTCTTTAGCTCAATTTCTTTCAAACCACAAAAGGTTTAAGGTTCAATAGTTAATCTATCCACGTACCAATTTTTGGCTTCTTACCATAAGCGGTTTACCTTGTAGTTGTGACAACATATTGGTGTTTTTTATGACAGTTTTTATAAGTGTGTGAAAATACAAAGAAAAGAAGGAAAAACAACACGAAGAAACTAAGCCAATTTTTGAAGTCTCATATCTCAAGAATGCTTGGAGCAATTTTGCTGAAATTTGGTTTGTGGAGTACTGATGTTGGATGGTGTGTCCGCTGCAAAAATCATTGTGTAAAGCAGCACAGAGATATGAATGAGTGAAATTGTATTTCTTTTATCCTGTCAATATACTCACAGTGTTGCATGCCAGCTTCTTGGGCCGCATAACACACTACTGTTTGTCTTGATTATCAGCATTAATATCAACCAGGTGAGATATGCTTTTGAATAACATTGTAGCTTTCTGTTCGTTTTTGTATCTGGTCAGAATTAAGGTTAGATAGTATTTCAGTGACACTGGCATATCAAGAGTAATTGTTAGTTACAAACCTTGCTACCCATCTGTAAACATTCGAGCGTAAATTGGATGACTGCAGATTCGAGGCTGTCCAGCTCTACTCATTGATCTTTTCTCCTTTTCAAGGTGTAATATCTTCAAACAGGCAGCTATAATACATGTTTCACAGCTTTCATTAGCATAAATGATGGGAGAGCCTCTCCATTATTTTCTCTTGGTGTAAAAGATAACAATAAAGCCCTTTCCAAGATATTAAATAGCAAAAGTAACACTTAAGAGTTTGAATCTTTTAAATGCCTCCTAGTTTTGATTGCTATATTAGAATAAGAGTAAGGAAAAATTAAGAATTGTAAGGATCATAGGGAAACAAGGGAGGTCGCCCCTACATATATTGGTGGACAGTTAAATGTCCACTAGTATATCTGCAGGTGGAGGCGACCTCCGTTGTTTCTTTACTTTTGTTTCTATGATCCCTAATCGAACTTGAAATTTTTATATGTTTTTGTTTACTTTTTTGTAATGTTATTTAATTATGACTGGTCAGAGGTAATGTTTTCAACTGAACACATGCCACAACTATCAACTACTGACTCAATCGTGAAGTAGCCATTACACTTTGCTTTCAGCTATGTTCAGCCTGTTTCACAGCGTTACAAGTGACGAAGAACAGTAGGAGAAGTGCCTCTGTAATCAATCCAGTCACCACATAAAGTACGGATGATTCCCATTTACAAACATAGGAAAGCAATCAAGTTACCGCGAATCAACACCTTGGACTGTCAGCAAGAAGAAATGGGACACAAAGGAAGACAAGGGTAAGTCCATGATGTGTGCATTATGCATACTGCAGTATACCGAAAGGCACCTGTCAGGCTGAAGCAAGAAAAAATCAAGCCTGTAGCCTTAGCCATTATCAAGTTACACTTGTCTGAAGCAGGAGCCCATAAGCACTGCAACGTTCCTTCAGCACTTATAAGCTCCTTTCAGGCAGTCAGTCAGTCAGTAAAAAATTTCATTCAATAAAAAGTTGTTTTTAAAATTTTGTAGCAATCTATTGGAAGCATTTAGTGTCATACTGAAGACACTTGTGGGCTTGGTTATATCTAACTAATACTGCCAAAGCAGGGGGGGGGGACATTACATGATGAAAAATTAACATACTAGGTACTTGCATCATTGTAGACGCCAAAGTCGATTGCATTTACTACTAGTGGTTAAGAATACAGCAAACAACAACACAGGTAACTGAAAATAAGACCAAAATTTATTCTAAATAATGCTCTATTGCAAATTGATCGTAAAATCACTGGAGCTCAATGAAGCTCAATGTATGAAACAATTTCTACACTAGCGTATTACCATTTCTGACAGTGCTAATCTTTACAATTTACTAGAATGATACCTCTGCTATAAATGTACAGTACACACACATCACGCAATTTTTGTGACGTCATGTCCTACCTCCTCTGCTGTCAAGGTATCAGGATGGTATTGTAAAGCTGGTTTTTGGTTGATTTTAGTTTGGTCTGAAAAACCCAAATCTCCATGATCGGTACTACTTTACTGTATGATAACTGAGTGTTATATAAGAGTGGCTGACTGTGTACGCTCTATAAGAGTATTTTATCACAGAAATATTTTGTGTTTTATTTTGTATTTTTAGATAATTTTTAATCATAATTACACAATAATAATTACCAATGTGGTCAGCCAAAGTGTTGTGTGGGAGGGTGCCAGGAGAAAAGAAGGAAGTTATTTCATCACCCAGGGCATATATGGCTTCCAGCAGCCATTACAAGGCTAAGAATATACTTCCACCAGGGCTCACTGTACCATAAGCTGACAAATTGAGCAGGGATTAGGCTGTGATTATGGCTGGTAGTGATAGTTTAATAGATGTCATGTCATAGCATAGACGTCACAGCATGCACTTTAGAAAAGGAAGTCATATACGTAGTTATACTATAGCTACACTATGCAGAGGTTAATAGTGTTGACAATCAATTCAAATAACTATCACATTCATCTGGTAAGTATAAAGGAGATGCATGATACATTAGTGGTAGCTATGAATAAATTAAGGTTAATGCGGTGTACTAAAATTGTCTGTATTGCTAGATACTGCATGCATAAGTTACAAGATGCTGTTCTATGTGTTGGCATTTATTTTACAATCTTCTTTAACCTTTTAGACAAATCACCATGAATCTTGAGAGAGTCAGTGCAGAGGAGAAGGTCAAACTATGCAGGAAGTACTTCTATGTTGGCTTCTTTGCCCTACCAGTAGTGTGGTTTGTGAATGCTGTGTGGTTCTTCAGAGATGCATTCATCAAGAAGGACCCTCCCCCAATGCTCAGACGATACGTCATCTACTCAACTATTGGTTCCCTTGTCTGGATCATACTGATGGTCTCTTGGATAACATGTTATCAGAGTTTACGTCCTGACTGGGGAGCTGTTGGTGACTATATATCTTTTAATGTACCTCGGGGTGAACTGTGATGTATGACATACACTTATATTATGACATATATTATCTGTATACTGTACGTATAATATACAAGTTTTTAGTCCACTCAAAATTTCTGTATTATTTTTTGTTCTTGGCTAACTGCATACAACGTTTGTATGAAAGCAATTGATGGCATGCGAATAATAAAATTGCTGTGTTGTCAAAATATCTTTTGTGTGACTATTTTGTGGTTTTTTCAAGCACTTGCTTAAGGTCAGATAACTTTAACTTCATTGCTTTTTCAGTGCCAGTATAAGGAAGGAAATTTGTCAGGTGTTTTTGAAAGTTTAGACAATTTTTGTAGGATATTCTGATTTTGCTAATTTGTCCAACTAAGGCCACATAAACTTAATTATTAATTTCTCATCCTCCTGCACTCAAAATAGCAGTGCGGGAGGGTGGATTTTTATTTTACTTTTTATTAACTGAATAGCTGAATTAGCTAGTTAAAATGAAGTTGTCCTAGACTGCTCTAGCAAGGTACCAACTTTGAAAGGTGCTGGATGGCTGCACTATGCCATCAATGGTGCAAATATCCTTGATGAGGTAAGAAAAATAGTGATGCGGGCGGGAATGAGAAACTAATAATTAAGTTTATATGGCCTAAAATAATGTAGTTTTGGTACAACAGACGCTTTTTAAAAATGACTATAGTGTGTAGCGCACCAAATAACTGATCAATCAATCGAAGATTTCCAATACTTCAATAACTGGTGATAAATATTACATAACCGATAATCAGCTCCCAATTATTCCACTCACATATGCACTAACGTTTGAGTGCTGGACATACCAATCACTGTAATTTGGTGACTGGGTCTTGGTATAATGTGTTTTGTTATGTATTAATAGTCACCCACTTAAGTCAATAAGAATTTAATGTCAATCACACAAGCACATGTGCTCCATGAAGAAATACTGTTTTAAAACCATTCCTAAATAGTGGAAGGGGCAATTAACTGATCATCGTCAATGATCAGTTAATTGCCAATATACGATGATCAATATACCGGTTATTAAAATTTTGTAGGTGTACACAGCTCTAATAGTGTGCATGCATTCACTTGAAACCTTTTTAACTGAGCTTTAAATTTGTACTATTATGAAGCCCATGATAATCCACATAAATGGGTACCAAAACTGTCTCTTTTGTGTAACATAGCAAGAGTTAAGAATCTATAAAAATTCTGCTGTACATCCTGTTTGACCACACGGTACTGTGAATATATTTGTGGTAAACCTATGGTTACATAATAATTGTCTACCCACTGATTGTTCTAAACCTAAACCTTCGATTTCTTTTCATTCTAGTACTGCGTGTTTCTCATCCACATAGAGATTTTGAGATTAGAATGTAGACAGGAGGTTAGGTATTTAGTGTAGTTAATTAAAGTATTTAAATCACAGCAACTACATGAATCTGTCATAACAATCATCAAAGCAATATACATGTGATCAAAAATGCATGCCTGAACATGTGAAAAACTTAAGTTCATAGTACTTAGAACGTGCAAACTTTAATATTGTGTTAATGTCAAAAGAAGTGATGTAATTGCCATACAGAAATTTTCCATAGTGCCACTATTATTTGCATGCAGATTATTTAGAGTTTATTTGATTACGAATTACATGCATGTAGCGAGACCAATCACAGCCCAGTAGCTCCAGGAAAAACTCTGAGTTTGCATCTTGAGTTTTTTCTATCTTTTGCAAGCGTTCTAGCTCAGTGAACATTCTTTGATATTGTACACTATTCCATAAGGCTTCACGCATTACATCTATATCATCACTATCTTTTAAGTTTTTTTAAAAATGCATCCAGTTCTTCAAACTGTGCAGCTAGTTCTTCTCCATTGGTATTACACTTCTCTCCAACTCTGATCATTTCAGTGGCTTTTTGATATCTACTAGAACAGTGTTCATTTAATCATTGTGCAACCAGTTTTTTCTGTTCTGCTAATGCTTCGCTTACTTTAAAGGCCATGATTAACCTTTTCTGGGCTTCTCGCAGTAAGTCAAGTCGTTTTTGTTTTACTTCACATGGTAACTTTACTAGTTTGGATATCAGTTCTATCACACTCTCTCGGTGTATAGTTGATCCAATTCCATCTTCCAATGTAAATACCAAGGCAAATATATTTGCATTTCCAATAACATCTGGCATTGTACCAGCTGTTCTAAGAGCTCCCTGTTTTGTGTATGTTACCTGACGTAATTTTTTGTCAATATTATGTTTCTCGTCTATATATGGCACAAAGTGTTTTGGAAAGAGTTTTTTAACACTGACATCTACTACTTCTACATGTAGACGATTGAAATGATACTGACTCCCTAAAACAGGTATGGTGTCATTATCCATGCTGCAGCTGGTTAATCTAATCCAGAATTTGTCAAGACGTTCTGTAATGTATGTGCTGTGTAATGCTGTCACAGATTCATACCTTGGTATTGTTATTGAAGATATATAAACTGGTTTGACAAACAAATGACTCAAGGGACCTTGAATTCCAAGGTAAGAAGCAATTAAGATTATGGAGCTGCATTGCAACGAATGTGGTTTACCAATGAATGGTTGTTTCCATGATAAAAAATGACGCTCTGGAGTTGCAAAGAACCCACAGGGAGGGTGTGAGGTGAATAAGTGCAATTTTATGCCATCTTTTAAACAATACCCTTCGATTTCTACATCTAGTATTGAATCAACACCATCATTTTGTTTGTAAATTTCAGTCAGAAGATAAAAGCTTGCCAATCGGTAACAAACTGCCTCAGCATGTCCATCACAGAGACCCCAGAAGGGTTCTATGTTGTCATCATCTGTCTTTGTGAAATACGTGCATTCATGTTTGATTCTAGTGCCTGCAGTCAATAAAACAACTTTCAATTTTTCTTTCCTTTCAACCAGCAATGCTGCCACAACAGTGATTGGTCTCTTTTCGTGTTTTGTACTTTCTTTCCATTCTTTGATGAACTGTTTCTCATAGTATTCAGATACAGCTCTACAAATCCTATAAGCATTGCATGAATATTGGCACGTGTTTTATTATGTGCAAGCAAGTAATCTAGCAATTACTTACCGTTCCGAGGTCTGCTTTTGCTTTGTGATGGTAGCACTTTTATCATGTGTACCTATAATATGTGAGATCAAATAGTGAAATCATTTGAAGACAATAAAGATAGATCTGATGTTGTTATATGCTTGCATTGTGTCTTTATATCTGCTATATTAAAACTTCAAATAAAAAGAATTCCGTTTTTATGACTATTATGTGTAAACCTGGAATATGTGCTACACAATTTACCTGCAACAGCATTGCCTTCAGCTTTAATGGGCAAATGTGTAGTTAAAACAATTTCTGCAGATTTTGATGCAGCTTTGTTTGTTTCTTCAACCGGTGTTTCATCTTCAGGTTTTTGTTCAGGCACATCATCATCATCAGCATGTTTGGATGCATCATCAACAAGGGGTTCATGTACATCATCATCAAAATCACTAGTGACGTCAACGTGACCACCAACCACATTGCTGTCATCTGCAAAGATAATGTTCTCTTCATCCCTTGTCGGGTTTGTGAGTTGTCTTCCCACAAGAGCTATGTCAGCAATTTGGTTGTCATCTTCAGTTTTGGATTGTGGCGATGATACAATATCAAGTAAGATAGGCAAGCCACTTGTGGCTTCTGCATGTACCACTCCGTCTCCTATATACAGTATAATGAGCAGCAAATACATGCATGTACATTGTAAATTTGTAAGATATTATAACCTGGCTGGGACAACTAAGAGCAATTTTATTGCAGTATCCGATTTCCAGGTTAGTTTATGTGCATGTAACTAGAACATAAGGTGGGCAAACTTATCTTGAGTTTCCACATTACCATGCAGGTTAAGTAGTTGTTTCATATAGCTCCAAGTCCACACTATTAAAAATCAATCTGCATGAGGCAAAACCATCTTCTCGCTCAGCCTTCACCTTACACGCTGGTTATGTTATAGCTCGAACCTTTCTCTATAACATATTTTCTGTTCTGAAGGCTGGCTAACTCTTGTTTGCTAAAGTTAACCGAAATGTTCATTTTCTCCATTAGCCGTAATACATTTTTGACTTAGCGAATTCGGAAAGTATGTGGAAAATTTACGGTAAAACGACCACGCCTTAAAGCAAGTCACCCTATAGAGAGTTCAGCTACAAAAGGCAACCCGTCTTATAAAATGAACGTTTCGGTTAACTTTAGCAAGCAAGAGTTAGCCAGCCTTCAGAACAGAAAATATGTTATAGAGAAAGGTTCGAGCTATAACATATCCAGCATGTAAGGTGAAGGCTGAACGAGAAGATGCTTTTCTCTCAATCTCGGGTTTTGGGATAGCGATAAAACTCGCTGAAAACATTATTTGTAAGACTTTGCTACTACTTAGAATGATAGACTGGATGATTTTAACTCACCTTGTACCTTTGAAGAATCAAAAACGTTTGTCAAACTATTTTTAAAAATGGGTTTTGTTGACTTCTTGACCAACATTGTAATCATGCGTAAAACGGAAAGTCGCGTTTTCTCGCGTTACACAAGGGACACGCCCTAAATAGGCAACCCAATAGCCACATTTTTGAGATGTGATGCATGACTTTAGAAATGCCCCTCCTAATGTGCTGTTTTGATTCATTCAGTACTTGCATCCATTATACATACTGTGTATCCATGCAAACACAGCTAAGCTGTAAAAATGGGTGTAGCTGGCTAGTCGGCTCAATAGCCAGTGTGATAATGAACTGGCTTTCGGTTCAGTAACCACTGCCATATTCATGATGCATTCACTTACTAGTTATTTGTGTACCTTAAGACTAGCTATATATGTCGTTATTCATCAATAATGCGGGAATAAACTTTCCATGTTCGGATCATTTTCCAATATTATGAGATTCAGAGTCCTGTTTAGCTATTAGCACTGTACGCAATAGTTTTGCTAAACCAACGCATCGCAGCACGTACAGGGCAAACGGTGAAATGTGCATACTTCTGTGACAACGCCCATACGCTCAGGAACCGCAAACATTAAACAACAACTTAACTTACTGTTTGGAATCGTTATCGGAGAGGTAGCGAAAGCTGCGCTACCAGTAGCTGTACGGTATCCAGATGATTCTGCGTTATGAGTCATTGATGTCTGGTTGATGGAAGCATATACTACGCTACATCAATAAAGTGCCTGTGTCGTGACGTAACGTATATACCATGCTTCCGGCTCGACTTCCGGCGACCATCCCACACCATTGATAACTAGCTACCCGGTGATAACGTGATATCATTTTGTTTGCATTGTCAATAAAATTTATTGCCTTAATTACTTGCAAGGGTCATGTGCTATGGATGCATCCATAACACAAAACCTGAAAATTCACCCAGAAGTCACTCGTAACCTGAAAATTCACCCAGAAGTTACTCGTAACCTGAAAATTCATCCAGGTCCCTCTTTGTAAAGCAGTCGTATCACAGTATTAATTTTGTTTATTACTTGCATCAACATGGCTACTATGTTGAGGTTTCTAACTGACAAGATATACTATTGAAATTAGTGTACTAGGTCACTACCTACCTTCTTCCATTCAGAACATCAAGTACAACTTTCTGTAACCACCAAATCTTCCATCTGATAGATCCTCTGCAATACTGCTTATCAATGTATGACATGTTTGCAAACAATTTTCTTGGCCAGGAATTGTAGTGAAGCACTTAACTTAATTTTGTCTTGTAATTATTGTTGTTGCTGTTGTTACTTTTACATGTACACGTCACACTCCTTGCGGTGCTCACAAGATTTCATTTAGCTTGATCTGAATATGGCCGTACAAGACCGAGGAGTAATAATGTATTGTATGTATCATCTTATTACTAATGATGGTTCTCTCTCTTCACTGTAATAAATTATAATTCGACACACAATATTCCACCACAGATTATGAAGTCTATGATAAGCCTACGTTTTACTGCCATACATGTGCACACATGCACAGTCCAAAGATAATAATCTGAACTTATTTATTGATAATTTATATTTACTAAACATTATTATAGACCCATTAATCAAATGATAGATAATATACTAAGATCAAATCAATGGATGATTTTGACCTCAGTGTTAACTTTATATTGCAAACCACAAATACAATTAACAATATCAGTAAAATATTTGAGGGTGTTTGTGGCTAATATTTAATAGTAATAATTATTTTGTTTTAGCTCATGCATGTTTCCTTATTATAAGATGGAATTTTACATGTGTGTGGTGCAAGTGTTTTGTGTAACTTATTTAAAATACAAAAGATATAAGAATTGCATCTAAATACGTACAGGTGTAGGTATTAATCTATTACTGCAAGGTTTTTAATATCATTACGAATAGTTTCCACATAGCGTGCCCAGTCACAACCCATTAGATCAAGGTAAAAATCTGAACCTGGGCCATGATTCTTCTCCATCTCCTGTAGACCCTCCAGTTCACAGTACATTCTGTGATATTCGACATTGTGTTGTATGGCATTTTGTATTGTGTCTAATTCTTTCTCTTTGGTCTCTTTAAGGGAAACAACTAGATTTTGTTGTTTTTCTTTTAGTTTTTCACTTTTACACTTTTCCATCAGTTGTATGATTTCGTCAGCTTTTCGACATCTTATAGCAGACTGCTCTTGTAGTTTGTGAGCTACCAGCTTCTTTTGCTCTTGTAATGCTTGACTAACATTTAGAGCCTTGCTTAGCCTTATGCGAGCTTCTTGCAGTGATTCCAGTCGCTGTTCCTTTAGCGTATGTGATACTGGTACTAAATCACTTTTAAGTTCGACAACGCTGTCACGAAATAGTTTTGATCCAATTCCATCATCTAAACTAAACACTAAAGTGTAAATGTGTAAGTTTCGAATAACGTCAGGTATTGTTCCAGCTGATTTTAGACTTCCCTTCTTGCAATGTTTCACTTCACCACCAAACTGCTTGTAAGGGGTTTCATCAATGTGTGGTTTAAAGTGGTCTGAAAAGAGATCACAGACTTCCTTGTTCACTGTGACTACTTGTGGGGTATGGAAGTAATACTGACTATCTGGAGTTTGTGCCAGTCTCTGTTCAGAAATCATACCCCAGAATTGTTCAAAACGTTTTTCGATGTGTACTGTAGGCATAGTTTCGTACCTTGGTATTGTGATGGATGATATGTAAATTGGCTTGACAAACAAATGGCTAAGGGGACCTTGAATTCCTAAGAAAGCATTAATTAGAATTAATGAGCTACATTGTAGGCAATGTGGTTTTTCTTCAAATGGTCTTTTCCATGACAGAAAATGGCGTTCATTTTTAGCAAAAAAAACCACAAGGAGGGTGTGATGTAAATAAATGTAGACTTATACCTTCGTTTAATATGTATCCTGTGCTTGTTTTCTTGAGTATAGATTCACGATTATCATGAAGTTTGTAGATTTCTGTCAAAAGATAGAAGCTTGCCAATCGGTAGCAAACAGCCACAGCATGTCCATCACAAAGACCCCATTGAGGTTCATTGGTGTCATCAGTCTCCATCAAATATGTGCATTTGGACTTTACTATAGTTCCTACTGTCAATAAAACAACTTTTGGATTCTGTTTACCTTTTCTTTCAACTACCAAAGCTGCTATGCATGTAATGGTATTATCATGTTTTGTGTTTTTTATCCACTTCTCGATAAATTGTTCAGTGTAATGCTCAGAGACAGCACAACAAATTCTACAGTATTAGAACACCACAATGTTATATTAATGCATAAAATCCATACTATAGATATGCTGTACCTCTCTGATCTCTGGATGTGACTTGTGTTAGTATTGGCAATACCTGCATACATTAAAATGTAGGCATGAATGTTTTTACTGCATAATTATTGATGGTTTTGGCGTGCTTATGTGTGTTTTTATTTACCTCCTACAAGAGTAATGACCATGACAAAGTTGACCATGACTTAAAAATTAATTATAAATTAGAGGTGTGCCGATATACCAATACATATCATAATGGTGGCCGATATAGAACTTTTTACTATATCGGTGGGAGCCGATATTGCTGCTAAAAACCGATACGATACACCGATATACAACTAAACTATCTTAAGAGCACTGACCAATGATCAAGCCACATTATAAACCCTATTATTTGGATAACAAGGGTGGGAAACAGTAGTTATTTTACTTGTCTAAAAGCATATGCTACACGAAGCCATCTAAGTGTGTTCATAACCACTGTTTTGCTGTCACAATACTTACCAATCATACAACAAACAATCATAGTGGTGAGCCTGGGAAACAGCAATAAAATGAACTAAGAACACAGCATAGAACAACCAACCATCTCTACAAGCCATTAAAATGCGGAATAATCTTGGCAGGGGCATGTATTAAAATATTTGTGGTGCCTTATAGTCTGAGCTGTGAATAGAGGCCACACCACCACGGGTAACCAAGCATAGCCAATGATTTTAAGACTGCGGTAGTTAGAATGAAGTTGAACATGGCATATGTGGTTCCTCAAATATAAATAGTTACACTTAGTTATATCGGTATATCGTATCGGTATCTTCAAAATGATTAATCTCATATCAGATCGGTATAGTTTTCTTATATCGGTACACCTCTATTACAAATGTTCTACATACTGTATGTGGTAAGATCAAACAAAACCCATTAATTTGAAAATCCTTGAGCACACGCATAGAGTTTAGCTAGAGATTTACTCAATATTCAGCTACATCAAAAACATACCTGGAACTATTTTACTCTTTACTTCCAGAGGCAAACTTGCATGTTTACTTGGTGAGATGCTTGATTCTTGAAGGTGTGATGATGTTGCATCTTGAGGTTCATGCACTTCAATTTCATCATCAGCTGATAATTGATTTTGTATCCCGGTTGCTAAATCCATCACCTCTCTCTTACCAGTGTTTGTGTCTGATGTTAGTTCACCCACGACAGCAATTTCAGCAATTTGACGTTCTTCCTTGGTGTCTGTAAGTGGCATAGATGGTGGTGATAATAAAGCTGCAGTTGGTACACTCCAATAAGCATCACGTGCAGGTGATGATCGTGGTGACAGAGATACCCTATCACTCATGTCTTGTGCATGAGCCAAACCAGAACCTGTGTATAAAAGATCAAACTTACAAGACTGTATAATAATGTGCGTATATACAACTGGCATGAATGAATGTAAGTATGAACACAAGCGCTGCAGGCTTAGGGCAAGTGCATATGTATCAGACAAAATCACAAGTGACCATCTTACTACTAATATGTTCTCCTTGGGTGACTCACCTGCAAGTGTGGGAAGCTGCAGGCATGCTTTGCAAATGTATTTATATGGGAATAGAGATCGCTGAAAAAAGTACGTAGTACAAAGAAACAAGAGTCAAACTAGCCAGCATGTTAAACACAGAGATCTCTATTTGGACTCAACGGACATGGTATATAGAAACTAAGGTAAAAACAGTAGTTTCTCCATAAATCAGGGACAGATAAGTACTGAGAATGCTTCTGTATAAATGTTTATTTGAGTCCAAATAGAGATCTCTGTGTGTTTAACATGCTGCCTTGTTTGGCTCTTGTTTCTTATACTTTTATCAGCGATCTCTATTCCCATGTTTTAATGTTTTAAATTATTTTTACACTAGTTTGTTTACTTTTTATAAATCCGTTTATGGATAGCTAACATGATAATAAGAGGTGCTCGTGGTGCTTGATATTATAATCAAGTTAGTCATCATGTACAGTAGCTCTTAAGTATATAGTCAGCAAATATCACCGTAGTTAGCAAACACTAGTTTCCTTACTATTGAATGTACTTTGTACTACTGCTATACAGCTTTGACATATATAAGCAGTTTATAGCATGCTGTGATCAACAATAGTATGGCTTCTGATTTATCATATACACATGCACACTTGTGCAGTGGTGTGATCACAATAAGTCAAGTCACAGTGGTACACAACAATATTGTTGCTCTGGTATGAACTCAATATACTGTCGTTAAACATAGGTAATGATATAGGGTTTCCAAATGAACATGGTAACATAAATAGATTGGATACTTATTGACACATATTAACTCTGTGGTATACCCTTACAGAGACTAAGTCAGAAGATCAATGGTAAAGTTAATCTACAAGAAGTAATTTGATTGAAAGTGAATGTTAATATTGCAATGCACATTTAAAAATAGCTCATGGAGGGAGTTTGTAAAAGACGGAATAAGGAGTAGCGGAATAACGGAATAACTCGCATCACAACGAACGGGCATTTATATGGCTTATGCAATGTTAGGGTGATTGTACTGTTACAGCTGTGAACTCATCCGTCGTAGATATCCTTGCAATGTTAGGGCGATTGCGTGTACTGTTACAGTTGTGAACTACACTGCTTCGTCGCTCATAGCCGTCCTAGCGAAGTGATTACTATATATGCTCTTACTACTGTTCTATACCATATGCGTATTTCGTACCATACGCGTATGGTACATACCATACGCGTATACGCGTATGGTACATAC